>NC_142588.1:27648655-27951685 GCF_965207765.1 Zootoca vivipara | reverse complement strand
ATCCTAACATCGAGGAAGCCTTGAAAAGGAAATGCAACCTCTTCCACATGCAGGGCCAGCAAAGGAGACGGGGTTGTGGTGCTTCAGTGTTAACACAAACTGTTTGAAGATGCTTGGGCCGCTCCTCTGAAATGCATTATGCAGCTGCATCCATGTTTGCTGGCAATTTTGCACCCCTGTACACCAAGAACCCTGCCGTTGCCGACATGCCCAAAGAGTGTGAAGCTTACTGGGTGAGGTTGGGCCAGTCACAGTCTCTTCGCCTGATCTCCCTTGCAGTTTTGTTGTGATGATACAATGGGGAGGAAGAGAACTGTGTGCTCCATCTTGAGCTCCTTGGAGGAGTGGGATATGCATGTGATGAACAAACAAATCTATAGCAGAGAGGGCAGAGTTTGCAGGCTTGATGCTCCCCACCCTGCGCACGTTCATTGAACACATGGAGGGAAGCCGAACCAATCTGAAAGAAGAGATGGCTTTTCATGGAGAGGGGTGGTGGTTTGATTTGCTAGGCACCAAGAAAAAGTGTTTGGGGAAAGTGGAGCTCACTTCAAGAGGTCCCACTTGAACAATAATGAAACTTGACTGCTGTTGCTGCTTTTTGAGAAATCCAAAGAGTTATAGGGCAGCTTTCAGAACGACTTCTAAGAGAAAGCTGAGTAATGTTGAGAGGCATCTGTTCGCAAAGACCTGCCACAAAAGAAGCATCTGTGCTGTAAACAGCCATGTGTGGGAGACACATTTGGAAGCGGGTGAAACAGCTATGGCTGCCTGTTTAGTAAACAAGTACTGAGAAGGGGGAATCTACTGTATTTCAGATCACCTTCGCTGTGTGAGTGTAAGGATGGCGTAAATTGTGGTTGTTGTTGTTTAGTCGTTTAGTCGTGTCCGACTCTTCGTGACCCCATGGACCATAGCACACCAGGCCCTCCTGTCTTCCACTGCCTCCCGCAGTTTGGTCAAACTCATGTTGGTAGCTTTGACAACACTGTCCAACCATCTCGTCCTCTGTCGTCCCCTTCTCCTAGTGCCCTCAATCTTTCCCAACATCAGGGTCTTTTCCAGGGAGTCTTCTCTTCTCATGAGGTGGCCAAAGTATTGTGTAAATTGTGGTAAGAGGCAATTAATTCATGCTCCGGAATTCTGAATTTGGAGGCGGGCCTCAAATGAGAGTTTGCAACCAGTTTCCCTTGTTGAGCAACATGTACTATGTGTGGCTCCACCCAAAGTTGACACAGCGGTCTTAGATTTCCAAAGTGAAGCACTTTCATTGTGTAAGACTTGCAGACATTTCCTGAGGGCCTACTCTCCCAGATGGAGAACTGAATTGCAAATTCCCCGAGTTTTGAGCTTCTAGATAATTTTAAAAGTTATATAACATCTGAATACGGCTCTTTTAAAGGTTAATATATTCCTGGCCGCAACTCTATCTTAAAAAATAATTTTAGGCTGGGAACAATCATGCTATGGCAGTAGGGTAGGCCTTTTCAATCTGTAATTGATGTGCTTCATTGAGTCTCCCCCACCCGCCACCCCCTCAGGTCAACCATCCAGGATGGTTTTAAACTAAATTACAAGAAGAGTACTGAGGTTATATATGTTTAAAAATGATGCATTGCATTGCATTACTTTTGTAGTTCCTTTGCTTAAGATAGATCAACCAGGCTTATGATTCTGGAACAGAATGTAGCAAAAGCGTCAAGAAGGGGCTTCAACAAAATGTTGCCATATGGAGTGCTCCCATTTAGGGTGCCAGCCAGCCTGTGATGACCTCTTCCAGGCTTCTCCATTCCATACCCATCCACTTTAGCAGGTTTCCCTACCTCTACAGCAATCCAAAGGGACACAGCGATCATAGAATCACAGCATTGTAGAGCTGGAAGGCACCCTGGGGGTCATCTATTCCAATGCTCTTGAGTGCAGGAATCTCAACTAAAGAATCCAATGCAAAGGGCCATCCAATCTCAGCTTAAAAACTTCTCAGGAAGGGGAGTCCATGTCTTCCTGAGGGAGTCTATTTCATTGTCAGACACCTCTTACTGTCAGAAGGTTCTTCCTGATAATTTAGTCGGAATATCCTTTCTTATAACTTGAAGCCATTTATTTGAGTCCTACCCTCTGGAGCAGGAGAAAACAAACTTGTTCTTTCTCCCTTGTGACAGCCCTTGAGATATTTGAAGATGGCTATCATATCTCCTCTCAGTCTCCTCTTTTCCAGGCTAAACATATCTAGCTCCTTGAACCGTTTATCCTAAGGCTTGGTTTCCAGACCCTCAAGTTCACCTTCTAACCTTGCCCCTTCCGCACCCTTAGGATTGCAACTTTAATTAATTCATTATGGCTGTTGTTGTTTTTACTGTTTTGAATTTTAATTATTACTTTTGTTTTGTGAATTCCCCAGAGCTTTCTTGTTATGGGGCAGCTATATAACAAAGAAAGAAGCAATTATTGCATTTTTGTAAAATAAAATAACCCAGTGTTTCCAACAAAACATGAAACATACCCTCCAACTCCTGGATTGAAAAATCCAGGATCAGCAATGGTGCAGCACCAGAAGTCTCTTCTACGCATGTTCAGACATGTGTAGAAGTGACTTCCGGTGCCGGCGCTGCCTGATTTCCGGTGCCCAGACATGGGCAGAGCAGCACCGGACGTCGCTTCTACACATGTCCAGACATGCGCAGAAGTGACTTCTGGTGCCGGGCTGCCCGTGTCTGCATGTTTGGGCACCAGAAATCGCTTCTGCGCATGTCCAGACATGCACAGACACCCGGGAGTCTGGACATGGCCACTGGCAAGAGCTAAATCTGGGGGAATTTACGGGATATTAATCAATTCGGGATGACAGCGGGAAACGGTAACAAATTACGGGGGTTTCCCGCGAAAAACGGGAAACTTGGCAGCTATGCATGAAAAAAATGTCAAAATGGTTGCTAACGCATGCAAATAAAGGAACTTGAAAATGGCAGTCATGTATCAGGCTTCTTTGTATTTCCTGTAACATTTAGATAGTTAGCCATATGATGTCACCAGGCGGCTTGAGGTTCTCTCTCTCTGTTTCTCCCCCTGGCAGAAACTAATCGTGTGAATCGGAGAGTACAGTGACATGGATGTAGGCCGAAATATTATGGGTGAGAGGAGAAGGAGCTGACACGAAGCTGCCATTTTCAGGGGGAGGGAATTCGAGCGCAACAGCTAATTCCACCTTGAAAAACCCAACATCTTCTCTTGAGTAGCCTTAATTTTGGCCTTAGCATGGGGGGGAGGGGGTGCCACTTATTATCTTGTAAGGCTAAAGTCTCTCCCCACCACACAACCCCTGCATAAAAGAAATACATTAAATACAGCCAGTGTTCCCCCCCCTTTTAATGTATAGGGGTACTCTCATTTTCCTACTCATATTGAAATAGTGCCGCTCAATGAGGCCAAACTTAGATTCACAAAATGTTTAGGGGTATGCGTACCCCTGTGTTCCCCCAAGAAAAAAAGCGCTGGATAAAGTAGATAAAAGGATTGAACATGAGAGTTGTAAGAAGGTGAGCCAGAGGGAACCTTTAAAAAATGGAAGAAGGTATAAAATAGATGGCTGTGACTAGTATTTGTGCTGCCGGCAATTGATTTTGAGAAAGCAGGAAACAGCTGAAGCAACAAATGACCCATTCTGATTCACTATATTAGATCTTTTGTTGCGGCATGAATATTAGTAATCTAATCAATAGCAATAGTTATTCTGATCTAATCATGACACCGATTTGATCACATTAGTTTTGTATTACTCCTCCTATACTTTTTAATAACCTGCCATTGTTACCCTTACATATTAGGCTGGCAGCTCTGTAGATTGAATAACTTCTTTTAATTAAAAGAGTGGTATTGGATTCGGCTCACCCGTACACATAATTAAAGCTGGATAGTGCCATTTGCTATGAGGATAGCTTGGCAATTAAATCATTTCCTGAACGGTATGGAGCTCAATTGAGAGACATTCTCACGTGTAGCTGTGCGCGCAGGGGTCTTTCCCCTGCTGAATAAGGTTACAATCCTAACCCCACGTATCTGGGAGTAAGCTTCACTGAATTCAGTAGGGATTGCTTCTGTGTAGACATGGTCAGGATTGCAGCCTAACTGTTCTATGCCAGTAGGGCGAGGAAGGTGTAAAGGGAATCTGAACCAAGGGGAAACAACTGGAGAAACCTCCCTGTTGCTCATGAGGACGCCAGACCTAGCAGCTTTCACGGGAAGGAGGTCTGGATCATGACCTGTGCTGCCTTATTGTTGCTGAGAAGTTTCTTTCTGCCAGTTGGTCTGTCCTTTGACCAGAGTTTAGCAGTAGCAACCTAGGACGAATGCTCACTTGATGTCCCTCGTTACCACGAAACCAAGCCATGGCTGGGGAGTTTTATTTGGTGGGGACCCAGGTGGCGCTGTGGTTAAACCACTGAGCCTAGGGCTTGCTGACCAGAAGGTCGGCGGTTCGAATCCCTGTGACGGGGTGAGCTCCCGTTGCTTGGTCCCAGCTCCTGCCAACCTAGCAGTTCAAAAGCACATCAAAATGCAAGTAGATAAATAGGAACCGCTACAGTGGGAAGGTAAACGGCGTTTCCATGTGCTGCTCTGGTTTGCCAGAAGCGGCTTTGTCATGCTGGCCACATGACCTGGAAGCTATACGCCGGCTCCCTCGGCCAGTAATGCGAGATGAGCGCGCAACCCCAGAGTCGGTCACGACTGGACCTAATGGTCAGGGGTCCCTTTACCTTTACCTGCTGCTATAGCCATGTGCGAGGGAGATGCCTCCCTAAGTATGTGTATAGGGTTGCCACCTTTGGCCAGGTCAGGCAAAATAAAGGACAGGTCGGGCAAAATACTGTACAGTGCAGTTCGGCGAGGATTGGGGGAGCTAAAAATTACTTTACCTGGTGCAGAAATGACTTCAAATGGCACACACAGTTTACAGCCGATTCACCGCCACCACTGAGAGGAAGGAGTTTTCAGAGCAAGTGCCCTCATGTTTTAGCTGCTCTGCTGCACTCCAAAAGCTGCACTGAATGCACACTGTGAATTTTTTCCCCTTCAGTCTTGCTCTTAGGCCGGCTGCCCTTCTTCACTGCCCATGCACTACAAACTCTTCCGCTCTCCACCAGAGCAAGTCAGTTTCCAACCTGCCCCCCCCTTGCTTTCCGTGTCTGACCCACTTTCCTGACCCACCCACGAAAGCTCATACCTATGACAAACTTAGTTGGTCTCTAAGGTGCTACTGGAAGGATTATTTATTTATTTTTTGTTTCCACCTTCCCCCTCTGCGTGAACAAAGAGAAATCTCTCTCCACTGGCACCAGAGCTGCAAACCCCACTTTTTTGCTCTCCATGACCCACCCCTCCTGCCTCTGCAAAACTCTCTCTCTCCTCCTCCTCCTCCTCCTCCTCCTCCTCCCAGCCCCACCCTCTACTCACATCTCATGTAAAAAGGCATCTCATTTGAAGTCTAAGCAGGACACTTGACACTTTTCTCAAAAAAAGAAAGAACAATCACGTTTCTCTAAGGATGGGTGACAACCCTATGTACACATCTCTTGTGCATATGGGTGGTTTTCTTTTGCCTACATAAGCAACAGACCTCATAGCCTGAATATTGGAAATACTGTAAGTTTGTAGGATAGAAAATGCCCTCTTGCCCTCCCTTTCTGGCTTCATTGACTCTCTAACAGGAAGTCATTCATTCCCCTGACAGTTTCTCTGCATATCCTATGGAAAACATTACATCAGTCACCCACCAGAAGATGCCATGATCTGCTATGTGGTAGATTCCAGTGGCCAGAACAAGCAAAGCACCAATCATTTTTAATGCTGGAGAAGTATGATTGCTAAGCAGAAGGACAAGAGTGGCCCACTAACGCAGGTGTGGGGAACTTTTGGTTCTCCGGATGTTACTGAACTATAACTTCTAGCTGTTCCAACAAGCATAGTCAATGGCCAAGGATGATGGGAGTTGTCGATCAGCAATGTCTGAAGGGCCACAGGTTCTCCATACCTGCACTAAAAAAATAGAGTAGGTGGCACTCTAGCTAAAATATACTTAAAATTCTGCGCCCCAAATCACAGATCTCTCTGCTCAGCATAGAAATGCTAGGAGGTGCACGCAAAGGTCTCTGCACATTTACCGGTCAGATACATAGTTGGTCCTGAAAAGGTCCAGGGAGAATGAGTTGGCACAGAAAGAGGGCCTATGCTTTAAAACTTTGATGGGCGCCACACTCTGTGAAAAGCACCATGCCATAATGGATTGAAGCAATGACAGATCTCAATCCCAGCTTCACCAGAGCTGTGAGTTAATCACAGCCTTGGGGGTGCAGGTGCAGGGAACAGAGACTTTGCCATCGCGAGATAATAACCGGAATAGCAAATCCAGTTGCCCAATGAGAATGGCAAACATTTGATCTATAGAGGTAGCAGCACTCTGCAGACATGGAAGCAAGGGGGGGGATTGCTTCCCCCGCCCCCCACCCCCCATTCCCCACTCCATTTAGAAATCCTTAACTGCAAGATTATAGTTTTATTTGTTGCTCTGCCGCCTTGTTAAGCTGGAAGAAGATAAAACATAAAATTTGCCCGTAAGGGAAAGACAGTCGCTTTGAATTTCTTCCCTCCCAGCCAAAGCTACCCTGTTCCCCACCCAGCTGCCTATCCCACTGCTTCCTGCCCATCTTTCATTTACAATATTGTTGCTTTATCATCAGCTATGCCCAGGATCCCTGCTAAGTGCTAACCATGCCATTTAGCATGGCACAATGGAGCGCAAGTAGAGATTAGGAGCAGAAGAATGGTGCTCTTCAAAAGTGACTCCTCCCACACGGTTTTTTGCTGTATGTTCAGCACATCCCCTGCCTTCATTTGGAGGATTCATCTGTTGCTTCTCAGTTCCCACAAGTTCTGTTTGTTCTTGTGCTAGCTGGCAGTCGTTTCCTTCAAGGTCACATCTGTGTGGTCGACGCGACTCCATCTTTGTAAGGCTTATCGCTTCCTTGAAATATAGCAAGGTTTATCGGATGAATTGGGGAGGGGAGGAGCTCTTGGTGGAAAATTGAAACAGAGCCCTGGTTCATAAATTTGCCCCCAACATTGACTTCACATGGAAGGAAGCCTCTGAGGAGCTGTAGTGATTGGGCAAGTCCCCACAGCAACAGGGAACTCTGCCCTTGATTTAGATTTACTAACCTGGACAAAAAGATTCTTGCATTGCAGAGGGTTGGATTAGACAACCCTTGGAGTCCCTTCCAACTCTATGGTTCTATGATTTGCATGCCACAGTGCCAACTAGTGGACTGGACCAGGAAATGCAGGATTCTTTCTATCCAGCTAGTTCCATGGCAAATGTGCCAGAGCACTGACGTTTCTCCAAAGTTTCTTTGGGAGCTAATTTCCTCTCAATTAAAAGAATTAAAATAAGAGTTTCCCCTTCTCCTTTTCTGCTGGAAAATAGATTTTTTAAAGAAGAGATTCTCCTGCTTACTTGGAGCATAAGCTGATATTACAGTTTGTCATCTCACCCGGAAGCATGCAGAGAAAATGCATGCATTTTCTGTGAATAAGTGGGCACGCGGAAATCAGTCCTGGAAAGAAACATACAAATGCACTTAGTCGCATAGAGAGAGGCTCTGCGTACATGTAGTACATGCACAGATACACAGATGTGCAGGGTGCACTCGCTGTCAGAGTACTTGAACAGCAACCTTCAGCCTACGGAGTCTTCATTGCATTTGCCACAGGTTTCCATGTGTCTGCAATGTCATGATCATTGGCAGCGCATCGGGCCTAAAACCAAAAAGGACAAATTGTCCACTTCAGCTGTAATTACTGACTGAAAGGGCCCTGTGGGGGGAGGGGGGAGGAAAAGGAGCACGGCTTTGAAGAGCGCATCACTCAGCAAGGCAGCCTACCATGGAAAGTCCCTGTCTGCTGGGCCAGAAGGGCAGAGAGAATCTTTTCCACACAGTGTTAGACTACCCGGCAGCTTCTTCCCATTTGCTTTTTGGTTCCTCTACTTCTCCCTCTTCCCCACAACTGAAATTCACAAATTGCTACAGAAATGGGGAGGGCTAAATTTAAGACTGGAGAAATCTGAGATAAGCAGGTCCCTCCGTCCCTACCTACCTGAGAGAGCAGCGGAACGAGACACAGTGAGGCAGCTGTGTTGGGTGGTGACGCTACATTTGTTGTGACATTTCATTCCAGCCTATGAATCCTTTTGACCAGTGCAAAGGACGGGTGGACACACTGTGCCGGAGGGTGGGAACCTCTGCATTCATCATGGGCTCCAAGTGCTGTTCTTGTTAAAATGCATAAAAATGAAGAAGCGTGGTTCACATCCTGCCTCTCTGGAAACACCACTACTTTTTGCTATTTCTTCCCCCACCGCCTACCCACAGAAAAAAAAGAAAAAAAAAACACCATGCCAAGCTTAACTCTAACACGAAATCCTACATGACAAGAGTCAGTATGTGATAAATTAGCTGGTAGAGCAGGATGAGATTAGGGTGACATTTCTGGAGCCGCTGACATTTCTCAGCATCACCAAAATGTCTGGAGTGAGGGAGAAGCAATTCTGGGGATTGTGAGTGGCATTGTGTGACATCCACCCCCTCTCAAAATACTTTTGCCCCCTTGAAAACAGACCTAGGAAAGCTAAACAAGAATTCGTTTTCCTTTCCCTTTTTAATTCCGCTACTCTTAAACTGAAAGGAAGAAACAAAATTAAAACATAACAAAAGATGTTACATCATCAACGCTGTTCCGGAAGCCGTGGACATTCTGATTCTAGAAATTGATGCATTTTGCCATGTCACTGAGGAAAAAAATGCTTCTGTTCTTCATCTCCTAATCCTGTTTACACTAATTATTTTTTATCATCTATGAAGGTATGAAGCTGCCATAAGCACAGAGTCAAACTAACCCCAGGATTGTCTGCTTTAACAAACAGCAGCACACCAAAGTCTGAGATGAGAAATGATCCTCCAGATGTTGATGGACTACAACTCCCATCATCCTTGACCATTTATAAGGCCATATATTTTCCCTACCTCTTTCTTAGTCAGAGGTCTCTTCCAACTCTGGTACCTGAGATCCATCAAAACTAGAGATTCCAGGAACTCTACACCAAGACTTTCCTGGGCCCCAGTTGTTCTATAGGCCTGCTGCCTCCTTCAGCCCCTGCCTGCTATTTTTAAAGGCTCTTCGACCCCTTCTCCCCAGGGTCATTCTCCAAAGCCAAGGCTCATAGGCCTCTGCAAGACAGCTCAGCCAAGCTCTACTGGAAGACTCAGGTGACCCCCCCCCCCAATGCACTGAAGAAGAAACAAAAGCATGCAGGTTAGCTTGGAACACATAGGGAGGGTTACATGCATAAAATTCCGTCATGGGATGTGGCCCCTGATTGGCATAAGGTCACCCCCACACACACATACACGAAAGAGTGCTGCACACATAGAATCATAGAATGGTAGAGTTGGAAGGGACCCTAAGGATTGCCTAGTCCAACCCCCTGCAACTGCCCCATATGGGGATCAATCCTACAAACTTGGTGTTACCAGCACCCACTCTAACCAACTGAGCTATCCAGGAATACATCAGTACACATATAAAGTCCCTTCCGTTTGATCTGAATGTGTGGCTGGTGGCCTGTGGCTAGTCCTCATGGCTCCACGAGCACTCTCATGTGTTCTTTCAGTGCTCGGAGGTGGGGGGTTTTCTTCTGAACACCCTGTGATGGAAAGGCTCCGAATGGTGACTGTGAACTAGTGATCCTTCTTGCAACCAGGGGAGGAAATCCACAACCGTCCCCTGTGGTTTACCCTGAGCATTTTCGTGTTCAGGTCTACACTGCTTCTAAACATGTTCTATTTACTGTAGCTATTACTAGCCAAGGAGACAGCAATCCCCCATGAATACGTTTAATCCAGAGCCACAGGTTCCCCATTCCTGTCTAATCCAAACATACACAGACCCTAAGGATGATGGCCATATTTGCGGAGATGCTCTGCATTTTCTGAGCAAGCAGTAGTGGGAGAGGCAGTTTGCTAATTGGAACCATTGGCCATTGTGGCAGGGTGGTTAAGGAGGGAGGAGAACGTCCCATCCTTATGTGTAAGCCACTGGAGACAGTGGGAATGACAGGGATACCTCACTCAGCAAAAACTGCAAAAAGTCATTGTATTTTCTAAGTGGATTTGTTTTGTTCGAGGAACATGGGACCTTTAATCCACTTTTATTGTGCAAACCTAAAGTTCTGGTGTGCCCTTGGATCCCTCCTGCAAAACAGCCAGAGTCTGGAGGTGCCCTTAAGTGAGAGTCTCCTAGCTTAGAAGCATATTATTCCAAGGAGAGGAAGCAGAACATCTTGCAGGCAGCTCAGCCATGCATTTTGCCATTTTACATGGTCTTACATGATCTGAGCTTTGGTAACGCAGGTACTTACTTTTTATCAGATGCCAATTATAGCAACTCGCTCCCCCCACCTCCCATCCTATTACTTCCTCTGCTTGGTTCCTCTGGGGTCTATGGAGATAATTTAATTATTGTTACTGAGTGACTGTGAATGTATGTGACCTTTAACAAAGTAATATCAGAAGCAGCCCTAAGAGAGACCTGGAGGGAGAGTAGGGAAGGAACTTTCAGCGGAGAAGATGGGGTGAGAGCCTGTTGCAAGGATGGGGGCTATGTAAAATAGTCTGCATCTACATTGGAAGGGCAGGAGTATATAGCCCGTTCAACAGCCAAGGCTTTCTGCAATGGGCCCATGGAATACTGAATGAGACAGCAATGCTGCAAGACACAACAGTTGTGAAACAATCATAGAATTGTAGCATTGGAAGGGACCCTGGAGGTTTCTAGTCCAACTCCTGCAATGCAGGAACCACAGGAATTAAATCATTTTTGACAGATGACCATACGACCTCTATTTAAAAACCTCCAACGAAAGGAGGGTGCACCGCCTTCTGAGGGAGTCTGTTCCGCTGTCAAACAGTTCTTACAATGTTGTGGTGTATCTTCAAACCAGAAGAGGGGTGTTCCCATTCAGGGGTCTAGACTGCCTTGAACAGGAGCATTGTGAGGGCCTTGTGGGCAAGCGAGGTATCAGGGGGTTCTTGCGACTACTCTAGAGTAACGACGCTCCGCAGGTTACTTTTCCATAACGTGTTTATTGGTGCTGCTATTTACAGTGAGGAAGGTGTAGGAACATGTCTTCTTACTCCGAGGAAGTGCCCCTCGGCGTGAACGCCCCCAACATAAAAGTCATGGGACACTGAATCTCCTCCCCTTTCTTCTTTTTTGTAATTCCGGAACCGGAGGAAAGGGTCTGCGTTCCATGTTTTCCCTCTCCCCCTTGTCCCCTTCTATCTCCTCCCGTCTGTGGAGTCTGGGCTCTTTCATCCTTCCTGCGCCCGGGCACTCTCTCTCCGTGTCCTGACTTCCCTCCCCCGAGCCTGTGCTTCCTTTGCTGCTCTGGGAGGAGCTGCTTTTGATGATAGGGGGAGGTACTCTGTACTCTCTCCCCCTTACACGAGGGTTGTCAGGAGTGAGAGTTTGAGGGGAGCGTGAATTATATACGGTTATCTTTACCTAT
Source organism: Zootoca vivipara (assembly GCF_965207765.1). Classification (NCBI taxonomy): domain Eukaryota; kingdom Metazoa; phylum Chordata; class Lepidosauria; order Squamata; family Lacertidae; genus Zootoca; species Zootoca vivipara. The sequence goes on along the minus strand of NC_142588.1, from coordinate 27,940,068 downwards.
CACCCACCCTCTTCCTCAGGGGTGACAACCTGAATATGGTGGGGGCCCAGGTAAGCCCTGCCCCGCATGATCGATCACATGGCGCAGTGCACACACACCATTTGAATGGGAATGCCCATCAACTTTGTCGGGGCCCGGTCCCCTAAAATAGTTTATTGTAGGGGCTGAAGCCCCCCACAGCCCGTAAGAGCTGGCTCCTATGCTCTCTCTCTCTCCCCCCCCCTCTCTCTCTCTCTTCTCTCTCTCTCTCTCTCTCTCTCTCTCTCTCTCTCTGTGTGTGTGTGTGTGTGTGTGTGTGTGTGTGTGTGTAGAAATATCTAATATTGGCTCTTGACATTTGAGCAACTTTGAGGAAATAATCATTTTCATCCATTTCTCTGATGAAGCTGTTCTTTGTGTCACTTATTTCCTCCCTTCCCCTCCCTGGGGCCCTCTCTCTTGTCAGTTCTCAATGCTGTACTGTGTAAGGTTGGTGGTGGTGGTTGTTCCAAGTCCTCCCCTCCCCCCCGCTACTATGTCACAATGAGCTGCTGAAATCCTGTTGGTCTTGGCAGATGATGTACCCACACCCTTCTGCCTTCCATTGGACATTCTCCTGAGGTCTGAACATGCACACATACAAAAATGTCTTTTTAAAAAGGATTTGATTAAGCTGACCAAACTGTGGGGTGTTCCTGCAAACCGAAACCCTTAATTTCATTCCAGTGAAACTTTCATTTCCTGGTGTCATTGCAAAACAACAACAACAACAACTGCGGGCGTCCTGCTTTTTTTCAGTGCAAATCCTCCATTTAAAAACCTGTCACTTCCCTTAAGCTTTTCCCATATCATACTGCTTAATATGCAAAATCCCTAAGCAGTTTACATAAAATGCAGTAAGATAATTAGGAAAAGACAAATGCATATACAGTACAACATTTAAAAACCAAAAAAAATTACACAGAAATACATCAGTAAAAACAGGAAATCCATCAGCACAAAGGTTCAATTAAATATCAATAAATAATAAAGCCAAAAACTGTGATTAACCTTATCAGTGCATCTTATAAAGATACGTGTTTAGGAGGTGTTTTCTGCCTCATGAGCAGCACATGGGCAAGTGTTTGGCCAATGGCCTTGTTGACTTAGGAACATATGGTGCTGCCCCATTGGTGCATGCAACTCCGTATTATATGCACTAAGGACAACAGCTTCCAGGGTTTTCAGCCAGGGTTGTCTCCCAGTCTTACCTGGAGATGCTGTGGATGGAACCTTCTGCATGCAAAGCAGGTCCTCGACCACTGAGCTGCAGCCCTCTGCTTCCCAAACCCACCCCTGGCTGAATACTACTGAAGGTTCTGCATTTGGCCAAGGAGTCAATTCCCCCACCCCCCATTGAAAGGCAGAGCATGGGCCAGACTAAGGCCAGGTTCAAAGGGAGAAGGATTCTTCCATTGCAACAGTTTACCGACTCCAGCAATGGATGAATGTGCGTTCCTGTCTCAGCGCTTGCTGACTACTACAAGTCATACCTCAGAAGTAGAACGGAATCCGTTCTGGAAGTCCATTCGACTTCCAAAACGTTCAGAAACTAATGCACGGCTTCCAGTTGGCTGCAGGAAGCTCCAACGTTCGGGCTCCAAAGAACGTTCACAAACTGGAACACTCACTCACTCATGAGTTTGTGGCATTCGGGAGCCAAAATTTTCAAATCGCAAGGCGTTCGATTTCCGAGATACGGCTGTACTATGGATGAAGTTAAGGCAAAAGGGAAAGAAAGACATACATTTTCCTGTGTTTGACACAATCAAATCCTGAGATCATCTGTGCAGAGAAGACTTTGCTTTAGGAAAAGCAAGAGAGAGAGAGAGAGAGAGAGAGAGAGAGAGAGAGAGAGAGAGAGAGAGAGAGAGTGGAAGAAGAAGAAGAAGAAGAAGAAGAAGAAGAAGAAGAAGAAGAAGAAGAAGAAGAAGAAGAAGAAGAAGAAGAGGAAGAAGCTCATAGCTTGTTCCAATGCCCTTTTCCTTGGAAGTCAGCCTCTTTGAGCTCTGCTTATTCCCATGAGGACTGCTGCCTTCATTCCACCCTGACACATCCAACTATATTTTCTCCTGTTCTATCCACCCCCACTTTTCCTCTGCTCGTCTCTGTGGTCCCTGTCCTTCCAGTCCAGGAATCCTGTTCAGATCTCTCTGCCAACACTGCTTCTTAATCTTAAGTGGCGGTCACACTTGAATGGACCCTGGGAGCATCCCGTGTCTCGCAGGGCTGCCAAGACTCTCCAGGCCGGTCCCTGGCCAGCCACTTTGCGTTCCGGATGAGGGACCTCTCAACCATCTGTGCCAATTCATTACATTCCTGACCTCCAGCAACCTCTGCCATTCCAACCTTGGCTCTCGCTGTGCAGTGCAGTTGCATGAGAAAATGTCAGGCTTCATTGCAATGAGCCTTCCCAACCGATAAAAAGGTGGAGAGGGACTCTTTGGACCTCTTGAAGTGCAATTAATCAAATAAACTTTATTTCAAACAAGCAAAATTAATTTACATGAATAATAACTGTGGCAGTAATCATACTGACTAGCATTTGTAAAGCGTGTCACATCAGCAATATGTCACAAGAGGCCTCTTGATGCGACCATCCTAAGGATGTTGAAGAAATTTGGTTTAGTTTGCACTTAAAGGTAAATCCACATAATTTGCACTTTGTGAATCAACGTGCAAACTGAAACAAAGCACTTCTACGAATTTCACAGTGCAGTTCTCCAGCCAAGTAATGTGTACAAAAATGCACCTAACTAGGCGAGACGTGTGCAAAAATGTGTGCCTTTGTGAAATGATGTACAAAAATGTATTCTATTGGGGGAACCTGCTGCAAAAATGTGTACATTAGCAAAGGCTGCACACACACAAAGTGTCTATTAAGATAAATCTGCATCAAAGCACTGATTTTTTAATTTAAAAAAAAAAATCACAGATGGCTGCAGAAATGTGGAGAGATGAATTTAAGTAGGAGACAATGAGAAACCAAAATTGACAAGGTTCACCCATCCCTACTTAGACCACCTTCCTTCTGTATAAATGTCAAGGTGTTATCTTCAAAGTTTAAAAAAACCCTCACATTTTGCCACCACTTTTTATCCATTATCTTTACAATTTGCAGGTGAGAGATGTGTAAAAACAACAACTAGGGATACAATTCTTCTAAGAGGACATCAGGATCTATCATATACCAGGCCAAACAACCCCCACCCCCAATCTAGTCAAGGGGCTGGACCGTTTGCATACAAAGCATGGACTCCACCACATCCTATGGCACCTCTCCAGAAGCCTGTGCAATCCTGCTCTCCCTGTAGCTTTGCTATGCAAACTATATCCTCAACGCAACTATTTCAGGCACAGGATCTCCGTCCTCTTTTGCATCTGGTCACCTTATACCGGAGAACAAATACCCCTTTGTGTGGCTGGTTGCCACAGAAACTACTAGCTGGCAGGAGCAGTTTGCTGAGTGTGTGCTGGCTTCCTGGCAGGTGGGTCACTGCTTCTTACCGGGAAAGGCGGATGGGCAGATTGGTCTGGTGCAAAACACACCGGTGGAGCCAATCTGAGAATCCTTCCAGTGTGTTTGTGTCTGGCCAACCTCCCCGACACCTTGCCCATCTGCCTCCCAGTGAGCAACAGCAACTCACCTGCTGCAAAGCTAGCATAGTGGCTCCGTCCCACAGAGCAAGCGACTTCTGCCAGCTGTAGATGCTTCCAGGAGGCAGGCTAAAAGTGGCAGACGATCGCTCCTCCCTTGGCTGGATGTGATGGTTGTAACAGAACATCAGTGCAGGGGCCAGGCTCTTCTTAAACCAGGCTGGGAAGAGACCCAGAGGCTTGCCTCGCTCTCCTTGCAACGCTATGGCGTTGTGCCCCCTTAAATGAAAATCCCCACTTCCAAATTCCCACCGATACTTTGGTGAGCAACTGCAGTTGGGAAGGAAAAACACCAGCTGAAAGTTGAGCCCTTTTCGTATTTGGAGGGGGTATTTGCCCATCCTATTGCCACTTTGCTTAGCATTACAAAGCCAATCTGCCCAGCGTGTTCCCTAAAAATGCAAGCAGGAAACAGAAATGAAAGAATCAAATTATGCACCGCTTTTGAGTCAAAAGGATATTGCGTGCTTGGAAGTCTTGACTGAGAAGCATCAACAGATGCACCATGTAATACAATGTGAAACTTGCTATTGTGCTTTTGGGGCGAGTCTACAGAAGGCAAAAATATATATATTTAAAAAAATCTGGCGTGTCACAACACATGGCGTTGTGGAGTTCGCGACATTTAATGCTTCACTAATTGTGTTCCCATTTCCAAGGTACATTGCCTGCCGGCACTAAACTAATTATTTTTATTTACCTACATCTATGTAAAATGCTCAGTCCTTCCATGAGAACATTTCTCAAATTTGCCTCACGCAGTTGCCATTTGCTTGTTTGTTAACTGACTGGCTCTGTTCCCATAGCTTTAATAGTAGCCTGGAGTCGAAGAATTGGGGAGGTGATGCCAGGCTTTGACCAACATCTTTGGGCACTTGAGGCTGTTCAAAAACCCAAAGGGTACATCGCATGGAAGTGAGACAGCCACCAACTAGATAACTAGCAGTTTACTGTGCTTTAATGAAGCACCAGAATCTGCCCTCCGAGGTGGACTACTACCTAATCCTGACTATGGGAACGACCAGCCTGTTTCCCTTCCCTTTATCTCCATGCCAGAAAAAGACTTTTTGTAGGGAAGGTCATAACTTCAGAAGGAACATAGTGTTTACTCAGTGGTAGAGGATGTGTTCAGCATGCAGAAGCTCCCAGGTTCAATCCCTGGCATCTCCAAAGCTAGGAGAGACCCCTTTCAGAAATGCTGCAGAGCCACTGTCAGTCAATGTCACAATACTAGGCTGGATGGTTGGACTCAGTCAGCATAAATCATGTTCCTGGGTTCTGCTGTTTCGCTGTTCTATTCATTCTGCTTCTACTAGTCCTGAGATGGGTGCATGGAACTTGGCACCTGGCCTACAGGAATCTAATTCAGCTGCTTCTTTGGCTTCTGAGATTGGATCGGGCATTGCTTACCCACAGGAACAGCCGGTGAGGCAGATCCAGTGGGTCTGCGCTGCTCCCCTGCCTTACCAGTGACAGGCATTGCTGCCAGGGACTGAGAGGGGAAGAGGCAAGGCAACAGGGAACCTGGCATGGAACGGACGCATTGGATTGGCGTTCGCTTGTGCTGGCTTCCACTAGCACAGGCATCCCCAAACTGCGGCCCTCCAGATGTTTTGGCCTACAACTCCCATGATCCCTCGCTAACAGGACCAGTGGTCAGGGATGATGGGAATTGTAGTACAAAACATCTGGAGGGCCGAAGTTTGGGGATGCCTGCACTTGCAGGACTCAGTAGATGAATCTGGCATAACAGAAAGCTAAGAGAACATCACAAACCACACACGCACACAATGTCAGGAAACCTCTCATATACCTTTTTGCGTGAAAAAGAAAAAGAAAGAATGACATTTGGATTTATGTTTGTTTATTGAAAGTGGCTTTGTAAGGTGTTATGCTGGAGTAGCTGAGGTGAATGAGAGCCAGACAAAGAAACAGAAGTTCTTTTATCTCTGAACTTCTTTATTTTCTCTTTCTATTTTTCCCGCTTTCCTTTTTCTCTCTCTTTTATGTTCTTATTCAAACACAATTTATTCAAACACACACACACAATGTGGAATGCGAATTGTTTATTTCCCCAAGGCACAAAGAGTCTAAAGTGTTTTTTTTATAAAAAAAACAAGTAAGAGAATAAGCTTGAAGATGAGCTAGAAATCATTCAAAGTTCTGCCCCAGTGGGTGTTAGGCTTGCAGCCTTATTCATTATTAGTTATGGGACTCAAGTTTGAAGGTGGTCAATAAAAAAAAGTCTCCAAAATTGGTGTGACCTGGGTTGGGCAGGGGTGGGGAGTTAAGTTTTTCATCCCACAAAACCAGTCCTGCTAATTTGCTGCAGATCAAATGGTGGTTCAAGGTGCAGCTACAGGGGCTGGTTCAAAACCTGGTTCAAAACCTCACCTGGGCCACATTCCTCCTAATCCCAGATGCTGCGTACAGAGAGACACAATTGTACAGAAAGCGGGTAAATGCAGTATTCACTATAGCACACAATTCAAAACTGCATTAAAAAAACACACACACATGGTAAAATGTTTGCTTGTTTGATTCCTTGTTTATTTGCAGGTGCTTCACGACTTTACCATGTGTTTTTTTTAATGCAGTTTTGAATTGTGCATACAGAGAGGCAACAGAGAATACAGAGCTGGCATATAGCACAATCAAGGCATTTTCAGTGCCTTACGGAGCAGCAAATGGCAAGCCATGGCGATATGGCACGAAATCTGGGCCAAAGCAGCAATTTGGAAGCTGCTGGTGCTACAGCGGACCTTCTGCCTGCTCTGTCTTTATGGCAATGGGGCCTTCAGAAATCAGCAGGCATGCAGAGAAGCATCATCATCTGCTAACATCTTCAAATCATGCTACCGTCAAAAGACAGAGGGACAGGGTCCAGTTTTTATTTATACTAGGAACCTTGGTCATATTAAGTCCTACCTGCCAAGAAGTTCTGGTTCGTGGACTTCTGTGGCTCAACAAATATCCCAAAGCTATACTTTCAGATTTCAGAAATTTTAGAAATTATGGGGAGAACCTGGCACTCGGGAATTTTAGGGGGTCCTTGGCTCCTGCAAACTCACAATAATACTGACAAATTTTCATCAGGGCTGGGGGGGAGGGACACACACCAACCAACCTCAGATTGATTCCAGAAATGTGAAGAGCCGATGGCAAAATGAGAGAAACAGAGAGCAAAACCAGCAATGACAGGTTTGTCCATCGCTAGTTGACATACAGAAATTGGTCGCTTATGAATCTAATGTCTTGGGAGTTTTGTTTGTTTCTAGTACACAAAGCAGAAAGGTGAAGGAAGCCTAGCAAAACTTAAACTGACTTTGTGCTGAATGGATCTTTCAAGGTTCTTGTGAGTTGTAGATACCGCTTAATAGTTTTTACATTTGTGCACCTTGGAGGGATCGATGAAGGCGGGCTTATGGAACTAGCAGGAATTGCATTGAACGCGGGCGCTAGGAGCCTGTTCTCTGTTCGTTTCCTTTTACTACTTAAACAGATTGTTTCTTTGGAGATCTTATCCTCCCCCACCCTCCAACTTTGCGTTCCAAATGCTTGCACATGCACAGCAGTGACTCAGCAGCTGATCAATACTTTTGCAGTTGTCAGTTCTGTACACTTACTGGTGGGAACACAGGCAGGAAATTATTCAAGCGAAAGTTACAAGGAGGAAATTAGTCAAGATAGCGTGTTTTTGCTTTTGCTTTTTTTTAAAAAAGACATTGTCACGGCGTATGAAAATGAAATAACTCCTAATCCTAAAGCAAACACATTGATTCCTGCGGTGTGTGCAGCAGAGGTGCGTTGCAACACTCACAAAGCAGAAAACATATCTTCATTATGGAAGGGTATCAGATATGCAGTATATATAAATGCGCACGCGCACACACACACCGGCTTCCTATTCCATGTATCCTGTGCTAGAGATTTCCCTGAGCAGGGTTTTTCCTTCATGGTCTTCAGGAGGGAATCCAAAGTCACTCTGTATGTGATTGGGTGACCGGCAGGATTTTTCACCGTAGGTTGAGACCCATGAAACATCCCTGCAGTTAGAGTCAAGAGGACAAAGCTGGTGGAGTAGGAATCTTGGACATAATAGGATAGTTGTTTCCTACCTTGATAATGTTTATTTGCTACTGTGATTACTGCTTTTACATAACACTTCCCGTGTGAAATGTAATTTACAGGGTTGTTTTCTTCATTTTTCCATTCAAAATTGCAGCGACACTTTGAAGGCAGGGGCAGTTCTTCCAGTTCTCCACCTGGAACACCAAAGAGGGAACATATTTTAGGGAAGCTTTTAATATTTAATTGATTATTTTAATATTCTGTTGGAAGCCACCCAGAGTGGCTGGGGAAACCCAGACAGATAGATGGGGTATTATTATTATTATTATTATTATTATTATTATTATTATTATTATGTCCGACTGAGCTGTTGGGCAGAGGAGGAAGTGATGTCCTCCACCAGCCATATTGGGCCTGAAAGGCAGGCCCAGCCCAGCAGTGAGTCACACCGAGCCGCAATCTTCACTCCCCAACATGGACAAGATGAGTGGTCTATTGTCTTGCCTCCAGACCACTTCATGGGCCTGATGGGGTCATCATGGGGCATGATGTCCAGATGTTATATTCACTAAAAACAGGTAAATGACTCTGCCTGACTAGACTTGCGGCACCCTTAGCTACAGATGGACAGATCTATCCATTTCAGTTCATCTCGTTTACTGAGTTTCTTAAGTACAGTTTCCCCCATTTCCACATCCATTTGTGAATCTTTTTTAAAAGTCCACATGGAAATCCATAAGTGTGCATATTTCCTAATATATGCACCAGTTTTTCCCAATGAAAGCATTTTTGCAGGCAATTTCCCCATATATAATAATGCATTGTTGCACATTGTTTTCAGTAATATATGTATTTTGGTAGACATTGTCTCCGTTTTTGTACACATTTTGTGGAGAATTTTGTGGCAAAATTTAGTGCAGATTTTGAAGGATTGCCACATTTTGGTCCATTTGTTGGTCAGGGAAGTGTGGATTAGATAGGCTTGCAAAATGTAAACCAAAAGAATTTCTCTCCCTCATCCTTACCATTACTTGTTTTACTGCCAAGGACAAAATAGATGCCACAAGAGTCAGTGAGCTCTTTGTGCTCTCTGGCTGGGAGCTGCTGGGAGTTCCAAGAAGGGCAACTAGACTTGGGCAGAGGAGGAAGTGATGTCCTCCACCAGCCATGGAGGGCAACGGGTTGGCTAAGGCTGAGTTTCTGTGGGTTCCTCAGAGGCATCAAGCTAGTGACCATTGATTGCAACATGACACTCGATGAGATGGATCCTTCGGCTGATCCATCAAGGCCTTTCTTCTGTCCGCCACCTGCCTTCATTTATCTCACAACTTCTTTTGTGAGATCTTGCGACGATGGGATGAAATGGATCTCTGAGCCAGTGCTAATTACCACTGGGGATGATATAACCACACAGCTGTGCCCACTTCCGAAGCCCCAGTATGTTTGCTTTTCCTCCTGCTGTTTTATCTTCCTTTAATGCGGTGAATTGGATTAGAAATTGCACTTTGAGGCATTGCTTTGGAGTGTCAACCCTTTTTCTCCACCGGCTATCTGCCATTAGTGCACTGATGCTTATTAGCTCTTTCCCAAGCACTCAGGAAGGTGAGTCACCTTTCTGTTAGGCCCTTTAATTAACTGATGGCTACTTACCTTCCATTACTAAAATGGCTGTGTGGGGAGGACGGAGCTTCCTCTGTTTCTAGGCACCTTTGGATTGGAAAGTGCATTTACCGCAGCGTACAGTGCCGTGTCAGGTAGCAGAACGAAAGCAACGTACACCGCAGGAAATTGCCAGCTCCTGATGTTTAGTGGATTGTTCCTGATCCATGAGACAAGCAATCTCTGGCTCCAAGAGCAGGTTTTGAGAACTTAAGGTTGCAAGGCTCCTGTGTCTTTATAGGGTTATTCCAAAAAGTGCCTCAGCTCAAGGATGAAATCTGGAGGAAGTTACTGCAATGCTCACTTTAAACCTATTGAGATCAATGGCCTTACCTGTTTAAACATGCTCTTAATTCTAGAGCTGCATGGCAAGCCTCACCTGCTAGAATCTCTTCTATAAAGCTAAGGAGAGGACTCCGTCTCTGCTTGTCCACCTGGATGTCCTAGACATGGCATGCAGAAATGAAGATGGCGGTGCAATTCCTATCACTTTATTTCTAGTGATGTGTCAGCATGCAAAAAGAAAATATAAATACTGTGTCCCATGTTAAGATAGAAGCTGCCATTGGTTTATTCCCCAGAGCAGCAAAGAAGGAAGCTCTTGTTTGCAACCTAAAAACCATACTTGTTGCTTTCCGCTTATTCGCGGAGCATCCCAAGAGTGCAAGTTTCTTGCATCTAGTGGTAAAGGAGGAATTTGACTCAGTTTGGATTTAAATTCAGATCCGTCCAATTCACACATTCTGAAATGATACATGAACCAAAACACACTCATCCTTCAAAAATTGCACTTCTCTGAATTTTGCAATGCAGTCTTCAGCTAAGTGGCATGTGCAAAAATGCACACACTGGGTTAAAGTTATACTTTATATACACATACTAAGGTGTGCTACATTCATGAAAACAACATACTAAAGGAGAAATTGTTTTGCAAAAATGTGTAGATTAGCCAAAATTGCATACCAATGTGTGTATATGGAGAATTTTGCAATGAAATGCTGGTGACTTTTTTTTAAAAAAAAAAGCAAACTAATGTGGAAATGTGGTGGCCTGAGCTTAAAACTGGAAAACCAAGAAACTGAGAGAAAAACCAAAATTGACAGACTCGCAAATCCCTACTTGCAGACAAGTATTTGTTTTGGGTTTTTTGCCACTTTAGCAGCATAAAGGTAAAGGGACCCCGACCGTTAAGTCCAGTTGTGGATGACTCTGGGGTTGTGGCACTCATCTCGCTTTACTGGCCAAGGGAGCCGGCGTTTGTCCACAGACAGCTTCAGTGTCATGTGGCCAGCATGACAAAGCTGCATCTGGCGAACCAGAGCAATGCATGGAAACGCCGTTTACCTTCCCACCTATTTATCTACTTGACTTTGATGTGCTTTTGAACTGCTAGGTTGGCAGGAGCAGGAACCGAGCAACGGGAGCTCACCCTGTCACAGGGATTCGAACCACCAACCTTCTGATCGGCAAGCCCTAGGCTCTGCGGTTTAGACCACAGTGCCACCCGCTTCCTTTAGCAGCATGGTCCCTTAACAATATGAAATAATTCCTCTTTGGGAATTTAAAAGGAATCCCCTTCCTAATTCTTCACATCACTGAACCATTCAGAAAGCAAAGGTGCCCTTTGAAGAAGGTTGCAAGGTTCAACTGAAGACCTTGGCCTTGCTTCTGGGAAGGAAATTTTCAGCAGGTGTGGGATTTCCTGCCCAGAGTACTTTCCCCCTTTCTTAGGTAATAAAGGCTTGGAAGCAGAGAGTGGCAATGAGGTGTTTGGGGAACATGCAGCCTACTTTGCAGCCACTAAACAGTCCTGCCGCCCTTGGGTGATGTGAAGAATGCCGCTCCATCGCCAGCACCAAGATAAAACTCTGATTGGCTTCTGTATGAGTCCTTTCCAAAAGGAAAGGAGCGATGGGTCCCTGTCCTCCACTGGCAACAGGCGAAGCTGGCTTGCACAGTATCTTTTACTGGCCTTTACTGCAGCCTTTTGCCACAGTATTGGAACTGCTGCCTTAGCTGGTGAAAACACAGCTGTCATCCTGAGGCTTAAGCGCAACTGTGAGAACTTGACAGCCCAGGTGAAACTGGCCACCAGCGACATCCATTTCTTTTGATGAGCAAAGATAAATGTCACAAAAGTTCAGGCATCATGGTTTTATACAGAGCATACTTTTCTTGTTTTCTGTTCGACTTTCCCCAGCCGCTGCTTTATATTTGTGCAGAGAAAGGGAAATGTTTAGAAACAGGAGAGTAAAAAAGTATTAAAATCCCGGTTTATATTAAAACTTTGCAGCCTGATCTTAGGCAAGGTTTCCCCCCCTTTTCAACTTGGAAGTCAGGCTATAATCTTATGCATGCTTACCTACGAGTAAGTCATTTGTGCCAGTGAACCTTACTTCTGAGTAGATGTGTGTAAGTCTCACGGTAGGCCATAGCTGCCAAGTCTCCCGCTGAAAAATGCAGGATCAGCAGTGGGCGGCACCCGAAGTTGCTTCTACGCATGTCTGGACATGCGTAGAAGCAACTTCCGGTGCTGGCGCCGCCCGATTTCCGGTGCCCAGACATGGGTAGTGTGGCACCGGAAATCACTTCTATGCATGTCCGGATATGTGTAGAAGCAACTTCCGATGCCGCTCTGTCCGATTTTCGGTGCTCACGCATGGGTGGAGCGGCACCGGAAGTCGCTTCTACGCATGTCTGCTGCGCTACCCATGTATGGGCACTGGAAATTGGGCGGCGCCAGCACCCAAAATGGAGCCTCCCTGGCAGGTAAGAATCCAGGGGGTTTACAGGATTTTTTTCAATCAGGGCTGCCAGTGGGAAACAGTTTAAAATACGGGGGTTTCCCGCGAAAAACGGGAGACTTGGCAGCTATGTGGTAGGCTGAAGCAGATGTTAGCATCAAAAATGCCCATCTGGGGCCTGAAAGAGGCATCTGGTCTGGGCCAGCTCTACCATTAGACAGACTGAGGCAGAAGCCTCAAGCAGCAGATGTTGGGCGGCAAGCAGTGGCAGTGTTCTGTGCAAAGCAACCTGCCCTGCATCTCCAAAGGTAGATTCAGGTATGGCAGAGGAAGCTGCCTTGTCATCAGTGTTAAAATGAGATTTGTTTTCTCTGTACTTGGAGTAGGAGACGCCATCTTGCATTTCACCTCAGGCAGCAATATTTCTCAGACCAGGCCAGGAGTGGGCAGCTGGAGAGGATGATTTGGAAGTGCAAAAGCAGCAGTCACCCCTATTTCCCCACCTTCTCTGCTCAAAATCCTGCCCTCTGGGTGGGTTTCTTCCTCAATAGGGGGGGGGGAGACAGGCACTGGGCACATAGGTGTCAAGTTTTCCCTTTTCTCGCGAGGAAGCCTATTCAGCATAAGGGAATTTCCCTTAAAAAAAGGGAGAACTTGACAGCTATGACTGGGCTCTGTTGCATGAAAGCCACAGCAGCATAGTGAGTAACTCAACCATCCAGTGAAATTTGAGGTTCGGGCTTGTTTCCGCTCTCCCAGAGTCATGCATCTCTTTTTTAGAAAACATGTTCCTCATTCTTGCTGACTCTCCTCAGAGCCTAGGCCTTATTCTCCAAACAAGCACATCTTGCAAACTCAATTAATGCTATCAGCTCAGTACTTGGAGAGGGAAGGGGTGAGGTTGACGGGGCTGAGCCACTGTCTATCCCCTCCTTCCCAAGGACTGCTGGAATGTAGATTAGAGTGGAGGAGAAGTGGGTGTGGAAACAACTTCCCTTCTCCCCCCCAGTCCCAAACTGTCAGTCAGTTCAACCTCAACGGTGGCAAACAAATTACAGTAAAAACTTGTTAATTCATTTTAAACAGCAGAGGCCAAGAAAATATTTACCCTTGTTTATTTCAATTCAGCTCCCTGCTCTGAGAATTGCAGCGGAGGGGAGAGACAGGGGGTGGCAACCCGCAAAGAGAGGTGTGTTTGAACACCAGCCAATTTCTAATTGAATGGATTCCCCTGTGTGGCTTCAATTGGATATGCTTGTCTTCTCGAAAGCTGCTGGGTTTGGCTGCCATGTGTTGTTAAGCAATTACCCGTGTTTGGCATCAATGAAGGTGAAACAGTTTCTTCTTGTAGTTTACGTTATATATTACGTGTGGGATCATTTTTTTAGCCATGCATGGGACAAGCATGTTAAATCGTTAAATCTATGAGCTGCAAGGCAACTGAAATATGATTTTTTAGGAAATTATGTTCATGATTTCTAGTCTCTCGGTAGGCACACAAAGTGTAGCTTTTTTTGTTTTTGTTTTGTTAGGTATTTGTGAAAAATTTAGCTGGCAGTGAAAAATTCATGGCAGGCTTTCAGCCAGAATATGTAAAAAATTGAATTCAGGCCAAATGATGAGATCCTGCCACTTTTCAATCTGGCTCCAAAAATTCCAGCCCACCATGTTCATGTTGACTCAGGAAGTTTTCATTCTTGCCAGGCTTTCATAAATTAGAATGTTACGTATTTTCACAGCTTTCCTACCACATTCCCCACAGGACTGCATTTATTATATTGATATCATAGAATTTTAGTGCAGGGAGAATCCTCAAAGATTACAGCCTCTGATCCCCTGCTGCGGAAGGAAATCTTCAACTATAGCAACTCTGTTCCAAATTCTTACAGGCTAAGGATTGCAAACCATCTCCATGCAAGCTACTCTGATGTAAACTCTGGAATGCACTCCCACAAGAAATAGTGATGCCCACCAACTTGGATTGCTTTTTTAAAATAATAATAATAATAATTGACAAATCATGAAGAATGAGGCAACCAATGGCTTCAAACTATGATATCTATGTTCTACCTCCACCTCTGGTATCACAACTGAGCTCAGGCCTTTTTTGTGGGCTTCCCATTATCATCTGATTGGCCCCCATGGGGACAAGATGCCATATTAGGTAGTCCAGCAAGGTTCATGTCCTTAAGTTCTTAAGTACGTAACAGTCATTTCAGTGAGTACTAGGGAGTAAGCATGCTTGGGTTTGCAGCCTAAATCCTTTCATATCAGGGCAAACTAGTACAAAAAGCACATCCATGAGCATGGAGAAGTGTGTTTATTCAGCTTTCACACTACAAAACTTGGGACATGTAATGAAATACGTATGCATAATATTGCTTCCTAACTCCAAAGCAGTAAAACCCCATGGATAATTAATTTGTCTAACCAACTTAGGACCAGTTTTATTGGTCTTGCAAGCTTTCATTGTTGTCAAATTTTGCTTAAACCCCTGGATGGTTTTGTGGAAGCCCCCATTCTTATGTTTGAGTTGAGGGCACAATGTATCCAACTGTAATTGGTTGCATTACTTTTTTAAAAAATCAGTAAATGTTTATTGTTTTTCTCATATTTCTTTACATCAACAGATAGAGTTTACGTTTGTACATTGTGTGGCTCTATGAAGCTTTGAGTTCCCTCCTCCCTTAAGTAGGTACCTTAATTCACTTTACTCGCACATTTTACAATTTTCCAATGTTAAATGCTAACTCAATGCCAAATATTATACCCGTGTTAAAGCAACATTGTAGGATCTAGTTTGTGCCCTCCAGAGTCTTTAAATTCTTATAATTATCCTTTGCATAGTCCAAAAATTTACTCCACTCTTCTCTGAATTTTGTGTCCTCCTGGTCTTGAATTCTGCATGTCAAATTTGCCAGCTCTAGATATTCCAACATCTTCACTTGCCATTGTAGGTAATTCCATCACTTTCCATCTCTGGGCTATTAATACTCTCGCTGCCACTGTGGTATACATGAAGTAATTGGTTGCATTCCTAAGGCTGCCTTAACAAGACGTGCTCTTTCTTGTTCCGCTGTAGGTACCACTGCAACATAGGTTTTGTAGTCTCATATAAGTATAAAACAAAGTGATATTTTGAATGTCTAGCCTCTAATCTCAAATGACTGTCTTGTGGCTCTGAATTACATTAGCTGAGCTTTTAATTGCTCACATGAGTGGTCGATTCTTATGACCAGTGTAAAGTCAGAAGGAAATTCTATAGAACTGTAGAGCTAAAAGGAACCGAACCGAACCAGATCAGTTTTCATGAGCATGGTGAACCCAAAATGGAAATCCCTCCTTAAATAACCCGAAGAACTGAAACTCACTGTTGATGGGAGGTCACTCTGCTTATGCCTAGAGGCACTTTCTTCTTCCCTACTACTCCACTGAAACAAAGAGTTGGAAGGAGAGGCCATCTAATTAAAGCCCCAGCTGTAAGTCTGCAGCATCAACCCACCAACCCCTCATGTATCAACTGTTGGAATCTTGGCCACAAACAGAGAACAGATGGACTGCTGGAGGGGAACTTCCAAAGCAAATAGCTTGAAGCCTCACACAAGCAAGCCAAGGTACTGGAGCTAAAATGGATTTGCTCCCCCAAATCCTTCCAAATACTCTCCTCTGCAAAACATTACTGTCAACTGGCATTTCCGTAACGCTTGGCAAACGTCCGATATATTAGGGTCAGTATTAGGCAGCTGAAAACAAATGGGATGTTTGACTTCAGTATTTCATTCATTGATATGGATGGGGGAGAAATTTGATTTTTAAGTTTGCATTCAGAGGCGAACTTATCAAATTTGCACTTTCTGAAACAAGGCACAAACCGAACCACAACCCTCATTCAAAATTTGAACTTCTCTGAATTTTGTAGTGCAGTTCTCCCACCAAGGAAGGTATAAGAAAAAATGCACATGCTAGGCTAAAGCATGCAGAGTGAAAATAACATACATATATGTATGATATTAGAATCATAGAATCATAGAGTTGGAGGAGACCACAAGGGCCACCCAGTCCAACCCCCTGCCAAGCAGGAAACACCATCAAAGCATTCTTGACATATGCCTGTCAAGCCTCTGCTTAAAGCCCTCCAAAGAAGGTCTCCACCACACTCCTTGGCAGCAAATTCCACTGTCGAACAGCTCTTACTGTCAGGAAGTTCTTCCTAAGAAGTTCTTTCTTGTAGCTTGAATCTATTGCTCTGTGTCCGCTTCTCTGGAGCAGCAGAAAACAACCTTTCTCCCTCCTCTATATGGCATCCTTTTATATATTTGAACATGGCTATCATATCACCCCTTAACCTTCTCTTCTCCAGGCTAAACATACCCGCTCCCTAACCCGTTCCTCATAAGGCATCGTTTCCAGGCCTTTGACCATTTTGGTTGCCCTCTTCTGGACATGTTCCAGCTTGTCAGTATCCTTCTTGAACTGTGGTGCCCAGAACGGGACACAGTACTCCAGGTGAGGTCTGACCAGAGCAGAATACAGTGGTACTATTACTTCCCTTGATCTAGATGCTATACTCCTATTGATGCAGCCCAGAATTGCATTGGCTTTTTTAGCTGCTGCATCACACTGTTGACTCATGTTAAGTTTGTGGTCTACCAAGACTCCTAGATCCTTTTCACATGTACTGCTCTCAAGCCAGGTGTCTCCCATCCTGTATTTGTGCCTTTCATTCTTTTTGCCCAAGTGTAGTACTTTACATTTCTCCTTGTTAAAATTCATCTTGTTTGCTTTGGCCCAGTTGTCTAATCTGTTAAGGTCATTTTGAAGTGTGATCCTGTCCTCTGGGGTATTAGCCACCCCTCCCAATTTGGTGTCGTCTGCAAACTTGCTCAGGATGCCCTCAAGCCCGTCATCCAAGTCATTGATAAAGATGTTGAATAAGACTGGGCCCAAGACAGAACCCTGTGACACCCCACTAGTCACTACTCTCCAGGATGAGGAGGAGCCATTGATGAGCACCCTTTGGGTTTGGTCAGTCAGCCAGTTCTATTAAGGGGAAATGTTTTGCAAAAATGACCATACCAAGGAATGCCGTGTTTTATTGTGAGGAAATTCACACTAAAATGCTGACAGATTTCCATGAAAGTTTTTTTTTTAAAGAAAAATGCAAATTGCTTCAGAAATGTGGAGAACTGGAAAACTGAGAAACTAAGCAAACTGAAATTGGCAGATCAACCCCCCCCCCTAATCATGAAATGGCAGTGCCAATATTTGATCATTGACATGCATTCAACTATATTTTCCTAGATATGCAGAGGTATTTGATATTATTGTATTTGATAGTTGGCATGCATGACGTCAGACCCTAGTAAATACACAGCCATGACAGTGAGATGGAAAGGGAGTAGCAGGTAGGAGAGCAGGGAAAATTCTGGCCTGCTGTTCTGATTGTTGTCTGGCATGCAGTGCTGGGCACTGATGTATACACATCAAGGAGGGCAAAGGATGGGGCTGAAATCCCCGTATGGTGATTGCTTTGCATGTTTGGCTCTACTCGCTCTGGGAGAGAGCATCCCTTGCCTTTTCTGAAATGCTTATTTCAACTCCACAAGTTAAATGTTGCAGAAAGGGGCAACATATTCTGAAGCTGAGGTTTTCAAATAAGTTCCAGGGTTGGGTTCCGGAGTTCCGGAACTCAACTCAAAGCATGCTATAGATTTATTTGCTTACTCTTTTTATACATTTCTATCCTGCCTTGAAATGCAAAACATTTCCAACATGAAAACAAAGCGATAAAAATGTGATGCAACTATGAAATAATGATCAAAGATGAGCCATATAAAATGGCAGAATTAAAAACAATAATAATCAATGGTGAGAAACCTGAGGGGTTTTTTAAATGTTCTTTGCTGCCACTTTAAAAAAAAGCAATGGAGTAGGTACTACAGGAGCCCACCTAGGGAGAGCCTTCTTTAAATGAAGGGGCCACAATCAAGAAGGTCCTCTTCATAGTTACCACCATACCTGCCAAGTTTTCCCTTTTCTCGCGAGGAAGCCTATTCAGCATAAGGAAATTTCCCTTTAAAAAGGGAGAACTTGGCAGCTATGGTTACCACCTATCTCAGTTCGGGCACTGAGGACAAACTTTGAAGTGGGAGTCAACTTCAGGTCCTAACTGGGCTCAACGTTAAAGGTTAAGCACAGCACTTAGAATGATGTGTGAAATACTAGCAAAACATTGTCCTAACAAGTGGTCCCAGTGAGCAGCCTCAGGGATGTATTCTAAAACTAACTGCAATTTTCAAAAAGTCTTTGAAATTGTCCCCTGTATAATATGTTACAGTAGCCACCCTCCGAGGTCCACATTGGCACCTACAAGGTGAATAAGGTGCAAGTTAGGGATAAATGACAGTCTGTTTGACGGGCCAGCAGTCCTCTGTTTGAAGGGCTGTTGTTGTTGTTTAGTCGTTTAGTCGTGTCCGACTCTTCGTGACCCCATGGACCATAGCACACCAGGCACTCCTGTCTTGCACTGCCTCCCGCAGTTTGAAGGGCTATCTGATCCAAGTCTGGTTTAGAAAGAACCATAAGTATGGAGACCAGAGGCCATAAGGTTTCTCATTAACTGGACAGGAGATCATCTGGTCACAATCTTCCTCACCACGGTAAGATAACTTAAATTATAATAATTAGTTATGAATTTGCATCTATCCACATAAATAAGCTTTTGCAAATCTGTGTTCCCCTTTTCGGCAGTGTGTATGGAGTCAACCTAGTCATGGGTAGGGAGGGAAGAGGTCATTTTCAGATGAATACATGTGTCTTCCCCTAAACACAAACACACACCTTCTCCCTTTCTTTTGCAGCTGAAGTCATAATGATTTAGTTAGGGAAATCATAAGACCACATATGCATTCATTTATACCCAAGGTTTCTTGGTAGATCCTTTGCACCTGCACGAAATGAGTACAAGATGTTGGCAGATCTGCATGAAACAACTGGCATTCTCCGCACCTTGTCCAACAGTTACCTGCAAACATCATCACCTTTACTTAGCTCCAGATGTTGCAGCAATTCTGCTCCTTCCCAAATCTTTGGCTCTGTGCTCCTTACAGGCGAGACGGCTGATAAACTAGCCCGGGCTTCAGTTGAACAAATTAAGGTCACTGGAAGTAATACGGCTTTGTCATTTACTGCAGCTTTTCTCTTCCTCATCGGCCCGGACATAACTGTAATTTATGAAAACAATTTGCCAGAGTACTCTGCTTGGTCACCCAGACTTATGAGACTTAAAGTGAAGGAACAGCTACGACTTGCTGATTTGATTTGACAATACTTTCTTGTGCGCGCATTGGGCAACAAGAAGAAAAGGGCTGTGTTTATTGTCCCTGCTGTATTCTGTTCCCCTGTCTTTGGTACAACAGATGAAAATCAGGAGGGGGATCAATAACATAGGAAATAGTGGGCCACCATGGAAGCTAGATACCCATTCATCCCTATTTTGCTACTTTTTATCCAGGCATCTGGCTGAGCACTGTGATAACAGGATGCTAGGCGAGATGAGCTTTTGGCCTAATCCAGCAGGACTCTTCTTAGAATATCTTCACACTCACAATGTGGACTGTATTTCACTACTATCTGTGAATTGAGATATATGGTGAAAGAGATATACAGTGGTACCTCGGGTTACAGACGCTTCAGGTTACAGACTCCACTAACCCAAAAATAGCACCTCGGGTTAAGAACTTTGCTTCAGGATGAGAACAGAAATTGTGCAGCGGCAGTGGGAGGCCCCATTAGCTAAAGTGGTACCTCATGTTAAGAACTGTTTCAGGTTAAGCACGGACCTCCAGAATGAATTAAGTTCTTAACCCGAGGTACCACTGTAATCCATAAGAACATAAGAAGAGCCTGCTGGATCAGACCAATGGCCCATCTAGTCCAGCATCCTATTCTCACAGCGGTCAACTAGATGCCTGTGGTTGATGCCCTTAAACAGGATCTGAGCCCAACAGCCCTCTCCATGCCGTGCATGCCATCATGTTGCCTCTTACTCACATTTTCACTAAACAACTAAGCTAAAAAGTCCAAAACACTGCAACCATTCTTCATAGGGCAGCCACTCCATCCCCCTTGATCATTTTGGTTGACCTTTCCTGAAACTTTTCTAGCTCTACAGTACCCTTTTTGAAATGAGGCAATGAGAACTGTACAGTACACAGTATTCCAAATGTGGTCCCACCATAGATTTGTATAATGGCATTATGATACTAGCAGATTTATTTTCAATGCCTTTCCTAAGGATCCCTAGAATGGAATTTGCTTTTTTCATGGCCACCACATGCTGGGTCAACATATTCATTGAGCTGTCTACTATGACCCCAAGGTCTTGTTCCTGGCCCATCACCTCCAGTTCAGACCCCATGAGCATATTTTTTGCCCCAACATGCATCACTTTACATTTGTTTGCACTGAATTGCATTTTCTAGTTTATTGCCCATGCATTTAGTTTGGAGAGGTCTTTTGGGAACTCTTCACAATCTTTTCATTTTAATGACCCTGAACAATCCAGCACCGTCAGCAATAAATTAAAAAGAAGAGGTCCCAATTCTGACTCTTGGGGGAATCCACCTTCAACATCTTTCCCCTTGGAGAAATGTTCATTCATTCCTACTCTTTGCTTTCTGCAACTTATCCAAGTCCTGATCCACAAGAGGACCTCTCCTCTTATTCCTTGACTGCTAAGCTAACACAGCGATGTTTGGTGAGATACTTTGTCAAAAGCTTTTTGAAAGTCCAAGTACACTATGTCTATCTGTATGCTTGTTGATACCTTCAAATAACGCTAATAGGTATGTGAGACAGGACTTGCCCTTCAGAAGCCAAGCTGACTTTGCTTCAGCATGGCTTGTTCTTGTATATGCTTGGCTATTTTATCTTCAGCAATACTTTCCACCAGTTAGGAAAACATATAGCTAACCAGACAGACATATAGCTAACCAGACTGTAATTTCCAGGTTCCCTCCTAGATCATTTTTTAAAATAATGATGTTACATTAGCTGCTTTCCAGTCCTCAGGTAGGGACAGGTTACATATTTCTGTTAGAAAATCAGCAATTTCATCTTTGAGGGTTTTTTGGGTTTTTTTAAAGAACCCTTAGGTGACTACAATCCACACCTAGAAGTTTTTATTTTGTCTATTAGGCCTAGAATGTCATCTCTTGCCACAACTGTCTGCAATAGGGGCATGCATTTGTTGACCATCTAGTTAAGTCTATAAAAACAAAACAAACCTTTTGGACTGTGTCCTGTTACCTGTTTGGTCACATCCTGCTGTCTCCAATCTAATACAATGATTGCATGTATGGTATCAGGCAGAGAGCTTGCTAAATATAGTCTGCTTCCTTGCTGATTCTCCTCCAAGCCTCATCTGTCCATGTTGCTGCTTTGCCCCATGAAGCCTCACACTCCCCTCTTTTCACTAGCAACTTTCCCCTCTGTCTTTCATGATGACGTTTGAGGAATTAGCTTATCACAGTTCACTTATTGACCATGTGCCCCTCTCCGCCAGCGCTCCCTGTGCTAGTGCTACTCTCCATCAGTTGGAATGACAATGAACTTAGGCTGACCTGACCGGAATGAATGACTGACTGAGCATTCCAGTGGCCCCGTGTGTCTGTCGTAGCAGGTCGTGTGTGTTTTGGAACAGAAGATGACCAGTTCCGGCTTTTGCTAACACACTGGGTCATCCTCACACCAGGTTCTTCCTTGCCTGAGATTTATCTCGTTATAGCAACATAACAATTGTGAGGAGATGACTGAACACCTGGAGGGCAAGTTTCATGAGTGGCGAATCACCCTGGGCCCCATTTCTGGTGATGGATGTTGCCATTACCTTAGGTTCAGTTCATTTTTGTCAGAGCCGTCGCTGTGTTCGGCAGTGTTATTTCCACCTCTGTCGTTCATTATAACCCCTCTTTGGAGTAATGTTACCAGTGCTATGAGCTTCTGCTGCGTTGCATATAATCCCCCTGCTCTCAGTATTCCACGAGCCTAGCAATCCTCCTTCCTCCTGCATCCCACATAGTCATAGAATCATAGAATCATAGAGTTGGAAGAGACCACAAGGGCCATCTAGTCCAACCCCCTGCCAAGCAGGAAACACCATCAAAGCATTCTTGACAGATGGCTGTCAAGCTTCTGCTTAAAGACCTCCAAAGAAGGAGATTCCACCACACTTCTTGGCAGCAAATTCCACTGTCGAACAGCTCTTACTGTCAGGAAGTTCTTCCTAATGTTTAGGTGGAAGCTTCTTTCTTGTAGTTTGAATCCATTACTCCGTGTCCGCTTCTCTGGAGCAGCAGAAAACAACCTTTCTCCCTCCTCTATATGACATCCTTTTATATATTTGAACATGGCTATCATATCACCCCTTAACCTTCTCTTCTCCAGGCTAAACATACCCAGCTCCCTAAGCCGTTCCTCATAAGGCATCGTTTCCAAACCTTTGACCATTTTGGTTGCCCTCTTCTGGACACGTTCCAGCTGGTCAGTATCCTTCTTGAACTGTGGTGCCCAGAACGGGACACAGTACTCCAGGTGAGGTCTGACCAGAGCAGAATACAGTGGCAATATTACTTATCTTGATCTAGACCAGGCATCCCCAAACTTTGGCCCTCCAGATATTTTGGACTACAATTCCCATCTTCCCCGACCACTGGTCCTGTTAGCTAGGGATCATGGGAGTTGTAGGCCAAAACATCTGGAGGGCCGCAGTTTGGGGATGCCTGATCTAGACGCTATACTCCTATTGATGCAGCCCAGAATTGCATTGGCGTTTTTAGCTGCTGCATCACACTGTTGACTCATGTCAAGTTTGTGGTCTACCAGGACTCCTAGATCCTTTTCACATGTACTGCTCTCAAGCCATGTGTCACCCATCCTGTATTTGTGCCTTTCATTTTTATTTTTTTTGCCCAAGTGTAGTACATTTCTCCTTGTTACAATTCATCTTGTTTGCTTTGGCCCAGTTGTCTAATCTGTTAAGGTCACTTTGAAGTGTGATCCTGTCCTCTGGGGTATTAGCCACCCCTCCCAATTTGGTGTCATCTGCAAACTTGCTCAGGATGCCCTCAAGCCCATCATCCAAGTCATTGATAAAGATGTTGAATAAGACTGGGCCCAAGACAGAACCCTGTGGCACCCCACTAGTCACTCCTCTCCAGGATGAGGAGGAGCCATTGATGAGCACCCTTTGGGTTCGGTCAGTCAGCCAGTTACAAATCCACTGAATGGTAGCATTGTCTAGCCTGCATTTTACCAGCTTCTTTACAAGAATATTATGGGGCACCTTTTTGAAGGCCTTGCTTCAATTATCTTCACCCACCCAACTGCTGAGTGTTCAGTAATCCCATAACACAAATGCCCCTCTCTCCTAGACTCAGTAATCCATCTGTACTACAGGCTATCCTGCTCCCCATGCTTCATGCTGAGACCTTCCACATCTCCTTTCCTTCTGTTCATTACTTCTTTCCACTACACAAAACCTGGTCTTGCTTTTCTACCCTTCCATTACACTGGGTCTACGTGTGACCTCTTCCTCGTCTCAAGATACTGTGGCGAGGGCCAAAAATTTTCCAAGTCACGGTATCTCTACAGTATTCGTATGGCATGATGACAGCCTTCTCGATACCTTGCCGTGACTCTATTTTAAGCAATAATTCCCCCAGCAGAGGGGAGCTGAATCACAGCCCAGTAGACTCCCTGCTCGAAATGCAGCTGTAAGTCAATTACTCAGCCATCTCCGGCTTCCTTTGCTTTGCTGTTTCTTGCCTAGTGCTAAGATCCAGGAGAACAGAGCATCTTGCTCCAAAGTGGGGAGGCTTGTTTTAACAGGCATTGGAAACAATCCAGGATTGCCCTTGCTAGGGAAGCAGAGTGGCGTAGGTGGCAAATCCCCTGCTTCGGCACTGAGCCTGGGGGGTGGGGTGCAGGGAGATAGCAGGCTCCCATTTGCTTTGCAAGGGAAGGCTAAGCTCAAATGTAAGTGTGTGTGTGTGTGTGTGTGTGTGTGTGTGTGTGTGTGTGACACACAATAATTGTACCCTTTCCCCGCGCATTTACCAAATTGATTTTTGAACCGCTAGCAGTCATATTGCAATAAATATTGTTGGAAATCCACCGCACATAATAGTTTATAAATTGTGAGTCATAACTCAGCAAGGATCTGGGTGTCTTCTCTCCCTCCCACCCACCCACCCCCCCGCCCGCCCATTGCCACTTTCCCTGCAGCCCTTAAGCCTATAGACTTCTCCACTGGAGTAATAAATTGGACATAACAGACGCTCTGCTAACTAAATTTCCCTTGTCAGCTTTAAGATTTCATGTTGTGTTTTAAATTCTTACAAATACCACCTCGTAAAGGAGGAGGCTATCCATAAAACATTACTTCCTGCGAGGGAAAGGTCTTTGTTATCCGACTGTCTGAGGGGAAAACCTTCTGATTTAATTCTTCATAGGGAAATTCTGCTTCTGTCTTCATCGTTGACATCAATACAAAAGCTGATGTCCACCTTCTGCAACAGCTGTCCACTTCCCCAGCTCAAGAAGGGTGCAGCCTGGAAAGGAGCTGTTGCTTCAGGAATGAAGCAGTTCAGACTGGGAGCTTATAGAACAGCTGGAGGGTTTACCTCCCTTCCTGGCTCACAGCCAGGCTCTGGGGACAAGCCTTCCATGCATTTCCTCCTCCTCCTCCTCCTGAGTTGCTTCACATGCAGCTAGCTGGACCTGGACCACTATCTACTCTGCTCCAGTGGCCTTGGGGGAGACGATGGAAGGTCTGACAGCCATTCAGAAACCTAGGCAGCAGGTGCAAGGACTTCCAGGTATGGGGCAGTGGATCCTCAGGATCACCAGCAGTGTCCAGGTCCACTGGGAGGTCCTGCTTCCTCTCCAAGGAGGCTGTGGAGGCAGAGAACGCTGCATGAGGACCCATCAGTGGTATGGTACAGGGGGGAAGTGGTGAGCCCCAAGGGAGGGAGCCGGGAGAGAGGGGACAGGGCCTGAGTGTGAGAGAGCATGGCTTCCATCAAGGCCATGTCTCAAACTGGGACGGCACTGTATCTCACAGGCCTTTGCATGGGGGTTTGCAGACAATGCCAGTCAGCCGAGCAGTCGTGCCTACAAGCCCCATTTCTGGCTACCCCGTACCTGACCTCAGGTACAGGTGGCGGACAGGTGGGTGTGGTTTAATTGAAACGGGTTTGTGGGCCAAATGGGGAGAGACCCGGCATGCCCAATTAGGCCTATGGGCTGAGGGTTCCCTATCCCTGGAGACCCGAAGCTGCTTCTGCTGCTAAGAACAAAAACAGCTAGGGCATACTCCCCCCCCCAAGCAGTGCTTTTCTAGGAAGATCGATGCCACCCAGAAAGGTAGGCTGAGCCAAGATGGATGCCTGTCAGCAGGCTGCCTTGGAATACTCCTCAAAAGTCCTTTCGTAAATACGTGCCGGCGTCCTTGCTGCCACTCCAAAACTCCCACTTCCCCAAGCTGTCTTGCTTGCTGCAAAACCCGACATCAAAACCACACATAAAGAAACCCAAATGTTTCCACTTTTGCCTTTGAAATTTCCCGTGGGTGATAAGGCAGAGTCTGAGTGAGGACACCGGAAAATCCATATCTTTCATAGATTTGTTATCCACAGCATGAAACCTAGTTCGGGTATTTTCAAAGCACAAGCTATTAAATTTTCTGAACTGGCCCCTTCTCCTGATATTTAAACAATACAGCACGACACCTTATATTTTAACTGTATTCCTCCTGGACTTGTTAACTATGAACTGTCGCATCCCATTTGTTGCAAAATGACATGAAAACGAAACCTTTTCATAACAGGGTGGCCATTTTGCATGCTTCTCATCTTCCCTGCTGGAAGTCAGTAGTTTCAGAACCATTCCCTATGTTTTTAAACTGCCTGCTAATTGTATTAAGAGTGTGATTATATATAGAATCTGGACTACTGGTAAAGCAAAGTTTGGGACAACTGCAGAACTAGATTGACTCTGTCCACTCCACAATCAATAAGAACACAGGGAATCCACATATCCCTGTACAGTACTAGATAATCTTCCTTCCACTGAACAAAAGAAAACAGTGACAAATCTGTACAGTAAATCCACTGATGCTTCCATTTGTTGAAACTGGAATTCCTGATACCCTCAGCATATCAAGAGCAGTATCACCTGCAGTTTGGCCCTCAGAATTAAGCACAAATGGGACAACAAGAAAAGTTATTTCAACTTTAACCCAAAAACTTGGACAGACTCTCCACAGAGGATGTCCCTCATGTCCTTAACTGTAAAAATTATCCTTGTTCAAATAATCCTTCTTCCACAAAGGTGAGGAAGACATTACCAAGGAATATCATATCCCTTTGGTGGAAGATTCAACATCTTCTAACTACCACCTTGCAATTCACCACAGTTGACTAGCCAATTCATTCCACCATGCAAAAACCAACAGCAAGCTTCCCTTCTCATTGCTTTCCATCTTCCAAACCGATGCAGATTCCTTGCAGGAGCTGAGGTGCCAATCCGAGAGAAATCATTGCCTTCCAAAATAAAATGGCCGGATAAACCTATTTAATTAAAGAGAATATGGGCCATATAATGCGTTCCAGAATACTCCAGATGCCAGGTGCAAAATTCTTGGTAAACAGATCTCTTTACCAATTTAGGAATTCACAGATCAGTGAATAATACGAAGAAAAACATCAGGAACATGTTGCCAGACATTTCAATCTGGATCACTGCAACCTTTCAGATTGGAAATAAATAGAAAAAAACAGTCTAATCCAAAAATGCCAAAAGCTAGAAAGAACTTCTGAATATATGGAAAAACAACCCACAGCTTGGAGGCTAATATGTAAACTTTTACCTATGGAGGGTTTTTTTTAAAGCCTTGGTTGTCTACTTTCATGCGAGATGTCACCTTCCTGAGAATCTTTCGTACCACTATTCTTAGATCTATCATTTTGGCTCTCTCTGGGCCTAGTTTGAAACTCAGCAGCATTGTGTTTACTGACAAAGGCGGAAGGGCAAAACATCCACCTAAATAATTTTAAGCTTATCTCTGTTTTGTCCCTCACTTTCTCACCTATAATTCCCATGATTGACTACATCCTGTAAAGGATCCAGAACTCAATTGAACGTAACTCTATTTGGTTGTTTTTTCAGATCATTTATTCCACATATATATAAGCTTGTATATGTATTTATTGTGATTGGAGTCACTGTACAGGCTGGCGCAGGTCGTAACTATGTCACCGACTTGGAAGGGCCACAAGATAGATTATAGTCACTAGCCAGCTGATACCATCAATTCCAAGAGACAAAACCAGCAGCCTAGCTAGCTCTCTGTTGCATGGAGCTGTAATGAAAAGTGTCATCAAAAAATGAAGAATCTCCTAATTACAAAGATGCCTTTTTAGTGGGATTAGCAGAGCAGCCTGATCCGGCTGCCTGGAAGTAAGCATTTGACCTTCTTTGGCACTGTCTTGTGATTAGGGATTGGGGAGAAATTAAGTTCACATTTAAAGGCGAACCTACCTAATTTGCATTTCCGAAACAACATGCAAACCAAAGCAAAATCCTTCCAAAAACAAAACAAAACACACTTCTCTGAATTTTGCAATGCACTTGTTCAGCCACGTAATGTGTACAATGAATGCCGACGAGAGATTACTTTCTAGCACTGGTTTTGGCACACAGGAAGACTTTTGTTGGGATTGTAGGTTATAAGGGAAAAGGTTAAACCTCCTCCCCTCCCCATGGGCTGCAACCATAGTGAAAATCCTCCTCCCGGTGCCTGATATTAAAGTGGGGGAACAGGACTTGTCTGCTAGCTATGCAGTTGGTCTGGTGTGACTCTTAGAGCTGAAATAACTGAGAAGGGGGATTTCTAAATTCAGTAAACACAGTGGGAAAATGTGCACTTGTGAAATTCTGTTTTCCAAATACATCTCAGTCTTCTGAAGGACATCGGTGCTGCTCTGGCAGTCTTTTGAGAGATGAAGCTTTTTGCAGTCAATGTAAGAAGAGGTCAAACAAAGTATTCATTTCTGAATAAAACAGCTTAGCAGTTAGTTTCCAATAAAACATTGTTCCAGTATAATCGCTGGCATTGCACAGTGGCAAAGTGGCTGGGGTATGAATGGTGGAGTCCTGCTTACATAATACTGCCTGTCTGGTCAATTCACTTGGTGACCTAAAGGTCCAGTAAAGCATGAATCTGGGAGATCCCTCCACAAATAAGAACTCCAACATTTCTTTGTTGTTGTGTTGACATCACCAACGGAGGCCCTCATCTAGGAGGGGGTACCAGGGGAGAGAGGCTCAATTCTTTACCTGTGACATTTCCCCATTTTAATTCTCTCTCTCTCTCTCTCTCTCTCTCTCTCTCTCTCTCTCTCTCTCTCTCTCTCTCTCTCTCTCCCCTCTCCCTCTCCCTCTCTCCCCCTCTCCCTCCCTCTCTCTCTCTCTCCTCCTCTCCCTCTCTCCCCCCTCCCTCCCTCTCTCTCTCTCTCTCTCTCTCTCTCTCTCTCACACACACACACCTATTTGCTACCTGGCGTGAAATCTATAACAGTAGTGGACATAGTAGTGGGACAGAGGAACTGCCCTCCTCTCTTGAGGCGGTCATCGCTTCAGCTTACCTGGGCAGACCTGAGGCAGGACAGGGTGGCAGTGATGGTGAAACTACACAGGTGCGCCAGTGAGAGCACTGGGTTGTGTCCACACATCCCTGACCTTGTCCCAGCTTCATCCAGGTATGTTGTAGTGCTGTGAGTGTTGGGAGGGTGGTTCTGCCCTGCCACGTTGGCTGCTGTCAATAAGACACCTGTGTGTTTTGCTCCACAGTGATGGTACATAGGGGGATTTTAATCATACAAGTGGCACTGGGGAAAATAATTCGCTCTCCTGTCACGGTCAACGGAAAATCCTCAACCCCATTGATACGTCAAAAACCCTTAGGATCGTATATCCGTAGGTCTCCTGCTTACTTTGGCTCTGAGGGAAGCCACACTTTCTTAGCTTCAGCCAACAATCTGGTACGTGAAGCTAATAATGCTAGCTTACATTATAGGTAAAGCTGTCAGGACTACAGGATAGTGTGTGTGAGCCCTGCATAACTAATTGTGAATATTAGTTTCATGATTATTAGGCCTTTTTATTCAAAAATTTGTTTGTGGTAGAAACCCATCCCATGTTTCCAGTGGCCAAGTATGATCGCCTTATTGCGTGAGTTCCATCACCACCGTGTTATTAACAGCATAATGTCTGCGTGGAGAGAGCTGTTGGACTCATTCCAGTGTCTAGGGGGTCTGCAGCATAGCTGCCAAGTTTTCCCTTTTCTCGCGAGGAAGCCTATTCAGCATAAGGGAAAATCCCTTAAAATAAGGGATAACTTGGCAGCTATGGTCTGCAGCCACATTACAAAAGACACCTGTACAATAGCCACTAAATACTATATTTGTTGGCAGCCTCAGGGGAGGCACCAGACTGAATGTGCATGGAAAATAGACCACCCGTGTACTTCCTTGAGGTCAGAGTGCTGACCCTTTAGCAGAGTCACACAGTGCAGCTTATATTGCTGCAAGAGGCGTTGATTGTGTTCTTTGGCTAAGGCAGTGCATGCTGTCAACCCTACACTTGATGACCAAAAGGTGAAAAGCAGTGGTTGAGAAAAGAACAAAAGAGTTGTTTGAATGTTAGCTATAGAAAAACAGTAGTCGGCATGTGGACGATCTTGCAGCCTAGGTCTCTTATGTTTCTAATTACATTCTATCATTGTGAAGTGTGCCAGGGATGGCCAAAGTGTGCAAGATAGTTATTGCACAATGAAGATGTGAATTTCTCCTATTATACATATTTTTATGTGCAATTTTCCTGAATCTGCATGTTTCTGCAAAGCTATTTCCCCTAATATAATGCATTTCTTGTCTATTATTTTTACTAACATCTGCATTTATCTGTACACTTTACTTTAGTACAGTCATACCTCGGAAGTCGAACGGAATCCGTTCCAGAAGTCTGTCCAAAACGTTTGGAAACCAAAGCACGGCTTCTGATAGGCTGCAGAAAGCTCCTGCAGCCAATCGGAAGCCATGGAAGCCCCCGTTGGACATTCGGCTTCCAAAAATATTTCGCAAACTGGAACACTCACTTCCGGGTTTGTGGTGTTCTGGAGCCAAAATGTTCGAGAACTAAGCTGTTAGAAAACCAGGTTATTTATTATTTATACCCTGCCCATCTGGCTGGGTTTCCCCAGCCACTCTGGGCGGCTTCCAACAGAAATATTAGAATACACTAATTTCTTAAAGATTAAAAGCTTCCCTAAACAGGGCTGCCTTCAGATGTCCTCTAAAAGTCTGGTAGTTATTTTTCTTTTTAAAAATCTGGTGGGAGGGTGTTCCACAGGGCGGGTGCCACTACCAAGAAGACCCTCTGCCTGGTTCCCTGTAACTTCCCTTCTCGCAGTGAGGGAACTGCCAGAAGGCCCTTGGCACTGGATCTCAGTGTCCGGGCAGAGCGATGGAGGTGGAGACACTCCTTCAGGTATACTGGACCGAGGCCGTTTAGGGCTTTAAAGGTCAGCACCAACACTTTGAATTGTGCTCGGAAATGTACTGGGAGCCAATGCAGGTCTTTCAAGACCAGTGTTACGTGGTCTCGGCGGCTGCTCCCAGTCACCAGTCTAGCTGCCGCATTCTGGATTAATTGCAGTTTCCGGGTCACCTTCAAAGGTAGTCCCACATAGAGCGCATTGCAGTAGTCCAAGCGGGAGATAACCAGAGCATGCACCACTCTGGCTAGACAGTCTGCAGGCAGGTAGGGTCTCAGCCTGCGTACCAGATGGAGCTGATAGACAGCTGCCCTGGACACAGAATTGACCTGTGCCTCCATGGACAGCTGTGAGTCCAAAATGACTCCCAGGCTGCGCACCTGGTCCTTCAGGGGCACAGTTACCCCATTCAGGACCAGGGAGTCCTCCACACCTGCCCGCCTCCTGTCCCCCACAAACAGTACTTCTGTCTTGTCAGGATTCAACCTCAATCTGTTAGCCGTCATCCAACCTCCAACTGTATCACTGTATATGCACTTTTGTACCCATTAGCTGGGGATTTGAGTTCTTCATCTGGCAGTGAGGGCCAGGACATGCATCTCCATCTCCATCTCCAAGGGTCAATCAGACAATTGCAACATAACATTCTCCCCAGCAACAATACCCTCAGTGGCCATCCAAACTGACCCGCCCAACAAACCAGGGAATGTCTTGTTAACCCTTCCGCAACCCATGCTCTCATTAAGGGGAGAACCTGCTTTGTGACTGTGTGGGACACAGTTCAGCTACTGATTGATTGATTGATTGATTGATTGATTGTGTGACTGCAGGAAATGGATAAAAGCCCCCCATCCAAACAGTGACTATCATCAGTGCAGCTAAGAAAAAAATTAATTTTAATTTTTATCATCTACAATACTGTCTTATTTATTTTACAGTACAATTCATTGATTATTGCTTTCATTTTATGTTTCAGTGGTCTCGTTAGATAGTAAAATTCATGTTAAATTGCTGTTTTGGGGGTTGTTTTTAAAAGTCTGGAACTGATTAATCCATTTTGCGTTACTTTCTATGGGAAAGCGCGCCTTGGTTTTGGAACGCTTTGATTTTGGAACTGACTTCCGGAACGGATTAATTTTGAGAACCAAGGTACCACTGTACTGAAAACAGAAGTATGCAACTTTTCAAAGTCTTTTCAAAGCAGCCTAGCAGTTCCAATATGCAACTCCTCTGTCTGGTTGATCCTAGAACAAGATTATGGTAGAACGGATCATATTAAGCAAAAGGATTGTAGCTAAAGAATTCTCCTGCAATGCAGTGAGTGAGCATTCAGGACACAACACCACCAGGTGGAAACAGGAAAAATGGATACAATATCAGAAAAGTGGTTGAAATATGGTCAACTCCTTGGTTGCTCATGTCTCTGGTACTGTGGTGGGCAGTGTTACTAGGCCCACTGGAGCAGAAGATTTGTCCGAGGACAAGATGTGATGATGACCCTATGGAAAGCTAAAAAATGCCTAGTGAACTTTGAAAGTGACATTTGCAAAGGATTTTTATCCTCTCGGAACCCTGTGGTAGTTTTAATGGGTTCTTTGTGTCCTGCTTCTCAATTCCTTAATATTTTTCAATATTTCATCGGTTCTTTCTGCACATTTTCTCTTGGTGGACCAGCTGTTGCTGTGTAGAACAAGGTATGCCAGATGAATACTTGGGGTGACAGCTCCTTGAGTTGGTTTGGCCCGGTCAACCTCTTTTGAAAGCAGCAGAACACATGTTCCTGCTTTATTAGCCGTGCCAAATGCAAAGTTCAGTACTCTGAAGCTTGCATTCTTTTTTCCTTCTTCAACAAAGTCACGAACGGGCATGAATCTTCTTTTGCTGCTACCTGAGTGGAAGATTTGTTGGAGGAAATTATGGCTGTGGCTGCTTCGTTTCAGCCTTGTTCCAAAGGTATTGAAAATGTTAACTACAAATTCCTGATTAATCATGTGAATGTCTCTTCCATAATGAGCCATTACGAAAAAGTTCAATTTCAGCAACGGATTGTAATAATTTGTGTGCTATGGTAAAAGAAATGATCCCTCTTTCAGGAGGGCCTAATAGCTCTGTAGAAGAGCACATGCTTTGAATGCCCAGAATCTTCATCAAAGCAGGCTAGAAGGGCAGGAGGACACCCCTGGCTAAGACCTCGGAGAGCTTTAACAACCAGAGTAGACAACACTAGGCTGACGCCACCAAAGTTTGTCCTATCGGTAGACTCCTAATCTGGGGGACCGGGTTCACGTCTCCACTCCTCCACATGCAGCTGCTGGGTGACCTTGGGCTAGCCACACTTCTCTGAAGTCTCTCAGCCTCACTCACCTCACAGAGTGTTTGTTGTAGGGGAGGAAGGAAAAGGAGAATGTTAGCCGCTTTTAGACTCCCTCGGTTAGTGATAAAGCGGGATATCAAATCCAAACTCTTCTTCTATCTCCTTCATATTTAAAAGAAGCCCATTTCAAGTAAACAAGATCTGGAGGTTGGCATGACGGTATCCAGTCACACTGGGATCAAAACATATTAAAGTGTGAGAGCTTGTACAAAAGAGTTTACTCTCTATAATGAGTGCTTCAGAAATCTCTGAACTTTACCTGGAAGTTGTTCCCGTAATTGCCGTGTGAACTAAAGGGGGATTAAGTTCATAATTTCTAGTTCATTTTCACTTTTTATCCCCCCTACTACCCTAGCAGGAGACCAGCTTTCTTTGCTTTTTTTGCCTTTTCTTTCAAAGAGTAAGTCCATCAGACATCTATAAATAAAGTTTTTTGGGGGGGTGGGGTGGGGAACATGGAGGCAACATTCTAAGATGTATTAGGCAGGTGCAGAGGCACTGCTGTTGCTAAGGTTGCTTAGTCACTTAATCACTGTTGCTAAGGAATTGGAAGAAAGGAATGTGAGGCATTTCCTCCATCTCCCCTGCTGAAGAGATTTGCTCTTTTCCAACAGGAGCAGCTTGCAGCAAGAAGTACCAGTATAGGAACAAAAGGAACGGTGGGTTGTGCTTTTAACAGCTGTTTGGGTGGCACAAATTAAACAGGGCAAGCCTTTCTAGTGTGGAAATACCATCATGGGGAAAGTTTTACCTGTCAACATTCTGTCGTGGGGGGGGGGGGGTAGGAATACGGACAAGAAACTTAAATGAGTTTGTTTTATAAAAAAGACAAACTGGAACAGGAACCAGTGCATGTTAAGACAGGATGAACCTGAACTTCTGCTAACTTCTTTTTAAAATTTAACTATCCTAGCACTAGTAAAATGGGAACATTGGAGACCCATATCGGGCCACAAAGTGCATGTTACATCATGAGATGCATGTAATGGTAGCACTGTGCTCAATCGCTGTTTCTAGCAAGTGAAAATGGGAGCAAAAAATTATATTGGGCGCTGTATCTGTCCCACCTGTAATTTCCCACTCCAGATCTCATTTCTCTTACGCATACAAGATTTTAAAATGTATCTCTTGCTTAAAATATGACATCGTGGTAATGTTTAACATTAATTTTCATGAAACATTTTTTTTAATATTAAATATTTCTTGTGAGGGCAAACCTGGTTGAATGCTTTGCTGAGTGAAAAAGTGTTAACATTCCTGGCTGAAGCCTTCATCCTGCATTTTCGGTTGCGATTTGCTTTCCCATTCCCACATCCTAGCAGCATTTCCAAATACCAGCCCATTTTATTTCCCAGATGAACTGCGGAGGCTCTTTCTCTGAGAACAGTAGCAAAGAAATAGTAGCTAAAGCTCCCTGCAGCTAGAAGAAGAAGAAGAAGAAGAAGAAGAAGAAGAAGAAGAAGAAGAAGAAGAAGAAGAAGAAGAAGAAGACAACCAATGTTCAAAATAAAAAGAAATTGAAATTTAAACTAACATCAGTTTAGACAGTGTGAACAAGAAACGAAGAAGAATATAAACAACTGTCTAGGCCAGATAATCAGTTGTTGAAACATGCCTGCTGGTTTAATTATAAAGCAAATGAAATGGGGTTTAAATTTGAATTAATCACTTGCCCTCTTATCCTCTCTATCTATCTTGCTCTCCCCAGCCCTTCTGGGCATGCATGATGGAAAGAAACAAAGCACACACAAAAAAGAACCTCATCTATTTCTGAGGGGCTCACCCCCACCCCGACATCTTCCCCAGAGGCCTGTGGCCTGTAATCCCTTTAAACCATTCCAAGGAGCACAAACAATTGCGGCTGACCAAACCCCACACTTTGCCTATCATCTCTCTGCTGCCCCCCCCCCTGTCCTCTGGTGCCAGTCTGCTTTGACAAAAGATAGAAATGGCTAATCTGGCTTTTGGATGCTGTTTTATTGGGTAGGGGTGTGGGGGGGGAGGGTGATTCCCTGTAGGGACATCTTTGGGAATGAAGGAAGCAGGAATTGATGAGGCAAACTCCATTAGCTGCGATCATGCTACGCAGATGTTAAAACTGGTCCAGGGTAGGGGTGAAAGGTGGTGAAATGAATAGATTCAATAGATAATAGTGCTGTTTTTATGTCTTACATGCAAAGCTGCAAGCATCGGACTACTGTGTGGTTCAAGATGCTATGAAAGAGCCCAAACTGGAATAACACTGTCCCACCTGATACTTCAGGTTAAATAGGCTTTGCGGGCTTTGGAAGCGCTACCCAAACTTGCCAAAAAAAACAAACCTGTGGACATGGATGAAAGTGGGATTTGAGTGCACATATCACAGGCTGCTACACCAGGAACATATATCAGCTTTATATCAAGTACTACGGTTCCTCCCAAAGAATCCAGGGGTTTTGGCTTGCTGTAGACACTGGGAAGACTCTAGAAGTACTGTTTCTGGGAAGACAGAATGGCAATAAAGCAAGTGCAAACTGGTAGTATAAATATCCCTCATGGGCAAAGATGCCTTCAGCCCTCTAAAAGAAGAAGAGGAAGGATGGTTGTCTGTATCCGGCCTCTGAATTGTTGCAGCTGCCCAGGCTTTTACTTCCAGAACAGGTAAAATAGTCACTGCAGCGATCCCATAGTTCTGTGTCAAAACTTCAGCCATGCAAAGTGTTGGCTTCTAATGTGCGGTGGTTGGTTACGTATTTTAATCCCACCACCGGTAATCTTTGTCATTTAGAATGTGCATTTCCAAAATGCTTTCGTAACAAACAGTTTCCAGTCGGAGCGGATGTTTTATTTACTTCCTTCCCTGCTTATATGATGCGGCCACAACATTTGCCTAGGTATATTTAAAATTTAAATGTCTGGGCCATAAGCCATCCGAAGCAGCAGGTGAGCCGTAATCCAAGAGGACTTCCTTCTTTTGCAAAAGGAAGAAAGCACCCTTCCTGTTTTAATCTGCCCCTTTAGGAAAAACCTGACTAAAGAGATAGACTGCAGCGTGTCTTGGAGGTTAAAAGGAGGCGGCAAGGGGGGTGGGGCTGATCAGGCAGCTCCATGGAAATTATGAGCTGCAAACAAAAGAACTTCCTTCTGCTTTTCCAGCAACATGTTTTGCAGCTAATCATACATACCATGCAATAGATAGATATAGATAAATATATACATGCGCACACATGTACAGAGAACCAGGGGCAAGGTATGCAACACAGAATGGCAGCACTGCTGCTGCTGATGCATTCACACACCCCACCTGCTGCTGCATGCCCCACCCTCATCCAGGTAAGCAGCAGAGATGCCAGTGCTAAGAGGAGTGGTACTATGGCACTGCCCCACCACATGTGTTACTACTAGAATTAAAGCAGTAGACCCCATCTCCCAGCAGCGTAGCTAGCCGCCTGGCTGGCCAGGGCGGCAAACCTGAAGGCACCCCACCAGGAGGCGGGGTGTTCGCCGTGCACATGCGTCGCATGCAACAATGCATGTGTCATGACACACGCTGCACGTGTTGCATCACATGACGCATGCGTGCACAGCTTATGCTCTGGACAGGTTCCCAGATCCTATCATCTCCTGCAGGCCCTGGGCGAGAAGCATTGGGGCTTCTCCTTGATGGCGGCGGCCGCGTCGTGTGGCAGTGGTGGTGGTGGCCATCGTAGGTGGTCAACCCCGTCCAGCCTGCTGCCCCCGTCCAGCCTGCTGCCCCCCGCCCAGCCTGCTGCCCGGGGCGGCGCGCCCCCACCCCACCCCATTACTACACCACTGCCATCTCCTTTCCTCTCTCCTCCATTAAGGTCTTTGTTGGCCTTGGAGAGACAATGGAGTGCTCCTCTGGGGTGAAATCAAACTACTGCATGAGCAGAACCAAAGTGATCTCCCCAGGGCGCAAGCCTGGGAAATGTGTATGGAGGTCCTGGGCTGCCCAGATGATGAGGCCCCCTTCTCATCTTCACTTATGTGGTCCAAAGGAAAGCAGAGCAATATGTTTGGCACCAGCTTGGCTGCAGGAGTTGCTGGAAGGAGGTGTACAAGGCGCCATCCAACCGTCCTAGGGACTCCACTCCGGATTTGTGTAAGGTTTACTCCTTTTCTTCTCCTGAAGATGTCCTGCAAGGCAGCAGAGGTTTAGGATCAGAGTTTTCCTTCTCCTAGATGAGCTACCTTCGCAGGTTGACAAGCCCCATCTGCCCCTCACTTCCCTCTGCAGCACTTGCCTTCTTGACCGTTGGACCCACTATTGGTCTTGTCCGCTCCATCCACCAGACCCTATATTCACATGCAGGGGAGGTTCCTAACTCACCAAAGGTGTGAGACCCATTGGCTAGCTTCATCTGGTTTAGCTGGCCAGTTGAAGCCGTTTCTCAGGATGTGGCTGCTGTCACACACTGACAACCCCTAGGAGCCACAGGTGAAAGTTGAGTGCAGGGTGGCGACCAAGGGTGGACAAACTACCCCAGAAGAATACTGAAATGCCCACTGAAATCTGCAGAAGCGGAAGTGTGGGAAAGTTATTAAATAAGATTAGACTTTTAAGGCTCACTGAAATGATTTTACAGAACACGCATGGGCTTTTGTAAGCTATCTGTTACTTCGTCTTACTGTAGCATGGAACTAAAAGCCGCTGTTCCATCTTTTGTCTGCTTTTATATCCGTGACAGTGCACAATCTTGGGAGCAGAACATTTGCTGGCAATAAGAAGAGCTGCTGGCAATAACTGGTATTCTTGTTGTACTTTGCCAAAAAGGCAGATGGAAATCAATGAGGTTTGAGAAAGCAATCAAGGAAGGTAGATGTTAACGTTCTGAAATAACTAGTAGGCACTGAAAAAATCCAGATCATCTGTAGGCATGCATGAAAGACATGAACCATATGTAGGAGAGACCATAAATGTCTACCCCAACTCAAAACAAGCATTTTCCTTAACGTGATATTTTCAACTATCTGGAAGCTGTAAATTGATAATGATGGTATTTGCCACTTTAATTTGGAATCTGAAACACACAGTTTGCTTGGAAATATACTGCACTCTTATTTGAAAAAGTTATCCAACCAGCAAAACAAAAGGTGTATGTTGTGCACACCTGAAACCATCAGGCTCTAGCTTTTGGGTTGTTGTGGTTTATGAGCACTTTGAAAATCCAAAGTATTTGTAGCAGTTAATTAATGTATCCTTTCAACTAGTGGGTACATTGGCAGGCTTGCTGACAGATTCCATAAATTATTTGCTCAGAGCTTTTTGCTTGGATTGTTGAAAGCGGACATATCTATGCAGTGTAGTCGCATCAAATGCGCATTTAACTTGCATGATTTCAGTTACACATGGTTGGCTCTGGTGGCGGCGGTGGCGGCCTTTGGTATGTTGGCTGCAACAGAGGAGGAGAAGAGATGGAGGCGGAAGGGAGGCAGGAGGCAAACAGAGGAAAAAGTAACCCAGCTCCTTCGTCTGCAAGACCAGTGGAGAATCTGCAATGGGAGAGAGACAAAGGGCGAAGGGAGAAGGAGGCAAGCAAAGAGAGAGAGAGAGGTGCAGGCAGAAGCTGAAGCTGTATTCCAGATCCATCCTAGCCTTTTTGTTCTGCCTGCATCTCTCTTTCTGTCTGTCTCCCTCCGCCTCCCTCCTTTGTCTCTCCCGCTCTGCCAGTTCCCTGCTAATCATGCAATAAAGCAAGGCAGTAAGGGCTGTTCGGCAGTGGAATTTGCTACCAAGGAGTGTGGTGGAGTCTCCTTCTTTGGAGGTCTTTGGGCAGAGGCTTGACAGGCATATGTCAATAATGCTTTGATGGTGTTTCCTGCTTGGCAGGGGGTTGGACTGGATGGCCCTTGTGGTCTCTTCCAACTCTATGATTCTATGATTCTTTTACCGCCTGCCTCCCACCACCTGTCTTCCACCTTCATCTCTTCCCTTCCTCCACTGCAACTGTCGCCCAGAAGGTTTCTGCCACCACTGGTCCACAAAGGGTGGTAGCTTCTGGCTTGCTTCTCTACCTCCCATCTTCAGACTGCCACCCTAAATAGTACTGGAGGCAGGGTCAGCCCACACATCAGGC
This sequence comes from Zootoca vivipara, assembly GCF_965207765.1. Taxonomy (NCBI): domain Eukaryota; kingdom Metazoa; phylum Chordata; class Lepidosauria; order Squamata; family Lacertidae; genus Zootoca; species Zootoca vivipara. Next base: position 27,900,852 of record NC_142588.1, on the reverse strand, counting down.
CAGATGAGGCAACCACATCAGAGGGCAGGATCCCAGCCACTTCCTTCTTTGGCTTCTTTCTGCAGTACTTTCTATAGGGCAGACTCTCATTCCTCTTTCCCAATGGCTTAGGCACCATAAACGTGAGATTAATATACATGCTTAGAATTTACTTGTGCCTTTAATCTTCGCAGCTTTTTTAAAGCAGCTGACTAGACGTGAAGGACCTTTAACGGCGATCCTTAAATAACTATTTATTTTTAAAGCTTTAGTGCTGCTTATACCAACCCACAAAACGGAATGGATGCCCCTTTCTTTCGTTTTGCAGTAGTTAGCACAAACATGAGGGACCAGTGTTAGGGATGAAGGAGAATTTTGCTCATGTTTCGGTCCAAAAATGTGGACAAAAATGTGTATCTTACAGGGGAAATGTATGTGAAATGTATTTATGGGGAAATGCAAACGAATGCATATTGCAGGAAGGGATACACAAAGAAGCATACAGAATGTGAGTTTTATGGGGAGGGGAATGCGAAAAGGAGTACAATTTAAATGCAACATTTTCACTGGAGATTTTTTAAGCCACTGGAAATGAGACAGAATAAGCTTATGAGTGCATATGACATCAACATAGAATGAAATCCATCCATCCCTAGTTCATATTTCTGTCCCTAAAAATGTACTTTCAATCCACTCCAGGTGGATGGAAATCTACTATTGAATGTTATTATCACTGTTTGCACATAGACTGACTCTTGTTTTTTCATTGGCAGACTAATACAAACCCTTCCAACCAACTTTTTAACTTCCATAGACACCAGCTTACCAGAAGGACAAGGTCAGACTCTTCAGATATAGAAACATTAGCCACCTAGTCACTTCAGTGTTTGTGAAATAATCACCCATTTCTACCGTAAGCTGCAAAAATCCATAACACCTCAGAATTGCTACCGCTTTTCTGGACACTTTAAAATCAGTATTGATGGAGAGGGAGGGAAGGAGACACATAGGATGGCATTCAACATTAGTCATCGGAGAAAACTCGTTGAAAATAATAAGGTTACTTAAATCCATTGATCTCAATGGATCTATTCTGAGTATGACTAGCATGGAGTTTCACCCATACAATGTAAGTCAGGCTTCCTCAAACTCGGCCCTCCAGACGTTTTGAGACTACAATTCCCATCATCCCTGACCACTGGTCCTGCTAGCTATGGATCATGGGCGTTGTAGGCCAAAAACATCTGTAGGGCCGCATTTGAGGAAGCCTAGTGTAAGTGTTGCTCAATAAGGATTTGCCTTTATTGCCTTATTCAGTCTTATTTTTTCCTTTGCTCCTCAAACCAATGCCTGGAGATGAAAAGCCATGGAAAAACTTGCATCTAAATGAAACGACATTTGAACTCAAATGTATCAGTTCAAACTTCCTTTAGGTATGCATTAAAAATTACCAGGTAAAGACTTACCTTTTCCCACGCTTCTGGTGGTTGTTGTTGTTGTTTAGTCGTTTAGTCGTGTCCGACTCTTCGTGACCCCATGGACCATAGCACGCCAGGCACTCCTGTCTTCCACTGCCTCCCGCAGTTTGGTCAAACTCATGTTCGTAGCTTCGAGAACACTGTCCAACCATCTTGTCCTCTGTCGTCCCCTTCTCCTAGTGCCCTCAATCTTTCCCAACATCAGGGTCTTTTCCAAGGATTCTTCTCTTCTCATGAGGTGGCCAAAGTACTGGAGCCTCAGCTTCACGATCTGTCCTTCCAGGGAGCACTCAGGGCTGATTTCCTTAAGAATGGATAGGTTTGATCTTCTAGCAGTCCATGGGACTCTCAAGAGTCTCCTCCAGCACCATAATTCAAAAGCATCAATTCTTCTGCGATCAGCCTTCTTTATGGTCCAGCTCTCACTTCCATACATCACTACTGGGAAAACCATAGCTTTAACTATACGGACCTTTGTCGGTGGTTAGTGTGCTGCTAAACCTTTCTGCTGCTGTTAGGGGCAGGGGCGGGTATCTGTGCTATGTATTTATCATGGTGTGTGTGTGTGTGTCTATGTACTTTTACCTAGGCTTAAGTTTTTTAATATGCTGTAAATCAGATAGGAAGCTATCATAGGTAAAGGTTTTAAAAAGGTAAAGGACCCCTGGCAGGAGCTGGGACAGAGCAATGGGAGCTCACTCCGTTGCAGGGATTCGAACCGCCGACCTTCCAATCGGCAACTCCAAGAGGCTCAGTGGTTTAGACCACAGTGCCACCCATGTCCCAAGGAAGTTATCATACCCTGTGTCAGACCCATATAGCTCAGTATTGTCTAAACTGACTCTCAGCGACTCTCCAGTATTTCAGACTGGATTCTCTCCCAGCCCTTCCTAGAGATGCTGGGGATTGAAGCTGGGACCTTCTGTACTCAAGACAGATCATTGAGCTACAGTTCTTCACAGTTTAGATTCATAGGCATTGAGCTACAAGAGGATCTGTCCTGGAGTGTTAATACAAGGGGGCAGCAGAGACTGTATTTTTTGAGAATTCTAAGGAAAAACCATCTCTCACAAAAGCTGCTGCTCGCCTTCTATCACTGTGCCATACAGAGCGTGCTCATGTATGGTTTATGTGTGTGGTACGGAAGCTGTACTTCTCAGGATAGGACAGGGCTGTGCAGAATTATTAAAACAGCAGAGAACATTATTGGCTGCTCACTCTCCACCTTAGAACAAATCTATACCACCAGGTGCCATAGAAGAGCACTAGACATATCAAGAGACCCAACGCACCCTGGTCACCGTTTCTTCGAGCTCCTGCCATCGGGACAGAGTTATAGAACAATGCAGGCAAGAACAAGACGTCTCTTGTTTCTTCTCTAGAGCTATTTTGGCCTTAAATGGAAAATCTGGACTTTGAAGTCATCTTATTTTACTTGTTATATTGTATTGTATTGCATTGTTTTAATTAGTGTTTTGTAGTAATTTTGGATTGTGTGGAATATCTGAGCTTTATCTGAGTGGATGTGGTAACCGAGTAATTTCGTCGTTCCCGCAAGGGGGCAATGACAATAAAGATTATCTTATTTTCACGTGGAGACCTTTCTGTGTAACAAGTGACTGGCAAGTTTTGCTGTTCATCACAAGAACCACATGGCTCCAGGGCACCAGAAGTTTCAGTATTATTGAATATTATGGGAATTAATAACCTCCATACAGTGTATGAACTTCTTTGCAACTCAGGTGTGCAAATATATCAGGACTGAAGCTTGCACAGTGCAGCACTAACTTGGAGGAAACCATAGCAGGTCCTTATGTGCGGCCAGCAAGCCTCAAGCAGGAGAGGAATTTGGTGGGCAGCCCATTTTACTTCTACTGGCCAGTTGGGGATGACTTGTTGTGCAAAGGAGAATTCCAGTCAAGGATTTCCTTTCTCTGAAGGCAGAGGCTTCTTCCCCCCCCCCACCCCTTTCTTCCTTAGTTTGTCAAAGCAGATTATGGTCAGCTTCTCTCCTCTGGCAGTGCTGCCAAGGAAGTGAAGTGGAAGCGGAAGAGGCTGAGGGTTTTCGTTGTCGCTGTTTGCAAGAGAGATGGAAGAGTGGGTGAGGGGAGGAGACAGCAGAGGTAGGGGCATAGGGGTCGGGCGCAGAAATTGGATTCCATTTGCATTTGAAGGCAAACCTACCTAATTTGCACTTTACAAAACAACCAGCAAACAGAAGCTGGGGAATTGTTTGAAATTTGCACTTCTCCAAATTTTGTAATTCTCTTCTCTAGCCAAGTCATAGAAATGCATATTTTAGTTTAAAATAACATGCAAAAGTACATACATTGGGGTGCATATTGAGGAACACTGCATCAGAATTGTGTATATGAGGATAAATCCAAACCAAAATGTTGACAAATTTTCGCGTGGACTTAAAAATATATGAATCGCAAACTGATGTGGAAATTTAGAGCAGAATTTAAGAGTGGAAGAAATGAGGAATCAACAGGTTCATCCATCCCTATAAGGACAAAGGCACCCACCGTTGAGCTAGATTTACTCACTGATATGGTCACTGATGCCTGAATTAAGAAGGGGAAGTTGCTAGAGAAAGTTAGTCAATGGGCTGCTCCCAAAATGCAGTGTTGCTCTGAAGAAAAAGAGGATGGGTACAGGCTGGAGTATCTCTTCCCTTGCACCATTTCAAGAATTCCAAACAAAATCCCAAACTTTGTGAGGCTCTAGTATGAGGGCTCCAAACAGATAATCTGGAAACCCTGACGTGCTTCTTTCTCTTTCTCAGGCTCAGTTCAAACCACCAGTGTTGAACTCATGGTTCAATGTATCCCCTTTTTATTTAAAAAAAGAAAAGAAATTCTTGCACACACAACTAGCAGGTCAGGGGAAAGGAGAGTCAAGGACTCTTGGGCTTAGTTTGCTATGTGTAGAGACTGGTTTCTCTACAGGGAAGCAATCACAGGGTGGAATTCAACATCAACATTGGCAGGCTTTGGGGTCAAATTTCAGCAGCATCCTGTGTGACACAAAAAGTTGTCCCTCTTGCCTTGCATTCTACATCAGTTGTGGCACCCCTGAGGTTCTGTGCCCAGTGCGACTGAACTGGTCAGCGCTCCCCTAAATCTCCCTCTGACATAATGCTGTTCCAGTTCTGTCTGCACAAGTGTTCCAACTTGCCAGATGGAATGACACTTCCTCCCCAATGTGCTGTTCTGGGGGTTCTCTCTCTCTCTCTCTCTCTCTCTCTCTCTCTCTCTCACACACACACACACACACACACACACACACACACACACACACACACGCCAAGCCAATTTCAAGAGGCATTTGGTGGGAAGCAAAGCTCTATTGCTCAAGCAGAAGTCCTCCCACAGGGCTTTTGCTGATTGATCCAGTTAGATGAATCATCCCGCCCATGGACTCCCCCACCTGCAATCTGAAGTGGTATGGCCCACAGGTATCTTCACAAGCCGTTTCCCAGGAGGACCAGTATTGATGCCACAAAACCAGCAAGTCTGAATATGTAAGATTTTGTGGGGAGCAGCCGGCAACACATATTTCTGTTTCTCCTTCCATTTCACAACTTTTCCAGGTAGGAACTCAAATCTGAATGGCAGTAGAACTTCTTGCTGACAGAAACCCAGCTTGGTAGAGCACAATTCAACCAGCCACCTTGGGCTGCTGTGCCCCACCCTTTTATTTTCCTTCAGCTATGTCCTTGTAATCTTAAATCCCAGAGCATAAGAATTCCCAAAGTATAAGGCACGTGGCTAACCTTTCTGTCATCTTCTTCCTTACTTGCGTCTTTCCCTTAATTTTGCCATGATGCTGGAAAGAAGATGAAAGCTTTTTTTGCTATGTGGAAAGTAGTCAGCAGTTACTGTGGTTAACCCCAGCAGGCCATCTCTGATAAATAAGGTGTGAGGGTTGACATCTTTATTTTTATATGTCAGGTCTTTTAATCCTTGCTTGCCATGTTCTCTCGTTTTTGTACTTTTTTTGTCTTCAGTACAAGTGTCATACCTAGTTATATTTCTCAGCAACTTGAGAACTTTGAGCTCTTCTGAGCTGCCAGCAGAGCGGTTTAGCCCTTTGATTTTTTTTATTTTGTTTAACCCACATTTTAGAGAGCTGAGTGCAGAGAGAGATAAGTATACTACCCTTGTTCTTTGGTTGAGACTCACTGAGGGGGCCTTTGCAATAGCTGGGTGGTTGGGCAGAAGGAAAGAGAGGGTTGGAATTCTGATCTGCCGAGAGTCAAGCTTGTCTTGAGACTAGGGATGGAGGAAGAGTCCATTTGAAATTGATTGAATTGGGTACTTCTGACCAAATTTAGCTTTGCTCAATCGCCTATTGGGTCAAGCACCAGCTTACATTTGAGCTACTCATGCATAATCAGTAGGGATAGAGGTCGGTGGCATACAATTCAATTTGCAATTAAAATATGAACTCACCTAATTGATCCTTTCCAAAAATGATACACAAACTGAAATGCAGCCATCTTTCCAAATGCTCACTCCAAATTTTGCAACACAGTTCTCCTGCCAAGTAAATACATGCTTACTGGGTAACAAAAATACATATACCACACCAAACATATTCCCATTCTACCCTCCTTAAGGTGTTTTATGGTTACGCAATGAGCTGCTATCTGGGCAAACAAGCAGACAACCATTTCAAGCATGGATTTGGAGCTGCCATTCATCCAGTAGCCCAAATATCACTAGTTTACACAAATTGCATGAAAGGTGCCTTCGTTTTCCAAATTTGGAAGAACATTCATGGGAAGATCTTGATTGTTTATATGGTATTGCCCCCCCCTAGTTCATCTTGTCTCCTCTGTGTTATTTAATAATTCTCAGGCCCAGTTCAGCCACCCATTCAGCTACTTGGATAGGAGTCTTCCTCCTTTGGAATTCAGAATTGCCGTTCAGCAGCAGCAGATAGCATGGTGGCGCAACGGCCTTCCCCTAACCTCTGGACAACTGAGCCACTGCTGCTCACCAGCAAGAAGAGCGGGAAAGGTGTTGCAGTGTGGAGGTCAGCACGGTGAAAATGCACCACCAGGATTGCCAGCTTCAATCTGCCAGTTCATTTGCACCACACCAACCTTCCTGCTGCCTCAACACCATCTGCTACTAATCTCAACCAGCATTCTCATGGCTAGAGGTGTGAAGCTTTTTCAAGAGGGTCCCCCTGATTCTCTGGAGATGTTTTTCTGAGGTTTTTGGCAGCTGCTGGGAGAAAGAGGGGATGGAAAGTTTTCCCTCCATTAATGTCTCTCAGGATCCAAGGAACAATCTCTCTCTCTCTCTCTCTCTCTCTCTCTCTCTCTCTCTCTCTCTCTGTGTGTGTGTGTGTGTGTGTTCCACAGACTTTATCACATAGAATTATAGAATTGTGGAGTTGGAAGGGACCACGACGGCCATCTAGTCCAACCCCCTGCAATGCAGGAATCTTTCACCCGATGTGGGGCTCAAACCCCTGACCCTGAGATTAAGAGTCTCATGCTCTACCAACTGAGCTATCTCCAATACAGTAGCCCTGAAAAGTGATGCCGGTAATTTTGTCCTTTAATTATAAGTGGAATTTGGACCTAACAGCTTTGGACTGGCTGCCAAGAGACTATGGCCATCCCACTGTACCAGTATGCCTATTTCTTAAACAATGAAATCCTTCTGTTTTGTTAGTCAGGAGCTGTTCTCTCCTTTCCCTTTTCAGTGTTCTAAAGCTGTCCAAATACCATCCACAGAAACTCACATCCCGCTGCTTTCCCCCACCCTCTCCAGTTCAGCCGGGAGCCTGCCTTGCCCAGTGGCTTGGGACAAGGATATCTGAAAGCCACACGATGAGGGTTCAGGCAAGCAGGGATTTCATTTGCTGAGTGCTAACCGAGGCAGCGAGCATCCCGACACAGAGGAAAGGGAATTGTCAAGCACAAGAAGCAGTGCTTCTCTCTCTCTCTCTCTCTCTCTCTCTCTCTCTCTCTCTCTCTCTCTCTCCCTTTTCCTGCCGCCTGTTTATCACATTAGAAAACCCTCCTCGCCATTGCTTGGAATGAAAGCCAGGGAGAAACGAAGGTAAATGCCAGAGGTTTAAGTACCACATGGCAGTGTGTCTTTTAAAGGTTACCTTTCAGGGGGGCAGGAGAAGCAGTGACAAGAAGGGGACAAGTGCCAGCGCTTTTCCCATGGCAAAAGCCACTCTCCTGCTTAATGGGTTTTTTCAATCCCTGGCTGCCTGGCACAATATTATTAAAACTGTTTATTTTAGGCGAGGGGAAAGAGTTGGCTCTCTTTTCATTTTGTGTCCCCAATTTGTTTGTTTGTTTGTTTTGTTTTGTTTTAAATGAAGAAAATATCTCTGTTGCCGTACGAACCCTACAGCTCACAAAGAAGGGAGGGACCCACCACATTTTGTTGGACAGACTTAGAACTAAATGGAAGCCTTTCCATGTGCTTTGCTTTAAGTGTCCGCGTAATTAGAACAAAAGTCACACACACATAATAGGAGGGGTAGGAGGCCACATTTTCAGCGCTCAATTTGATCAGGGTGGAGCAGCCAGTCACGATCCCCTTGAATTTCAGGAGGTTCTGGGCATTTGATGCAAAAGCTCTTTCTTTACATAATCCCAGCCTGGGTCCACAGTACGCTCTCTCGGTGCCTTTGCAGATCTCTACAAATAGAGCAGAAATAATGAGGGAGGCAGAATTTCCGTCACTTGCGCTTTCCAACCAGGGCTGTACTCTGCCCATTGGATCTGCACATTTCTTACAAACTGGGCAACTTTGCCACTTGTTTGTTTGGCTTGCTTCTAGCTCAGCGGTGGAGCGGATGTTTTCTCATGCAGAAGGTCCAAGGTTCAACACCCCACCCCACCCCAGGACCCCCAGGGAAAGACCTCTGTCTGAAGCCGCCAAGAACAGCTGCTAGTCAACAGGGCAGCCCAAGGAACTAATGGTCTGACTCATAAAAGGCAGGTTCCTAAGAACTGTGAGAAGAGGCCACCATTTCAGTTGTGTATAGCACAACTATGCACCCCATGCTTCAACTTGTATTGCTCATCATGGGTGCATATTAATGCAGCTGTTAATTAGGAGTGAATTATCTAGCTTCCTGGGGAACGAGCCATCTCTTCATCTAGTTACAGGTGCCAGGCAAAAGCTTTCCTTTTTGCTCCAGGCTTTTGGCCCCTAGTATGAAGGGGTTTTAAGTATTTGTTTCCTCAGAAACTGCTGAACCTCTCTTTTATTTGTATAGATGGGTGCTGTAAGGGTGACTCCCTACAGGGAGCCAGCCCCCATCATCCTAACGTCCACCTCGCCAAGCACAGGGAGCAGCAGTGGGTCTGAAGCAGCCGGGGGGAAGGGAGAGACTCGGAGGGAGAGAGCAGCCAGTGTGCGGAACGATGGGAAAGTTCAGGGGAGGAGAGATGTAGGCAAGGGCTCCAGGACGCCTTGACCAGGAGGAGGCTGAGAGGGCATCGTTCCTTCCGGCGCAAGAGTTGAGGAGAGCACTGCGACGCAGGTCAAGGGGGAGGCGTTATGGGGTGCCCCGACTACTTTGCTGGAGGAACAGACGTACGCCATTGCCGGATTCTGGTTCGGACTGAGAGGTCATGTTTTAAGCTATCTCTGCAGTGTACAGTGGTACCTCTACTTACAAATTTAATGCGTTCCGAACGTACATTCATAAGTCAAAAAAAATTGTAAGTCAAATCCCATAGGAATGCATTGGGAGAAAAAATTTGTAAGTCGAAGCAAAGCTATCTAAAATTTCGTAAGTAGAAAAAATCCTATCTAAACCACATCCAAGATGGCGGACGGAGCTCCGTTCGTACGTAGAAACATTCGTAAGTAGAGTTATTCATAAGTAGAGGTACCACTGTAAATACCATGCACAAGAAAAGTCTTTAAAGACAAACTGGACTCAAGCGGAGTTACTCTAGAGTAGCCACGATGACCCTCTGACAGGTGCATTTCTTAGGTTTGTACTGATGTGCTTTTTGTAGCTGGTTTTAGAATTCGTGTTGTGTTTGTAAGTTGCTTTGAGTTATTTTTATTAGTAAAACTACCAACAGCAACAGCCCATTTGTTTCATGCAGCATTGTTCCCATTCCATTGCAGTTCATCTTCCACCAATAGCTCTATTATTCAATCTCACTGCCCACCGCTGCAATGTTACAAAAGTTATGCAATTTGCATAATAAACTGTGTAGATTGCATTGCCGTTATGATTAGCCTACCCCATTCATTTCAGTGCAAGTGGAAATGCAATGCAATTCCTTCCCGGCCCCGAATACGGAAACCTGCTAGCACATTTGCAAAGCTAAGCAGGGCCCAGTATGGATTCAAAACGGAAGGTGGAACATGTGATGGGATTCCTGCATTGTAGGGCGTTGGACCAGATTACCCCTAAAGATTCTATGAGTCCCCTAAAGATTCTGATATTGGAGATGATTTCCATTTTCATCCTAATTCCACTCATCCCAAAGAAGCTGCATTTGCACAGCTTTGCAAATGCCCCCGTGGGTGTGTCCTGCGCTCGAGCATCATGTTCACTATGTAGCTCCAGCTTTTATAGGGATACACAGGCTACCAAAAGCCAGCAGGATGTGCAGATGGAGGAAGCTGCTAGCTCTGGTTAAATTCTATAAAGAGAGACACAAAAGGCTTGATCCTGCTTGGAAGTGGGGTTAGATGTCCTATCACATCACCTGAGTGTGATCTGCCACCAAACAGTGAGAACGAACACTCTGTACATGCTCAAAGATTCCATTTTTATTGTTTCATATGTTCTGGAACTGACTCCTAATATTCAAAACAGACTGTGAAGCTGGGCCTAGATGGGCACCTTATCTGAACCTACAGGTCACAGACTCAGGGATTTCCAGATACAACCACGAATACAGTGCAGCTCTGTGACCAGCAAAAGACTTAACCAGGCATGGGCAAACTTGGCCCTCCATGTGTTTTGGGACTACAACTCCCATCAGCCCTAGCTAACAGGATCAGTGATCAGGGATGATGGGAAATGTAGTCTCAAAACATGACGGGAGGGCCGAGTTTGCCTATGCCTGGACTGAACTCTCTCCTTATCTTTGTTCAATGAATCAGCCTTAAATCACAAGGCTTGCCGACCATCAGAAGTTCCGTCTCAGCATGATTTATCCCCCATCTGTGGCTGGGGGAATGCTCAAACGCTATCAACGATTCTGGAGGGAAAGACGCAAGACACAAACCTTCCGTCTTCCCCACAGGTTGTGCCTGCCACCGAAAGGGACTGGATGGGTTTCTTTTCTTTTCTTTTTCTGAGGGTGTCAGATGGCCTTGGGGGAAACAAATTAACACTTTGGCTTATGAGGTTAACGCAATTTCGTTTGCCGGTTTCCCTTTGGAGTGAACTGTGGCCGCGGGGAGGGGGGAGGAGCTGGCGGCGGTACAAAATGGATGCTGGAGAGAGCAGGCCTCGGCGTTAGGGGGAATCCCCCGCATAGAACTTAATTTTGCTCTCTCAGGCAGCCCTGTTTCCTGAGTGGAGAGGGATTTGTATTAATAACAAAACAAGAGAGAGAGAGGCACACAGAGAGAAAATATGAATGCAGGAAAGCCATAGGCTCAGACTCTCACCTTTGAGAAAGAGAGTATTTGTAACCCAGCAGGTACGTCCTGTGGGGAACCCAGACAAAGGCAGGTTTTTCCAAACCCATTGAGAATTTCTAATTCAACACAACTTGCAGTTCAAACAAGTTTGGTAACCCAGTGTTCACTCAGCTGCAAAAGTAATGAAAAGCGAATCCCATCTCTCAGTCTTCCCACTCCAGAGAGAATGACGATAGCGATAATATAAAACTTAGCATTTATATTGCACAAATTAAGTGTTCAAGGTGCTTCGCATATGTTGTGCCTATTGTAAGAAGAAGAAGAAAGGCAGTTATCAGAGGAAGGTGCGTGTCTTTTGCAAACATTTTTTCAGCATTAAAAATGGTCTGGTCATTTTGGGTGGGTTTTTAAAAATTTTTTAGCTTATTTATTAAAATTTATATACCACTTGATTGTAAAAACAAACAAACAAACCTCAAAGCAGTTTAGTGACGGCCTGAAAAACAGATGAAATGTTTTGCCTATTGCTCTTCCTCTGAATGGGTTTAATTTGCTCTCCGTGATATTGGGGTATAGCCAAGGACACTTGGTTGCGCAGAATAGTGACATCATCGTGTTCACTGCATGATTGGCTAGGAACTCTAGGAAGCAGAAAGAATAAATAACAGAAAATGATGCAGAATGAATGCCATATGGCCTGAGAGCAAGAATCCAACACCATCTGATATGTCTCCTCATGGGGGCATTAGCTCAGAAAGGTTCATTGTGCCAGGGAGGCTGAGCTAGCAGAGACAAAGCTGACCAGGGAAAATTGTGCTGTAAGTTTCTCACTGCAGGCTTCTGTCGACATGGACAACTGAATATCACCCTCTCTTTAGCTAGCACGGAAACTCTGGAGTTTGTTAATGCCAAACATAACTATGCATAAATGCTAGTTAGTTCATGAAGGGGTTAAGACCAGAGAGTTCTGTTCCTAGACTCAGCTAGGTCATGCCCCCTTACCTCCATGAGGGAGGAAATGAAGCTGCTTCTCTTCCCTTCCTTACTCTCTCTTCTTGCCATGTAATCCACCTCATGTTTGAAACTGTGACCTGTATTTTGCACCCAAGAGTAATCTACCTGTGTTCTCCTTGCTGCTGCATGGAATAACGCATAAACCAGACCTTTTGATTTAGTAACTAAAACGTTTAGAACTTACTAAAGAGTATGTGGTCTGTTCATTGCTAGAGGGGTAGAGAAAGGCAGGCAAGAGCTTTAAAGCAGATTAAACGGAATCTGCAAAAGGGTTTAGCAACCTAACTTCCACGCTGTGCTGCTGGTTAACTCTAAGAGTCAGGCCTGTCTTAGCCATAGAGGTTAGTGGCGCAGGGAACCATGGCGCTGGGCGCTGGAAGGCACCAGGGAAGAGGTGCGGGGGGCATGGCTCAGTAGGGGTGGCAGCCTGCCCGCTGCCAGGGGGAAGGCAGGAGGAGGCGATCGGCGGCGGAGAGCCGGGCGCGCAGCGATCAGCCCTCCATCCCTCCCTCCCTCTGCCTGTCGCTCTCCGGCTGGTGTGCGCACCCCGCCCAGGAGGTGGGCGCTATCCCCAGCGGCCGCCCGTCCTCTCAGCGCCGCAATTGGTGGCTGGAGCGCTTCTCCAGCCTGCCACAGCAGCCAGCCAGCTCCCTCAGGGGTCACCCTGCTGCTTCGCGACAGAGGGTGGGGAGTGCGGAGCCAAACCGGCACCAAGCGGTGGCTGCGGAGGAGAGTGGCGGTGGAGAGAGCCCCAAAGCCTTTTCCCACAGCCCTGTGCCTCCTGCTGCTGCCGCCACCTCCGCCTCCCCATCCCAACCACCATCTTCCAGCCCCCGCGGCGGCAGCTTCTGTCTTCGTTTCCCTCCCTCCCCAACTGCGCCCTCCGCCCCAGGCTAAATTTTGGGAAGGGGGGGCGCCGGAGGGACCTTTGTGCCATGGCGATGGATGTGGTTAAGACGGGCCTGCTAAGACTGGGGGCTCTCTCCTGCTGGAGAGCGTGAAAACCCTGTGTTTTGAATTTAATTACCCTGCCGATTCTTTTGTTAATTACCCAGATGTGGGTCAGATCTATTTCCACAGCCACAAAACCTTCCAGTTCTAATATAATCAAACCCTCACTGTGCCACCTCATTAATGGCCAATGAGCACCCCTGACACCTCAAGTGTCTCTTCTCACAAGTACTGTACACTATGATGCAAGACCAGATGCCTCACTGTTGTTAAGGAATCCACCTGGAAATCCTCCCTTCCAGCATTGCCCTTTTGCTCAACAATGTTTTTGTGTTTTTGGAGTCTATAAGTTTCTTGGCACGCCAGAATTCCACAGAGTCTGTCCTTTCCCTGAGTGAATGCTTGCCCTCTTTAGGTCTCTCTTCTTCCCACAAGCCTCTTTTGAGCCTTGTTCCTCCTTCCTAAGTATTCCCTCCTCGCTCAGGGTCCATGAGGCCTCTCTGCCCGGAGTCCCAGTTGAGCATCGCTTCTTCCTGAATCATTACTTGCTTTCTCCAATTGCTGAACGGAATCTGAAGGAAGAATATATTTCTTTCCCTCTTCAACTGTGAGGAACATAGGCCGCTGGCTTGTACTATACATCTATACTGCTACAGATATAAAGTAACAGAATCTATTAGTGAAGAGTAGAAATTAACAAATTGTAGGATTTTGATTATTTGGGATATGAAGGGGAAATACGGTACAAGATGCAGAGGAATTTCTGGGCTAGCCTATACTAAATGACCTGGCCATTAAGAAACAGTTCAAGGGCATTGGGAGCGCTCATCTCGCATTATTGGCCGAGGGAGCCGGCGTATAGTTTCCAGGTCATGTGGCCAGCATGACAAAGCCGCTTCTGGCAAACCAGAGCAGCACACGGAAACGCCGTTTACCTTCCCACTGTAGCGGTTCCTATTTATCTACTTGCATTTTGACGTGCTTTCGAACTGCTAGGTTGGCAGGAGCTGGGACCAAGCAACGGGAGCTCACCCCGTCACAGGGATTCGAACCGCCGACCTTCTGATCAGCAAGCCCTAGGCTCAGTGGTTTAACCACAGCGCCACCTGGGTCCCAGGTGCAATCCCACTGCAATACTTGTGATTAAGAAAACAAACAAAATGAACATCTGGTGCGGTTTTCATAGTGGTAGTAGTAGTAGTAGTAGTAGTAGTAGTAGTAGTAATATTCTCCGATTACAAACCAGACATTTACTTTTTATGTGTCATATGATTGTGTCCTGGAAACAATGTCTCCTCTCATAATACAACCCTGCATCTTGTAAATGCATAGAACTTATGTCAGTTACCATACACGATGCCCCAGTGGACTTCCATAATCTTAAAGTAATTTTGTTGTGTTGACTAAAGAGCTGTCTAGATAGTCCTTCAGGTGTATTATTATTATATCGGAGAGGAGGAGAAGGGCTGTATCTAAATGGGTCAATAGTATTTAACTCTTTTTTTCACTTTTAAAGTCTCTATTTTTTCAGATAGCCTAGTATTATGTCTAATAAAATAAACCCCAGCTGATCTCTAAGTCTATACTTTGGTCTCCAGGGGGTCTGGCAACCACATATTTGCTCTGATTTCCTTTGCTTGTGTTTTGCTCAAAACCCACAATACAGTAGAAAAACACTTTGCGGGGGAAATAGACATTTGAGATGAGTACTGCAAAAACTCAGGACAAAGTCAGAGGTGGGACGCAAACGCCAGAGAAAGCAGTCTAAGTGGGCCAAATTCACCTCTCACAGCACAATCCCATTCATGTCTCAAGAAAGAAGCTCAATGGGACTTGCTCCCAGGAAGGCGTGTATTATACAAATGCAATCTTCGTTAAATGCTCCAATGGAGAAAACAAAAGCAAACTTCTTGGGGTTCACAGCAGTGTGGACGAAAGCTGCAGGTGAGGAAAATCAGTCAATCATAATTAGAAAGAGAAAGAAAAGAGAATCAATCCTATATAGATCAGCCACTCTTTTGCTCTGCAATGTCAGTGAAGCCAATAAAGGGAAGCATTGGGATGCAACCTTAGAAACCAGACCACCAACGAAATAAAAATCATGGGCCCATGCCTTACTGAAATAAGAGGTTTGGAATATTCTACAAGAGCCCCGCTGGAGATCTTGCCCTATGCACGTCTACACACCCGATAGACGTTGCTCTCCAAAGCAGTGCTTGTGAGGAGCATAAGAGGACTTGAACCCCTGTCTGTAGGACATGCCTTGCTGGGGTTGTTGCTGGCTGAGCCATTGGGGCTGATGGATTGGGGAGGGGGGGTCTATGTAACACCATTTGGGTGTTGTGGGCTCATCGTGTAGGCAGCATGTGGGTGTCATTGCCTGCATAATCCCAAATGGATGGATATTGGTGATTCCAGAGAAGCTGGGGGTGTGTATGCCATTTTTGCATCATTTTTTTAAACCTTTTTGAGCAGGGTGTTTTCCCTTCCTCTCCTGATCTGAATATGTAAGTGGCACAGTGGTCATTCCACTAGCATAGTGAAACAACATCTATTCCTCTCCCCTCACGCCACCACCCCACAATGCAATGCTTTTTTACTTCTTCTTATTATTATTTATTGAATTTATATACTGCCCTATACCCAGAGGACTGGTGTTTAAAAACAGGCAAACTTTATGTGTGACTTTCAGAAAACACACACCCGAAAAGTGAAGCCCATCACAAGCCTCTCCACCCCTCAAACTTTGCTCTAAGTTTAGAAACTTGAGATTTTTATATCTTTTGGTACAGCCATGTGAATACACCGGATTATTCGATCTGCACAGGAATTTCCATGTGGACATTTTGAAAATTGAAAATGTCCTCCCTTTGGATTCTTTGGTCAGTCCATATCCCTAGGCTTTGAATGCAGAGAATGTGCTGCTGCCTAATGCCCAGAAAAATCTGTTGGCACATGGGCAGAGGAATATCTGTGGCAAACACTCGGCAGTTACTGGCTGGGCAGCTTGCTCCATCTCATGCCATCAGTACTCTCTGCAAACATCGGTGCCAACATTCAGCAAGACCAGCCCCCGCCCTCCCAAAGGCATTTGGGAAGTGTGTGGCTGGTTGCCCACTAGACTGTAATCTCTCCCTTGCAGCAGATGCCAAATCTCATGCCAAGCTTAGTGCCTGCTCATCTGAATGGAAATCACAGGGCTCTCATTGGGGAAAGTTCATTGGTTAAAATTTAAACTGAGATGGCTGCCTCTAAAGGCTAAGGCAGACCCACTAAGTTGAGGCACTCTGACCCCACCTGTTTTTTGTTTGTTTGTGTGTGTGTGTGTGTGTTTTTGCAGTCACTGCATTCAGGTTGACAGCAATGAACTAGGAAGTGCAATAAATACCCCATAAAGTGACACCCCAGGTATAACCCAAACATAGTTTGGCACTTGGAGACAGCCCCTCTGCCTTTGTTTCCCTCCCTAGCCCATTATAATTCCATCTTCCTTCTGCATTGCACTCACAATCCCTGCTAAAGAGCGCCATATTGGCATCTGGCGCCTGCCCATGTTCACTCGGTTCCCCTTTGTTGCCTCCGCTGATAGCGTTAAGGGAGTTCATGGCCCCGTGAAGGTGCATTGTGTGTGCTTGCTGCTTTCCCCCGGCAGCCCAGCAGCAACAGTCCCCAACAGCGAGCACCATATGGGGATGTGCATTGCACCTTATGATTACTTCATTTGCTATTCATTTGAGCAGGGCTGGTTTATATTGGTTTTGCTGATAGAGTTCCTGGTGCAAATAGGGGGATGCGGGAGCGGGGGTTGAGGGGGGTGGGTAGGAAGGTTTAATTGGATAATTCTCACTGAAGCGTCTTCTGTTTAACCAGCCAGAACCCCTTCTGCATCTTTACATTATTTTGCATCCTAACAGGGTCTGCTTCCCGCAGAGCAGCTGATGAAGAGTGGAGCATGAATAGAACCAAGGCTGCCTTCAATCCCCCATGATGGCAAAGAAGTGATTGGGGGCTTTGTAAAAACGGCAAAGCTCTGCACATCTGTGTGCGCATGTGTTTTCCTCTAGACCAATTAACACTTGATGGGACCGAGTCATACCTTATTTGTATGGGGTTAGGCATGTATAGGGGAATGGAAAAGTTCATCCCAAGTGTCTGAGTCGCTCACTTCCCTCGGGTGCAATTAATTTGCCTTGTGCCAGCAATCCTAGATTAACCCAAGTTCCATCTCAAAGCTGAAAATCACGAGAGGCAGCCCTTCGCACGTGCCCATACCAAACAATCTTCTTCATATTTGAAGCCATGGCAGCTTTTACAGGCCAGCTGTTGTTGGCACAGTCACTAATGCAAACATGCAGGTAAAAGCACGTGCTAGCATAAGTCAAGTCTGCTGGGTCAAGGCCCATGGAGTCCAGTGTCCTGTTCTCACAGTGGCTGGCCAGATTCCTGCAAGCTGGACATGAGGACAATAGCACTCTGCCCACTTGTGGTTTCCAGTAACTGGTCTTCAGAGACCTAATGCCTCTGGCAGTCAAGACAGAACAGAACCACCATTGCTGGTAGCCATTGATAGCCTTACTCTCCACAGTTTTATCTTTTAAAGCCATCCCGCAGGAGTGAGTTCCATAGTTTTATGCACTGCATGAAGAAACCGTTTCTTATATCTAGCCTGCATCTTCCAACATTCCACTTCATTCATTCCTCTATCCACTCTCTCCAGGCCATTCATAATTTTCTATCATGTCACCTCTTAGTTTCCATTTCTCTACACACAGCAGTCCCAAATGCTGCAGACTTTCCTTGTAGGCGAGTTGAGGTGAAGCAACAGAAATCAGCCCTGAGTGCTCACTGGAAGGACAGATCCTGAAGCTGAGGCTCCAATTCTTTGGCCACCTCATGAGAAGAGAAGACTCCCTGGAAAAGACCCTGATGTTGGGAAAGATTGAGGGCACTAGAAGAAGGGGACGACAGAGGATGAGATGGTTGGACAGTGTTCTCGAAGCTACGAACATGAGTTTGACCAAACTGCGGGAGGCAGTGCAAGACAGGAGTGCCTGGCGTGCTCTGGTCCATGGGGTCACGAAGAGTCGGACACGACTAAACGACTCAACAACAACCAGAACTATACATAGTTCTCCAAGTGCAGTTGCACCATAGATTTGTATAACAGCATTATATTGTGTGTCCTGTTGCAGAGTCCCGTCCCGTCCCCGTCCCCCCCCCCCCCCGATCTTGGCATGCTGAACTGCTGAGTGGTAAAATGAATGGACACAACAACTGTCTGGGATATAAATGGCCACAACTTTATTGAGTTCAAATGTAGGAAGCCTTGGCACAGGCACTGGACGTGTATCCCTCTCAGCCCCCCCACCTGCTGGGGAACTGAGGTCTCTTTGTGGGTGGATCCATCGCAAAACACAAGATTACGTGGATGGCCCCCAAACACTT
Source organism: Zootoca vivipara (assembly GCF_965207765.1). Taxonomy (NCBI): domain Eukaryota; kingdom Metazoa; phylum Chordata; class Lepidosauria; order Squamata; family Lacertidae; genus Zootoca; species Zootoca vivipara. The sequence continues at coordinate 27,882,380 of NC_142588.1, read as the reverse complement.
AGGGAAGCTCTATGGTCTGCTAGCCCTGCACGCTTGGCTCTTTGGACAGCAACTTCTCTCCAGACCCCTCTAACAGGGAACCTTGCTAACACCGCTGCAGGGAACAAGGGGTGGGTGAGTCACCACTTCACCACATCCCGATCAGAGGAAAGACTATAGGATTCCGCCCAAGGCCTAAACCGCCAAAGTTGTGACTAGTGCTATGGAGAAGACGAGACCTGCAACGCAGGGGAAATTCCTTCCCGGCCCTGAATACGGAAACCGCCAAAAGACCACAGCAAACCCTGGCTAGCTGAAAAGAAACGGTTAGAGTAGTAATCAACTGTTAATGAAGGGAGGGGAAGGGTGGGTGATGCTCCCGGCCGACTGGATGCTGTGCTGAGTGGTCGGCCGGGCTAAGTAGATGGCCATGCCCCGCCCCCTCAGGGTCACCACGGTTTGGTGGGAACCTGTGAGCCTCAGAGGTGGTCGGAGGGGTTGGGGAGACAATCTAAAATGGCACTGCCCATCCGGGCGAGAGAGGAGGCGCTGCGTCAGGCCGCAACCGCCACTCTGGCAAGACGGTAAGTGTCCCATAGAAGCAGTTCTGTTTCCAAGTTCCTAATGATCTTTTCCTAATAATTCCCCCAATATGGGTCATTCTACAGTTCTTTACATTGAATTGTATTTGCCATTTTACCATGCATTCACTCAGTCTGGAGAGGTCTTTTCGGAGCTCTTTGCTATCTCTCTTTGTTTTAACAACCCTGAACAATTAGTACCATCAGCAAACTTTGCCACCTCACTGCTCAACCCTAACTCTAGATTGTTTATGTACAAGCTTAAAAGCACAGGTCCCATTACCAGTTATTGGGGGATTCCATATTATAAGAGGAAGTGAAAGCATTAAATTACTTTTGTGGGATTGCCCAATGCACAATTTTTCCATTCCACAGGTGAAAAGCCACGGCCATAGATGAAGGACTGCTTCCTACCATTAATAAAGAGCAATACCACTCAGTGTATTATTAATAACAACAGCAACAATATGGCATTTAAATGTGAACTATTTTGCAATCAGCACAATTTGTTCTTGCAATAACCATGTGAAATATTATTATTATTATTCCCTTTCTACAAATGAAAGAGAGGTTGGCACATTCCCACAACCGGTGGCTGAAAAGGATTTGGATACAGGTATTAAATGGACACAGTGGTGCTCCTTTCATTAAGGTGAATAGCACACACAAAATCTTGCACCAAAACTATAAAGCTTATAAAAATGGCACCCAGCTGTTGTGCTAATAACGTGAAGCTTGGCATATATGATCTACCTGAAGATGCCTACAAATGGGCCAAATTTCAAACCCATCTAATATAAATTGCCTTGGCTACACCAAGTTAAAAAGTGATACAGTCACCCTTTCTATTCCGATTTTTAAACAGGTATATATTATATTTCTTTCCAATGTGGGTGAAAAGTACTTATGTCCTTTATTCAGGCTTGTCAAGGAAGGCAACCTTGCATTGGTTGGGTGATGTTCTGAGCAGTGTTTTAACAAATATTAAGGTTTTCCAGCCGTACTAAAGTCAATTGCAGCAACTACAGGCACAGATCAATTTTTTAGGCACCCCCCCCCCCGGAACTACGTGGTTGCAGAGTGAGCCACCTAATGGGTGGTGTGACCAGTACCTACCCCTTTAGTTGTTGGAATATAACAGTGTGGTGTAATGGTTAGACAAGATGCCACCAATGTTTTTGGACCAATGGGCACAATTGGAAAATTGAAAAACATCACACAACTACCCACATATGTTGCAATCACATGACACAAGACACTACCACACACACACACACACACACACACACACACACACACACACAGAACCACACACACACAGAACCACACACACCTCACAACTAACCAACCACATACACACAAAACACATACACAACCTGGAAGGAGATGTGGTTTCCCAGGGCCTCTGAATCCCTATTGCAATATCAGGAGACTTGGAAAGCTACACTTTCCAGAGTTCCTTACAACAGGTACACTGTTGTTGCAGCAATCCAATTGCTGGAAGAAGGGCCTTGATCCCACTACCACTCTATCTTGCCATCAGGTAAGGTGAGGTGAGGCAGGAAGAGGGGAGTAGCAGGTAATGGATAAGCCCCTATGCAAAGCAATATTTATCCCAGACCCAAAGCTGGACCCCATGTTTATCTCACATTGGGGTGTGGTGTTTTGATTTGGGACAGTTCAATCTCCAATTTTCCCTCAATCCACACTTCATCTCTATCATTACGCTTCGGAAACCCTGTCCAGACTCTGATTCTGCTTGACTCATCCTTTCGGCTTCCTCCCCAAGCTGTCTGCACAGATGTCCTGGCCTGGCTACTCACGAGGTATAGATCAGTGAAGTCATGTTGTGTTTCAACTAGGATTTTCCTTTTTATGAGCCATGCAGTGCTGAGTGACATGTTTTGAACAGGGATGTTGGCTTATGGGAAATGACCACAGGATGCATTGGAAGTGCAGGATTTTCAACATGAATCCGGAGTTGCAGGGCATGTATTTAAAGGAAGCTTATTTGGGAAATGAATAGGGAAAGGGGAGGGAGCCAACAGCGACATACAGAGACTTGCAAATGAAATGGATCAAGGTTACATCTTACTTGGCTGTAAACTCATCTGGTAACCTGTGCACTTTTATTGTGCTAAAAACGGAGCACAAACATAAAGTCATTTTGACTTGGAGCTGCCAGCCTGATGCCATGAAAACCCAAATACATTCAACAAAAAAGGGAAGTTTTTTTAATGATTAATGTTTTATTATGCTTTTATATATGTTGGAAGCCACACAGAGTGGCTGGGGCAACCCAATCAGATGGATGGGGTATAAATAAAATTGTTGTTGTTGTTATGGAATGTTGTTGTTGTTTAGTCGTTTAGTCGTGTCCGACTCTTCATGACCCCATGGACCAGAGCACTGCAGGCACACCTGTCTTCCACTGCCTCCTGCAGTTTGGTCAGACTCATGTTTGTAGCTTCGAGAACACTGTCCAACCATCTCGTCCTCTGCCGTCCCCTTCTCCTTGTGCCCTCCATCTTTCCCAGCATCAGGGTCTTTTCCAGGGAGTCTTCTCTTCTCATGAGGTGGCCAAAGTATTGGAGCTTCAGCTTCAGGATCTGTCCTTCCAGTGAGCACTCAGGGCTGATTTCCTTCAGAATGGATAGGTTTGATCTTCTTGCAGTCCATGGGACTCTCAAGAGTCTCCTCCAGCTCCATAATTCAAAAGCATCAATTCTTCGGCGATCAGCCTTCTTTATGGTCCAGCTCTCACTTCCATACATCACTACTGGGATGTATGGAGTAGGACATCCCTATTTTCATCAAAGAAATGTTGGAGGATATGGGGTTGTTGGATTGTAATGGCGATGTACTGGCGCTCCTAAGGAATCATCACTTCTGGTCCACGTAGGAGTTGTAGTGCCCCTTTAACTTCTCTATCAGCTTCATGAAGCTGTGAGATTAAGTGACCTTTTCAAAAAAAAATAAGTTCCATGGAGGTTAAGATGACTTTCTACCTCGAAAATGTGTTTGCATCCATCTGGTAGATTTTTTTAGAAATGATTTTTTAAAATATAATAAACAACAACGATGTTAGATATTACTTCTGGGAAGTTCAGTGCTAAAATATAAAATAAAAAAATAGTCCAGTGAATACAGCCAGGTTACTCCGATGACACATATCAAATGTGTTGCTATGGCCACAGTAGGCACCTCATGTTCTGGCTGGCGAGGAAAAGCTTTCCTTGAAGAAGCCATTGTCTGCTCTCCCTGCTCCCATGGCAACCTCTGGTTCGTCCACTCCTTGTCTTGCCTTTTCCTGTGTCAGTCCCCTCAGCCAGCCTCAATGCCCTTTGCTGTCTTCTCCCACAAATATTGTCACACTGTTCTTCACTCAAAAGGCCGGGTGCCAGTATGGTGCAATGGTTAGAGTGTCAGGTGAGGACTGGAGAGACCCAGGATCCAATCCCCACTCACCTCTGAAGCTCACAGAGTGACCTTGGGCCAGTTGCTGTCTCTCAGACTCACCAACCTCTAGACAGAAGCAGAAATGGGACTGGAAATCCAGACCAACGACATGTTTGCCCAAGGTCAGGAACAGAAATGACACAAGCTAATGCAAGCGGTTTTCACTATTGTTGGTGTTTCAGTTCGCATATGTTAATGTAAATAATTGCATTATACTGTTTTCAATCCTTTTTGGCATTTCCTTTCCACTGAAATTAACCACATGCTTAATTGTATAAGTTTCAGCCATAGCCGATGGTGAGATGAACAATGTTTGTTTTAGGAGAGGCTGGACAGTAGTGTAAGGGAAACAGCACTGATCGCAATGAAGCCAGGATGGGGTGGAAATCGCTGCCTCCTTACATACCTACCTACCTCATACGGCTGGTTTGAAGCTAAAGTGGGAGAGGGGGGGAGAAATATTTGAAAAACTGCCTCTATCCCTGCAGGTGCTTGTAGGCGTTAAGATTGGTAGGGGGTCTCCTGGTAGATCCACCACCCTCAGAAGTACCAGTCATGGTGGCCTGGGAGGGAGATTTGTCTGTGGCAGTCCTTAACATTGCAGAATTTCCTCCCCACAGAAGTGCCTAGCTTCCATCACATCCTGAAAGCACATCTCTTCACCCTTGTCTTTGGGTGGTATTCGACTAAGTTTTACTCAGAGTAGACTGGCTGAAAGCAATGAGCCTAACTTAGTTATATTCATTAACGCCAGTGGATGTAGGCTGAGTAAACCTTAGCTGAATATCACCCTTTATCGCTTCTTTATACCATACAGTGCCTGGCACTGTTTGTACAAAATACTAAATAGTAGTTAACAGCCATCAAAATGGTCTGGGTTTCAGTTGGTCCAGGTTTCTTCAGCAATGGGACCAGCCTCCAGTGCCATGGTTCAAACCTTAGAACAGAACCTTTTTATCCCAGCAGGTCAGATCCTTATTTTTACCCAACCCTGCTGGCCAGTTTTGAACGCTGAGAAGGTCAACCCACCAACCCATCACCTGATGGGACAATGTTTGGAAAGTGGGTTTCCCTACAGTTCCAGCCAATGCAACAGGCTTGAAGTCCCTGCCCAACCAGCTGATGAGTGGTCATTTCAACCTTGTTATTTAGGGATCAGCTGCATCTCTACCTGCCCAACCTGTGATGATATCCCTTATGACATCAGGTGTGGGACAATTGGGCATGGATTTGGGGAAATGCCCTCAGGGACCAAACCGAACTTATGCTGGGCTGCCCATGAGTTAGAAGTTTCCCAACCCAACCCCAGAACATGTGAACCAATAATTTAAAAGAAGGCACCTCACAATGTGTCCAGAAGGGCCTTCTTCTGGTTGGGCAGGAGACAATTTCCAGACAGCACAACACTTTCAGTGAATATAATTGCTTTGGTTCCAAAAGAACAGGTCCCAATGAAATCAGTGGGAAATGTTAGCTGTGCTTTCACTGGAAACAGTACAGAATGACCTCAGATTCCTTATTGTGCTGAGTGAGAGAAACAAGGGACAAGGTGTGGAGGATGTGCGGGGGTCAACAAATCTTTGGGTGAGGAGTGAGTGGTCGGAACATTTACCTTCTTCCTCTTTCTGCAATTCACAGGGCTGGCATTTCTGGCGGATGCTGCTAATCGGCCTCATCTGCTTTTGGTCATTGCTGTTGGCAGGTATATTGCTGCATCAGGAAGCTCTGCATTACCTTGGAGACACCAACGAAAGGATGTTTCCCAGAACTGGGCAGTGACTCTCATTGTTAGCAGAACGGCCTGAATCGAGGCAGAGGGGAGATGACACTCCCTTGTCTGTGTTATTCCTCCTCCTGGCTCATAACTCTGTCAGCCCTTTCAGCAGAATTGTCAAAATATGTTTGATCACAGAACATATGCCATATCTGCCGTCCTCTCCCCAACCCCCACTGTTAAATTTAGCCATTTGGAACATATTATCTAGTAAACGTTTCAACTCTGGGTGGTTTATCTACTTCTGCTTCCAATACTGTATAATAATCACATTATACGAATATTTGGCGTAGTCACATAGTTCTGATTCAGGAAAGGGCAGCCAAAACGATAATGGGGGTGAAGCAACTCCTCTTTGGTGAAAGCAGGGCTTTTTTTCAAGGGCAACTCACCAGAACTTCAGTTCTGGCACCTCTCAGGTGGGTGCCATTGCTATTCTAAGTGAAAGAGGGAGGTGTTCAGAGTGAGTTCTGGCACCTCTTTTTCTAGAAAAATAGCACTGGGTGAAAGGTTACAAAATCTGGGGGCTTTTTTGTTTAGAGAAAAGTCAAGTAGGAAGTGTATAAAATGATGTGTGGAGTGGAGACAGTGGATAGTAAAAAGTTTTTCACCCTCTCTCAACACTAGAACTCCTGGATGTCCAATGAAGCTGAATGTTGGACAATTCAGCACAGACAAAAGAAAATTCACACGGGTTATAATTAAACTCCGGAAATGGTTCCCACAAGAGACAGAGATGGCAACCAGCTTGGAAAGCTTCAAAAGAGGATTCATGGAAAATAAGACTATTAGTGCCCCTTTGGTCACTCTCCACATTGCTATCTGCAAGCTGCAGGACAACTTGTAGAAGCTCTTGCAATGTGGAACCTTGAGTTCCCAGGGTTTTACACCTATACAAGTAGATCAATCTCCCTTCTGCCGACAGCCACTCTACAGCTTGTGAATGATGAAGGGCTGGTGATGAGGCAGTGGAGCTGGCATGCTCATCCCTGCTCTCACTCTTCTTATGCTGATCTAACACCAAAAAGTAGGATGCCTGAAATTCTTCCCTTTACTCCCTTTGCCCTGTGTATTCTTTCTTCTTCTTCTCTCTTTGTTCCTAGGTTAGAGGTTAAGTTGTTCAAGTGCTTACTTTATACATCTGCTGTTAAGAAAGAAAGAAAAAAACAGAACGAAGAGGGGGAAATCAATACATTTTTTTTAAAAAAAACCACCAGTGTATTTTTAACAGCATTTGGTGCAGATACTTTTTATCCCTTGTACTAAAGACTTAAGTTGCTTCCAGTTGACCTCTTCATTACGCATTCATCCTGATCTGTTTGCAAGGAGTTTAGATGACATTAGCTATTTAATGAGCATTCGTCTGGGTTTGCCTGCAGGGCAGTTAGATGACTTTGGGCCACTGCAAGCATTACCCCTCACTTTCCATTGCACTTTCCCCTCACTTTCCTTACTGCAAAAAGTCTGATTTTGGAGGGGAGTGGGGGGTTTGCGCAATACTTACTAATCAACTATAATGACTGCACCTTAATTTGATGGTGTGTGATTGTATCCTACCCCAAAATAGTGACAGCATGAAAATGCCCTGAGCTGAAAGGGTGTTTTTTCATGTAACTGTATGGAAGCAATTGAATGAACTAAAAGAAGGAGGGAGCTCTAAAATTGTGGGGAAGTGTTTGCCCGTTTCAAGTAAGATATTACCATATTGGCCCCAATATAAGTCGCACCCACAAATAAACTGCATCTTTAAAATTGAAGGGGGGGGAGAGACAATACTCAGGCTGCTTTCTGAGGGGGGGGGACATGCCACTTTGCTGGCGGCATAAGGACGAGAATATAAGCCACACTTTAAATTTTCACTGTTGGAATTTGGGGGAAGAAAAGTGTGGCTTATATTCGGGCTAGTACGGTATTTGTATCGATATGACCTTTGAATGTAAGTGAAAATGGTCCCCAGTTGTTGTGGAACTGAACTTGGCTTCCACAATGCAAACAAAAGCAATTGCCTGCCGGTGCAGTGTTCAGAGATCACAAGCTTTGGTCAAGTCCTGTAGGCCTTTTACAATCCTCTCCCCCACTGCTCTTTCTGTAACGAAGGTGAAGGAAATCTACCCATCTTTATAATGGACAAAAATGCACACAGGGACATCCATTCTTCCCTCTGCGACAGATCTGAACTTGCATGCCAGGCAGAACTACCTTGAGTGGCAGGGAATCCATCGCTCTGGTCAAGGACAAAAGAATGGGGCATGTGTTCAAACAAGAAAACCAATCACAGCTGCAAATGAAAAGAAGATGAGGTGTGAAGAAGGACTGGATGGTGTCGGTTTGTCCCTACCATGATAGTCCTGCGTTGTGTTCTTCTGTGGTTATTCTCCTGCCACTGAATCTCCAGATCTCCTTTCCTGATCAGGAGGAGTGATTATTACTCCATAAGAACTGAGCAGGCAGGGGGGCTCACGATCTATTAGGCATTGCACATTTCCATTCCTGTGTAAGCCTGTTCACACCTGTCCTATTAAATTTAAAACACGGCTTGTAGCAGCACTAAGGATATCTTGTGTTAACTCATTAGAACCATATCCCACTTTGGCAAGAGAGCACAGCTTGGACATGATGTTCTGCTAAACTCTTTTGAGCATAAGGAGGCCCCTTGTGAATGTGCTCTGTTTTGGGGAGGCCCCGATATAAGCAGGATTTCAAAGGCTATATACAAAGGACCTCCCTTCCCTCTGCAGTCCCTCAGGGCCCTTCCATAGTGCCTCTGTTTGTTCTGTTGCCCTGGAGCAGAGAGCTCCTCCAGGCATCCTTTCTATTGTGCTTTCATGATGCTTTTGGAGCAGTCACACACAATCTTGCTTCCGATACTGTTGGTGTCTGCAAATGATTTGGGGTGGTCATACTACTTCGTTTCCAATCAGTGCATGTCCTGATGAAATCCTGTAACTTTCCATAGCAGAAATGTTCCAGTTTATTTTTGTTCCCCCAGGAAAGCCTAGTATTTCCTCAGCTAACCAGCCAGATGAAGAAAGCTCTAGCTGTGCAGCTGCTATTGGCCAAGCTGAGACTGGCAATCCTTTACACCATTAGGCAGAGAGAGGTGGGTGCCTTGGGTGTCGTGAAAGTACATTTACTGATAGGGAGGCACTTGTGGGATTTTCTGCTCAGGTGCCAAAACATATTGACTAGCTTTGGGTATTGTGCACCTTGCTAGAGTGGGGGCATTTACTGCTCTGCCTCAGGCAGCAAAATATCTTGGGCCAACCACGATCCTTCACATCCAAAAATGGCATCCACTCTACAGTTGTGCTAAGATGCAGTCCACAAAGGGCCAAGATGTCATTTTGGTTGTGTTCCACATTGGCTTTGGCTTGCTAAGCGTAAGAAGGGCTATCAGGAGAAGGGACTCTGCTGCTGAGTTCTGCCCCTTCCTGCTGAATCGTTTTGCCTTACTTCTGAGTTCTCAAAAGGGATGGGAAACAGGCACAAGCCAGTAAGGTGAAAAATAAAACCGAACTCATTACCCAAATGCAATAAGGCAGATTGTTAAGCCACCCTGCCTGCCTCCTTGTGTTCAGAATGAAGTCACAGTGAGAGTCCCAAATGGACGGGTTCTTCAGAATACAGAACTCTGGATTGCTCTGCGTTAGTCGATTTCTCTACACAAATATCACTTACATGTAGTGTGTGTGTGTGTGTGTGTGTGTGTGTGTGTGTGTGTGTGTGTAAATGTAAACTGGCCATGTGGGCGTGTCTCCACTTTTCTCCAAAACCGCTTGACCGATTGTGTTCAAATTTTGACACAATGTCCCAAGCGAATATGCGAGTGACCATATACAGTTCGCGTAGACAGATGTCACACCTGGGCCACATAAAACAAAACAGAAAAACGTGTTCCAGCCAAGATCGTGACGTCACCAACTGACATGCTACAACTACCACAAAGGCCATTCCTCCACAAAGGCCGACGCTGAGATCCTGCCCCTAGCCCCCCATGTCCAACCATCACAGACAGACCATGCCACACCGACAATGCTCACACCATTCCGAAAAGCGGACCACGCCCCGCCGTTCCCTCTCCCCCCCCAACCCCAAATACCTGACATACAGGCTGGGATACATCGACACCGACGGACTCACAGGGATGAGCCGGGGGGCCACGGAGAGGGATGGGGATAGTCACAGGGATGAGCCGAGGGGTGGGGGGAGTGCAGGGAGGGGGTGGGGCTGCGCACAGGGATATGCCGGGAAATGGGGAAAGGAGGGGACGCGCTAGCTCATGGATCGATTCACAGGGATGAAATGGGGGGTGGGGGAGGAGGGGTCAAAATATCTCAAACAAAATGAAGGGGGCCTCTGAAAGTGAGGGGAGTCTGAAGGGGGACTCTGAGGATCCGTTTAACAGACTGAGCCACAGCAACGCGTGACTGGCATAGATATTATGAGCAAACAAAAAAACAAAAATAAACAAAAATAAAGAAATCCCTCCCTCCACATCCAGTTTCTTCATGTTGACCCATTCTGCCACCTTCCCCAGGCTTCTTCTCTGCATCTGGCAGCTGCCTTCATTTTCCCTGTCATTTTGCTAACACTCAGCCTCCAAGGTGCCGCGGCGGTCTGTTTTCTTTTCCTTTCCCCCCAGCTAGTTTGCAGACGGCGCAAAGAGCGGCATGTGATTGCAAGCAGTTAGGTGATTGCTTTGTACCTTGGGGGGGGGGGAGTGTTGGCGGTTTGTACACAGTGGTACCCGAGTGTACCTGGGAGGCGATGCTGATGAAGAGAACTGTTTTTGATTCGCCTCCGGCTGAGCCGTTGCAAAGCTCAGGAGGACTTTTTTCCGCATCTCTCCATTAACAGACAAACAGGCGGCAATGCCGGCTGCTGACACCAGGGTTAATTAAATCTATCTCTCCATCAATTCTTATTCAACTATTATCGATGGCCATTAGATCTGTGACAAAGTAACAAGGAAACAGGGTAGGCTTGTCTTAACCCTTGCAGTACCTGAGGAGTTAGAATGAGAAGTAGAGCCAGTGTTTCTTGCAAACGCTTAAAAATAAAAGCTAGACCTTTTTGTTTTTTAATTCCCAGGCTTTTCATTCTTAAATAACTTTTTAGCACTTTGCAGACCTGTTGTACTCATTCTTCTATTCTTGTTTTAATCTGCAGCTGGTTTTATTCTGCTTTAGATTTTGCTCTCATGTTGTATTTTTGTATTTTATTGATTTTTTTAAAAAAAGAAATAAATAAAGAGAAATATTCTCCTAGAGAACTTTTGTTACTGGTCAGTTCATAAATGCTGAAAATTAAATAAACCGAGAGAGCCCTGAATCAAGAGAAATGGAGAGAAGCATTAAAACTTCTGAGGACTAAGAAGTGGGCAAGTTTTGCTTGTGAACTTGAAATGCTCTTAGGTAATGAACTTACTTGGGCCTCAGATAGTAGACAGAGAAAGGGAGTCAGGCCTCATTCAGGATATTATCATATGTAACTATTTGTGGAAAACCATGCAATAATTTAATCTGGCAATTTGGGTTTAGTTGATGGTGATAACACTGCTTTGCAGAATTCAGATCTCCTGGTAAGAGGAATATTGATGGCTGTTTACTGCAGATACTTTGACAGTTAATCAAGGAAAGGAACATACTCATGTCCCCCTTTAGCAAAATAATAAACACAAAAAGGGAATGGAATACTTTTTCCATTTCCCTGCGTAATACTCCGATCAATAGTGGATGCTTTATTTTTGTTTTCTGATGGAAGAGAACAAACCATGTGGATTTTATTTATTTATTTTTTTACCAGCCAGCTAGATGGGAAAGCAAGAGTTTTGCATTTTCCATACTGTGGTAAAGAACTCAAACAAGAACCGGAGGATCAGGCCATTGAAGGACAAGCAGCAGACTACATAAAAGGTCCATCTAGTCCAGTATCCTGTTCTCCCAGTGGCCAACTTATAGGAAGCCTTAAATCAGGACCTGAGCACAACAGAGCTCTCCCCATTTGTGATTCCCAGCAGTTGGCATCAGAGAGATGCATAACCATCATGGCTAACAGTCACTGACTGTCTTGAACTCATGAATCTGTCTAATCCTCTTTCAAAGCCATCTAAGTTGACTGCCATCTCTACTTTGGGTTGGAGTCAATTCCATAGCTGAACTACGCACTGTGGGAAGAAGAACTTCCTTTGGTTTTTCTGAATCTTCCGACATTTAGCTTCTTTGGATTCCCCTGAGTTCTAGAGTTGTGAGGAAGGGAGATCTTTTCCATATCTACATCATGCATAAATCTTATGCACCTCTGTCATGTCCCCCTCTTATTCCAAGGCTCTGCATACCTCATCTCCATCTCTCGGTTATCTGCTCCATGTTTTCTACCCGCACTGCTTCCATACCAGATCCGCACTGCATGACTCAGGCTTCAGTCAGACTGGTAGAGCTGCAGTGTGTGCTTGGGTCACACTCATGTTTTGATAGCACTTCTATCTAAACATAGCACTCCTATTCAAATCTCTATTGAAGCTGGCACCGTGGAGGAAACTATGTTCTTTTGTGAGCACCACAAACTCACCAGTGGTTCAGGAGGAGTAGAGTCAAGTTCATAAACGAAGCGAAGCTAATGACTGACTTGCCAATAGGGCTTATATATCGTGTCTGATTATTCAGTGTCTGGGATCAGTAATGGAGGAGGGCCAAGAAATGTCAGCTCAATCCAAGCAAAACAGACCTCCTGTTGGAGTGTGGTTGGTCTCACTGAAGAGGTGACATTCAACCTGCTATGGATATAAGTGTGCACCTCTTGAAATACGTTTGCAGTCTGAAGGTTCTGGGTAACTCAGCTAGGTCACTAGAGGCCCAAGTGGCATCCCTTCATAGGCTAAGGCTACTCTGCTGTGTCTGGTAACCTCTAGACTTGACTACTGGAATATGTTGTATGTGGGGCTCCCTTTGCAGGTTTATCGGAAACTTCAGTTTAAGTTGCTATGTGGGCACAGCTGAAAGGAACACATCTCGCCAGTTCTTTAAACAGCTACACTGTCTGCCTGTTTGTCTGTTTCTCGACACAATTCAAAGGGTTTAGATGGCATTTAAGGACAACCTCCTCCCAGAGGTAGATCTGGAAGGGAATTGTGGCGTAGCACAAAGCTCAGAGCATGGAAGCATGGCCCAGGAGCACCCAGGGCTACACTGGAACCTGTGGGCACTTGGTAGGCAAGCCCTGAGTTACAGCTTAGCCTTATTCAATAAAATTATGGCCAATTTTAAATCCGTAACTCTGTGCCTGACTCTGTGTTACTCTGTTTATTCTTGTCGGTCACCTGTGTTGGTGTACATCAAACCGCAAACAGAACAAATTTATTTCTTCTCCTAGCTGAAGAATAAGGAAATGTTTTCTTGCTCACTGTTTTCCAAAGAATGCAGCAACCAGAAATGTGGGGTCCCCCCCCCGCTTATCCCAGGGTTTTCTTTTCTTTTAAAACCTCTATATTAATTCAAATTGCTCGATTTCTTCTCTAAACACTTTGACTAACAAAATAATAGAAAGCTTAATTACTGATGAGCTGCCCTATTCAGCATTCATTACAAAGGAAGGCAAATTAACCGCACAAAAGGCAATAACTTCATTTACTCTGGGCACCAGCCTCCACTTCCATATAAGAGGCTGGATGCAATCCAGTGGCGTATATGCATTGCGTATGTGATCAACAACGCTAGCTAAAGGACCAGAGGGAGCAGGATGGAGAAAGCCCGCGGACAGAGGCCCAACGTAGATTTCACATTAAAGAGTACGACTTGGAGGTGAACGGCGGGGAGGGTTAACGTACTTATTTCATCACCCTGGAGAACGGGCTTCCAATTTTGTCTGGTTACAAATGAAAATGAGTTTAGTTTCTCAACTTAATTCCTTGTGGAGGCTAGTGAGGCTCCCAGTGTAAAACACCCACAACTAAATAAGCTTCATTATATTGCTTTCCTCCTAGGAGGTCTGTTGGAATATAATAGCATGGATATAACATATCAGGGCTGAAGAGAATTGGCTAGCTTCTGCAAAGGCCCCAGGCAGGGATGGTGGGAGACAACGGACCCAAATGTAATTTGCACCGTTGCACTGACAATACTTGCTGGCGTAGTGGATCAGCTGCAACAGCCATTTTCACTATGACCGTACTTGAGAGATACCGTACTTATTATTTTCCTGGAAGTCAGGGAGCATGCTAAGGAACAAAATTTTTGTTTTGTTTTGTTTTTTAAAATGTGTGTACTGTCTTTCCTCCAGAGATAACAGGGCGGTTCACAAGACAAAAATACAAAATGAGAACAGAAACATGAACAAAAAACGTGAACACAACAAAACATGAACAGAACAAAAGAAAACCAATAAACATAGCTGCCAAGTTATCCCTTTTTTAAAGGGATTTTCCCTTATGCTGAATAGGCTTCCTCGCGAGAAAAGGGAAAACTTGGCAGCTATGCCAATAACCCCCCCCCCCATTTTTTAATAGAAAGACAGAGAATGTGAATCAGCCAAAGTCAAAGGCCTGGTAACCTTTAATGTTTTTCCCGGGTGACTAAAGATATGTAATGAAGACAGCAGGTGAGTCTCCCTGGGAAAAGCATTCCATAACCTGGGAGCCACCACAGAAAAGGCCAGTTCTCATGTTGCCACCCTCCAATCCTCTCATGAAGGAGGAAAATAAAGAAGGGCCTCAGATGGTGATTGCAGAGTCCAGGTCAGCACAGATGGGGAGAGGCAGTCCTTGAGGTATTGCGGTCCTGAGCCGTTTAAGGCTTTAAAGGTCAAGACCAGCACTTATTTTGGATTAAGGAAGGGCTAAAGGTTCAGCAGCACTGGCTGTTCCTCCTGAGACAGGTAAAACTGTCGTGAATAGCGATGGAAAATCTGCCCATTCTGGTTTGTCTCAGTTTCTCATTCTCCCAATCTTAAATTCAGTTTGCTACATTTCCACATACGTTTGCAAACTTTTTTAAAAAATAACTCATGGAAAGATATATACATTTTCAGGAACACATACACTTTTCTGTACAGTTTCCACTAGTTTACACATTTTTGCAAACAACCTTCCACTAAAAGAAGGCATTTTTTAAAAAACACCTTTTTGCTAATATATGCACTTTTCTGTGCAGGTTACACTAATATGCACATTTCCTTGTGCATTCCTTGGTTAGAGAACTACACCATAACGTTATGAATTTTGAAGGTAAGTTATGTATTAGTTTGGGAAGAGTGAGTTTGCTAGGTTCCTATGCAAATTTCTTCCTCGTTGCCAACTGGTATCATGAGTTGAGTCAAGATTATATAAGAGAACTAGAACAATGCTTTGTGAGGATTCCACCAAATAATAATAATAATAATAATAATAATAATAATAATAATAATTTATTATTTATACCCCACCCATCTGGCTGGGTTTCCCCAGCTACTCTGGGCGGCTTCCAACAGACATCAAAATACAATAATCTATTAAACATTAAAAGCTTCCCTATTGCTACGGATGGAAACCAAAGACAGAATATTAGATAAAGGGTCTAGTTGTATATTTTCTAAAAAATATGGGACAAATTTGTGTGAACCAACTGATTTCATTGCCCCAGTCTTGTTTCATCCACAGTTTACTTTTTTAAAAAATTGGCACTATAAGTCAATTTTCTAATTGGCAGGAAGCAGGAATCGAGATATTCACAGATTGGATTACTAACAATCAAGTAAAGACCCTTGATCAAATGAGGGGAGGTTTGAGGGATATACAGCTCAATTTAGATCAATATTTTCAAATTAGAGATTTCTTAAACTACTGGCTGCTCAGGAGCCATAGAGAAGGATTAAAGTGGATAAGTGGCTTTGCCACAAAAAAAAATTACTGTATTCAAAATAGAAGAAATTGCTACTTATTGGGGTGGCAATCAGCCAAAGAATTATGTTCCAGAATGAGAGGAGATTATTGAGATATCCATTCCAATAAATATCTAGAAATACTTTTGGGGAAGCATTTTAAACAGATTTTATTTTAATTGTTTAATTGTCCAGTTTTTCTATACAGATAGGGACTTCACCATTGAAGGGAATAGTACGTTAAATTATGGGTACTATCATCTTCGAGTAAGATCACCTGGATCCCTTGGTTCTAACATGGAGAAAAATAAATCTGAACAAGATTGAGCAATGTTTACAGAACTTTGGAATATTAAGTCGGGGGGAGGGGGGGTAATTTATTTCAACCTTATGAGAAGGTATTATGGTGTATACATCCAGTATAATGTTCTGTTCTGAGCCTACACCAGCTGAGGAATCACACACCTCCTCACAGAGCTAGCGAGCCCCACCTGGCCAGAACAGGTGAGGGTCACCTGCCTCTTCAAGCCCAGCTGCTGCAATCGGCAGGCAAAGTACAAAAGGGAAGCAGAGCCGAGGTGCTGTGTCTGCTCAACTGCCCCCATTGATGGACCTCAGCTTGGGTGCTCCGGGATCTCTGTGGGACTGCAGTTTGGACAATATAGATTGACCCTGGCCTGGGGACTCAACATACTGACTTGCCACCTGGTAGGCCAGGTGTATGGGACACAAATCAACCACAAATACATTTTAAAACAAAATGGAAAGCCTACAAGATAGACACTCATGCCAAAGGCCCATTCATCAAGCTGGAGAAAGCCTGTCAGAACAAACATATATTTGGTTGTTTCTGGAAAGTGCAGAGTAGGCACCAGTCGTATCTCAACACAGATGTTATTCTACACAAAATGGGGTAGCTGTATTGAAAGCCCTGCTCTCTGAGTTACAGTGCAGCAAGCTTTTGAGATCTTTGGAACTTGCAGGAGAAGTTCTCCCACAGACCACAGCGATCTCCTGGGCGTGTAAGGGATAAGGTGGTCTCTCAAGTAACCTGGTCCTAAGCTGTATATGGCATTGTATATTCATGCCAACACCTTGAACTTGACCTAATAGCAGATTGTCAGCCAGTGCCAATCCGACAAGCGGTGTGTTATATGCTGGCAGTTGCTCACCCTCCCAAGCAACCTAGGTCCTGCATTTGGCACCAAACCAACTCTAAGTGTATCCCCATATAGATTTCATTGTAGTAATCTGAGGCTACCAAGGCATGGAAACTGCAGTCAAGCTATCCTGATCTAGGAACAGCCATAGCTGCATTACCAACTGAAGTTGGTGAAAGGACATTCCCAGCCACCAAAGGCACCTGCACCTTCAGAGCTGGATCCAGGAGCACCCAAAACTGTGCAAATCATGTGCCCCATTACAGAGCCAGTGCCCTTTATTGCAGTGATCCTTTACGATATAAATAGCTAGATATATATTTTTAAAAATCCCCCCATGCATCCCAAAGTGGCACAGTCCATTCAACCATCTCAGGATTCTACTATTTCATTCTGCCACATAAATAGACCAGGAGCTTATCCACATTTTCTCTTCTCCTACTGTTTTCCCATGGGGAAAGACACTCTTTAGTGCTCATTCGGAGCAAATGGCAATTCAGGTTTTCTCTGGATTGACGATTGCTCTGATTTAGAGCTAAAGAGCATGTTTTCAATGGGGAAAGAGCAGGGCAAGGTCAAAACCGCTCAGACATACACCTAGAAAGCACAGATCAAGCAGAAAACCTCTCCAAACCATGCTTTCTAGGGATAAGCGGACATAAAACAAGCCCCTTATCTATGTTACCAGTAGAACAAAAGTTGGAATCACCAAATCAGAGGGGAATCCCTGACCCGAATGTTGTGACCTGCACACAGTGGCGGAGCTTCATGCTGCAGCTCCGGGGGGCGGGGCGGAGAGCAGGTGGGGCGGGGCTGGTGTGCATCCTGGGGGCGTGGCATGCCACCTGTGGGGGCGGGGTGCCCAGCATGGGCGGTGGGGCAGCCACAATGGCACCCTGCTGGGATTGTGCTGCCGGGGGCAGTGCACTCCCCCCGCACTCCTCTTCCTCCACCAGTGACTGCACACAATTTGCAAATGGAGACAGTCAATGAGGTTCTGGAGGTAAACTCTATTGGGCGTTCCAGAACTGTGTGGGGAGAACTAGCTGCCTAGCTATTTTGTGTTTTTTCTTTCTCCCCAGTAGCAGCTGTCGCATTTGCCCTCCTGCTTAATTTGGCCTAGAGTATTTGTTTCTCAACAAGCCAAAAAGAAGATAAAAATTCCATATTGGCTGATAAGAAGGAACTAATTACCTTATTCGTGACAAGAAGTCAACTCCCATCCTGAACCAGAGGGAGTTCCGCACTAAAAGAAGGAATTTCAGAGAGTTCAGAAACAAGATTGACATTTATAGGACTCAATTAAAAATAAAAAGGCACTTTGTTTTTCCCTCCCTCCATCTCCCGCTCTGTCTGGCAGTGGTACATAATATGGAATTGCACCAAGGCTGCAGTCTGAGAGAGTTTAAAATACCTTGGATCCTTCTTTTTGAAAGGGAGGGAAGCCTCTTAAACCCCAATTAGCCATACGAGCTGCAGAAACTTTACAGTTCAAAACCACTTTTTCATTAAAGAGCTTTTCTCTCCCCTGTTGTCTTTGTAAACGGAACTGGGCCCAAAGGCCGTTCCAAACTTTTCTTTTTCTTCAGACAACAAAATGGAGTTGTTAACTTGCTGAATGTAGGGGACCCAGATATATTTTCCCCAGGGATTTCTGTTACCTCCAATATCCTGAGCCCGTTTAATCTTTCGGTATTTGACATGTTTCAAATTGACATTCATATTCTAGCCCCATTTGTTATCAATGTTTCTAGCATGGGGATGGTTTTGGATTAGGAATCAGAAAGAATGTTCTATCTGGGTGGGATAATTGATATTAATTAAGGTAGGAGTGTATAGAAATTCTTGGTATGGTGTGCAAGAAAACATATCTATTTTTCATGAACTGGTCGAAAATGATTGAAGTTTGTCAAGGGTGATATATGATAGCAAACTGATGAAACATTGATGGTGGCGTATTAATATTTCAGGAGAGGCCATACATGTTTTGTGGCATCTCTGTTAAATCTTTAAGTGGTGTTGGATAACCTTGAAAGGTGTGTTTACACATAATTATTAATTTGTTTGTAAGGCAGGCAGTAAGTGTTGTACGAAACAGAATTCAGGGGTGGTTTAGTTTCTACACTATATTTATCTTCACAAAAAACAAACCAAAAAACCCCCTAATTCCTATTGGTGAAGGGGGAATTGAATTATAATCTCATGTGATATTTAATAACCATTTTCAGATGTCTCTGCTGATACATTTTGTTCACACACACAAAAATGGTTTTGTCTCAGAGCTGCTAAAATGCATGTTTCTCTGAAATATATATTTGTCATGACAAACTCCTGATTTTGGAGAGGAATTGGGGGGGGAGCCAGAATGTGTGTGTGTGTGTGTGTGTGTGTGTGTGTGTGTATTTCTATCGGTCATAACTGAATGTAAACAGAGGTACATGAAAACTGAGAACTATGGCTCTATAGCTACCCTGAGCCAATACCTTTTGATATCAATATATCAGAGCCTAGAGCTAAGATATGAAATTTGGATGATATTGGGTATTGGCTCACTTAGTTAGTTTGCATATTCCAAGCTTGCAACATTTATCAGGTCCTTTGGTTGATAATGGTGATCATCATGGAAGAAATGGAAGAATGGAATAATTGACAAAGAACTACCTTTGTCCACATTCCATTTTGGCTTTGATCACCCCAGAGGAATATGGTCAAGCTAAATTTGCATTCATTCTTTAATTCTTCATTCGCTCACTCAATTCCAATTCACTTGGTACTTGATTTTCCTGATACTTCCAGTTATTGTTTTTAAAAAATAAGTCGCACTACTCCACTTTTTAATTTGGACCCCCCACCCCACCCCATTTCCCAGAAACTGCCCTTATTTGCTCACACTCTGGATCCGAGAGCTGGTCTCAATGGGAAGCTGTATCCATGGCACTACTCTTTCCTGGGGTGGCATACACCTCAAAACAAACGTGGAATAATATTATACACCCAGGGAAATAAGCCCATGTCCCTGATGAGTTAGCTTTCAATTTGCTAGGAGATTTTGACTTAGAGGTACTTTCAAACTATCATTCCTTCCATGCATTGCAGCCTTTGGAAAGACTATGATGTGTCAGACATTAGTTGCTTGTAGTGGCTTGTTGGGACTAAGAAGAGTTTACCCTCCACTGTTTTAACACATGGTTCGGTTATCTTGCTTGAGTCTTCTTTGTTCAGGAGGTATCCCTCATTTTATAGCATAGTTGTTTTTTGGCTGGTGAAATTCTGTGATCTAGATCAGGGATGTCCCTCTCCCAAGATACTGCAATCTACTCCCAGAACAAAAAAACTGGCAGTGATCAAAGTGGTTGAGCTTTTGGGGGGGGAGTCAAAGTTGTGGAGCTTTTTATATGGGGCCAGGGAAAAGTCACTCACCGATCCATCGCTCAGGAAACAAGAAACCTCACAGCGATAACTCCGTCTTCCGTTTTCCCGAACATGCACGAATGAAGGACAAAGCGAGGGGGCGGGGGCGGAAGTCGTCCCCCCCCGGTGAAGGGAGAAGAGCCCACGATTGACCACTAGCTCCTGGGGATCGACCAGTTGATCACAGTCGACTGGCTGGACACCCCTGATCTAGATTGTGCAGGTTGAATGACTGGTGAATAGTTCTGCCTCATAGTCCCGTGTTGGGCTAACTGGCCCTTTTGGTCTGACCCACCTCTGTAATTCATTTCAGAAATGAAGCAAGGAACCAGAGGGAAAGTGGCAGAGAGGCCAGGCTGATGTATCTGTGCAGGCATTAGGCCTAATGCTCTTCAGTGACATTTAGACATAGCCCAAGGTTGCCCTCTGCATTGTCTGCTCTGCATGTTTTGATTGTTTATTTGAGAAATCTGCATTGCTTGAACTTTATTTCGAATGCAACTTTTTAAAAGCTCTTCCCTCAAATGGATTCCTTCTGGAACAGAGGGAGCGGTTCTTATTTATAATAACGTTCATCGGGAAAAAGGCTTTATCTGCCCGGGGAATTTCACACAGCTCCGTCAAGTGACATCTTTGTAGCCGTGATTTATTATGACATGAGAATGCCGGCGTGGCATTAGAGCCCAGTAACTTTAAATGCCTTCTTTTTTTAGCCCCTCGAATCTAATTAATAGGTTTGTGTCAATGCAAAAACAGGATGAGCTCTAAAGAGACAGGAGAGAAAAAGGCCAGGGGGAAAAGAACATCTATGAACTCCACATACACTCTCTCCTCTGCACACAAAGGGAAATACCTGTTCATTCTGGAATTGTTGCCAATTATCATCCTGTCACTAATCCCAGCTCCCTTTAGGAAAATCAATCTGGAAGGGTGCTTGGGAACTGATGTTGCAGCTGTCCTCGCATTTCCTCAGAAAACCTCCTCCCCGTCTGTCTTTAAACAAGAAAACAAAACAGAGCTGGTGTAGATTGAATCCTACTCTGTAGTCATGTCCACACCACAGTTTTAAAGCACACAACTTCTCCCAAAGAATCCTGGGAACTATAGTTTAAGGATGCTGGGAATGGTAGCTCTGTGAGGGGTGAACTTGCTTTCAGGCCGAGGGAGCTGGCGTTTGTCAACAGACAGCTTTTCGGGTCATGAGGCCAGCATGACTAATGGTGCAATGGAACACCATGACATAAGCCAGAGCACACAGAAATGCCATTTACCTTCCCACCACAGTGGTACCTATTTATCTACTTGCACTGGCATGCTTTCGAACTGCTAGGTTGGCAGGAGCTGGGACAGAGCAACTGGAGCTCACTCCATTGCGGGGATTCAAACCACCGACTTTCCAATCAGCAAGCCCAAGAGGCTCAGTGGTTTAGACCACAGCACCACCCACGTCCAGTACCACTATCACCGGTTCATCTCCTCACTCCTGACTGCTCTCTTGCTTCGGTGGCAGAGCAGCTAAAAGTGTGAGCCTGGGTGTCCCTGGTGCAAATATTGCTTAAGCCATCAACTCACTTGGTAGCTTTGGGCAAGCTGCTATGCTCTCAGCTCCTTATGTGCAATATGGGGGCAATAATTACAGCAATATGAGGACAGGTGGTGGGTACTCTGCAGGGAGGGTGCAACAAAATAATTTATGTGATAACTGATCGTTCTATATTGAAGTGGGGTAGAAAAGCTGTAAGAGGGATGTAGAGATCCCTATGGTGATACTTACTATCTGATACCTACTAGAATGGAAGCTAATAGGGTTAGTGGAGGTGACACAGTTCAAAGAGTATCATGCAGTTTTGTCCCTCTTTTTGTTGTTGTTCCCATCTCTATGGTTTTGTGCTAAAGGTACAAACCAGCAGCATAACACGATGCCACCTGGACATGCCTTTCGTTGCCGTTTCCATTTTCCTGGCTGCTTGAGCCCTCCCTTGCCCCTTCCTATATTTCCCAGAACTTGCCAACCCCCACCTGAACCATCTGTCATGTATCCTGCACTCTTGTAAAGTTTGCCATTAGATGGACCACACAATATCACTTCCTGATGAAGAACTCCTGCTGTGCGCCGTCCATAGGACCTATCTCAGCTGCACACAATCAGTGCTGATTTACACCCAGCTGTGTGATGTATTTCATAGCTGCAGACATCCTGTGCTGACATACTAGCCATCGCGGCTGGCAGATGGGCTTTGCACCCGCGAAACCTCCTGGCTGCCTATCAGTGATGTCACACCTGTGGTCAAATGCGCTCCCTAGTCTGTCTGTTTTGGAAATGATCAAAAGCTGTTCAGCCGTGATTGAGTGATGATGCCCTGAACTGCAGTTCAGCGATTCCTCAAGCTGCTTGGGAGGGGGGGGGGAGGAGAGGGCAATTTCTGAAATAGCAAAGGGATGCCTTGTCGCAGAGCCCAAGCTCACAGGCTGAATCAAAACCTAAGTCGAGAGTGCTAGATCCGCTGAACGAAGGCAGAGCAAGATCTGGAGGACAGAAAGAGGCCTAAGCTCGATCAGTTTAGAACGGAACCCAAACAAAGATTCAGCACACAAATATTCACGAGGTATGAAGGTACGGAGAATGTGAACAGAGACAGACAGCCTCAGTAGGGGGGGTTGCACATGTTGCCCAGTCAAGATTGCTAATCACCAAAATATGACAGAGAAAGCAAACTGATTGCAGGATACCTTTTGTACACTGACCAGTTAATATGTGTAGCTTCCAAGTCAATTTTGTATGCTACCTGGACAATTTGCATTGCCCCTCAGGGGAGGATCTGTATATTGACTGGCAACTGTATATCTCTTTACCCTGGCCTTTCATACGGGACATGTATATTTTCAGGAAGCATCCTGTTTTTTTGCAATTGTATTTGTTAATTGTAAGATTTCCCATTGCTTTTCATGTTGTATTTTAAACTGCTGTTGTAACTCACCCAGGGACCTTAGGGTGAAAGAAGAAGAAGAAGAAGAAGAAGAAGAAGAAGAAGAAGAAGAAGAAGAAGAAGAAGAAGAAGAAGAAGAAGAAGAAGAAGAAGAAGAAGAAGAATCTACTACACAGATAAAAGAAAGTACCTTTTCATGCAGTGCATAGTTAAACTATGGAACTTCCTTCCTTCCAACTTGGATGGCTTTAAAAGAGGATTGGACAAAGTTATAGAGGATAAGGCTAATGGTTAGCTGCCATGATAGCTAAGCTCTGCCTCCAAGGTCAGAGGCAGTAAATGCTTATGAATACCAGTTGCTGGAAACTATAGAGAGGCGGGGTTGCCCTTGTGCTTGGATCCTGCCCATGAGTTTCCTGCAGGCATCTGCTGGGCCACCGTGAGAACAGGCTGGTAGACAATATGGGCCATTGGTCTGATCCAGCAGACCCTTCTTGTGTTCTTAAGCAGGGCCGGCTCTACGTAGACCCCCGGTGGCGCAGGGCACCATGGCGCCGGCCCGCCAGGAGGGCGCCACGAGCTGTGCCTGCCCGCTGGCTGGCCGGTCCGCCGGTTCGCTGCGTAGCTGCACGTGGCGCCCACCTGCCCACCGCGCTGGGAAACGGGGCGGAAGGGCACCGGAGAGATCCGGCGCACCATGACGCCAGGGGCGCTTAAGACAGCCCTGTTCTTAAGTACCCAACTGCCATTGACCATTTGCACACTTCCTTCAAAATCCCTTGGAGACTGTACATGCTGCAGCCCATGTACAAAAACCCTATTTATGCAGTTCCTGTCTTCCTGCTCTCCATCCCTGTTTCTAGATGGAAGTAGTAGGTTTTCAGTCATTAAATGTCTTTAATTCAAGGTAGAGCATTTCTGAGTTGGATGTTTTTTGTTGATTTAAGAATAAAGTGAGGCTGTCGGCTAACTGGAGATGTATCCAGTGTCATTCTATGCATGCCTGCTCAGAAGTAAGTCCCACTATATTCAATGGGACTTATTCCTAGTTGTGTATAGGACTGCTGCCTTAACTAATTAATCAAACGGTTAACTGAAAAAATAAATTATATATTGCCAAAACCTTAAAACAAATAGCTTTACAGATACTAAAAGAGGTGTGTTAACTTACAAATAAACAAAACCTACCAGTTTTGTGTCTTACTAAAAGAAAGGGCACCAGGTTGGCAAAGGCTGGCCTGCATTGCTTCTCATAATCCAGATGTGCCTCATCCATTTGCCTGCATGTGCGCACACAGCATTTCAGGTCAAAGCTGGACATCTTTGCAGTGTTCACTGAAGTTCTAAAATTTCAGCAGACCCAGTGAAATACAATAAGCCAGCATTGATAGAACCTTGCCCTCAGGGCACTTCCAGACTGCCACTGTTTAGGGGACAGGATTGAGTCTCCTACCGCCAAACTCAGGTTGCACAATCATAGCTGATTGGGAAGAAGCTCTTGAGCAGGCATCCCCAAACTGTGGCCCTCCAGATGTTTTGGCCTACAACTCCCATGATCCCTAGCTAACAGAACCAGTGGCCAGGGATGATGGGAATTGTAGTCCAAAACATCTGGAGGGCCGAAGTTTGGGGATGCCTGCTCTTGAGCAACAAACCTCAAAAGACGGAGCTTTTTTGTGTTAAGGAAAGTGACGAGTTGGAATGTTCTGGAAATTGTGTGGGTAATGCTTGCTTTGACATAACGTCATCTAACATCCTCGCAAACAAGTCGGAATTAAATACAGCCAGCATCCTCTCATCTCCCTGCAGAGGAGGAATGCTCAATAAAGAGGTCACATGGAAACACCGTAAGTCAGGAGGGCAGTAAATAAATGAATCGCTCCCTTCCTAGCAGTAGTTTGGTGTCACGTTTTCTACGCGAAAGCAGGGCCTCAAGTCTCCGTGTTGTCCTGCTTATGCCTTGTGTGTGTGTTTTGTGAAGCAAACTTTTGAGATCTGACACCCCAGGAAGGTTGCACACACTCAAAATAGCAGAAATGTCAGTTTGAGGTTGTAGAACATTATTGCCAATGAATTTTTGATAGTTATTGTACCCTCTGGAAAATAAATAATTTAGGTAACAGACCGACAGGGCTTTGTGGCCTCTGTTTACAGCTTGCAGATCCGGGTTGTTGTTTTCTCCTTCCCACCTCCCCAGGACATGAGACCAGGGGTGAAGAAAGGCGTCGTGGCACCTGGGGTGGGCGTCGCTATGTAGGGCGCATGTGCAGCATCGCTACATACGACGCATGCGGTGTACGTAGCGATGCCACACATGTGCTGTACATAGTGGTTTGCCGCCGGCGCCGGGATCCACTGCTCGTGGCTGCAGCCACAAATGGAGCCCCCGTGGGGTGACTTCTTGTCACCCCCACAGACATGGCACCCGGGGCGCACTGTCCCCTGCATGAGAGTCCATTCCCAGGTCAAAAATAGATGTACATAGGCTGCGATGATAAGTGCACTTACCTGAGTGAGTAAGCCCCACTAAACTCAGAGGGACTTGGTTCAGAGCTGGCACCTATAGGGCTGTGTTGATAGTGCCTAAAACATCACCTTTGATCGCAGTGCCTTGGTTTAGGTCATTGTCCCAGGCAGGCAGCTTTGAGTCTAGACAGCGTCCAACAGAATTCCAGAATTCCAGTTAAGGGATCCGGTTATTGGTGTTTATTAGTGGAAGATGAAGGGCAGAACACCAGCCAGGAAGTGGAGAAGCTTGAGATTTTCTCCAATGCTCACAAAGGCACAAAGGCTTAGATCCAAAGTAGTGCTAAGGTCACATCCACACAGTGCAAGGCTTTCCTCCCAAAGCATCCTGGGAACTGCACTCTGGCCTTCAGAGTGATACAATTCCCAGCACCCTTAACAACCTACAGTTCCCACGATTCTTTGGGGGAAGCCATGTGCTTTAAGTGGACCTTCACACTACTTAGCACTCCTGGTGCTAACTGGCGGACTACTAAGTCATTCAGTTAGTGCAATGTGCTCTCCGTGGGACTGCCCTTGAAGATGACTCAGAAACTTTGATTGGGCAGCCAGGTTACAGAACTCCTTTTCAAAACAGCTGTAGTGGCTGCCAGTTCAGTTCCAGACAAATTCACAGTAGTGTTTAAAGCCTAAACAACTCAGGCCCCAAATAAGTCCATGTGGACCATTGGTCTGACTTGATTCTTGTGTTCCTTGGTTCCCTTATAAATTGGCATATTCCCCTCTTCTAAACGACATTCCTTACAGCCTTTTTTATTATTTCCCAGCATTTCCCTTCTCAGTAGGGATCTCTGCATCCTGCAGTCAACAAGAGCTTGCATTTGTTCTATTTATTTTCATTATACCTTTCCCCTCTCATGAAGCAGGGTAGTTTTTTTATTCAGGATGAGTTAATCCAAAATAGTGCTTGACCAAGGTTCTGTCCATCATTGACTCAGGCTCCAATCACTGCCAGCATATGGCCCACAACATAAAAAGGTTGCCTTTCCCTGGTATAAGATACCTCTTTTCAAAACAGTGGCAAGCATATTGGTCTGAATCCAGCTCTAGGCATGTTTCATTGCATGTCACCAGCGACTCCAAATGGAGTTGCCAACCTCATCCTCATCAGACTCATCCATTAAATCCAGTGGGGACCATTACAAGCATTCAGTGCAGAAGGATGTTTGAATGCTCATCAGATGTGCATGGGGACTCCTCTTGCCAGATCTGGGCCACAAGGTTCTTCAGCTGCAATCAAAGCACAATCTTATTTCTATGCGGTTTTGTTCCAGCCCATTTCTTCACATCAGATTCAAAAGGGAACAGGTAACTAGTGCTGATTGCTTATTGCCCAAAGCATGGAGTTCAGCTCTCTGCACACAGTTATATAAGTCACTTTATAGTCTCTGTACTATCTTCCCTTTATGACAATGCATACAGTTTTCCACTGTCCTATGCTTCTGTTCACCTGGTCCTATACATTCTTCATTTTCCCCACATTCTTCATTTTCTCCAAATTCTGCTTTTTTCCTTGGTGTGTGTGTGTGTGTGTGTGTGTGTGTGTGTGTGTGTGTGTGTAAAATGAAATGGCTACTTAGATCTGCTGGCTCTGAAGTGAATACCGTAGTGAGCATTAAGTCCTTCCCCCTGGCATGTTGTTTTTGTAGGGCACTTGGGGTTTATTTGGTTTTTGCAAGGAGGAATTCAAACTTTCCATCTCGTACCTGCAGACTGAAGTGTTACAGCACAACAAGCTACTGACAGCATGGCATGTAACCTTGGATGTCAAGGCTGGATCCTTGTCATCTTAAGAGACATTTTCTGTGAAGAAGAATGTCGTTTGGCTGGGTTTCAGAAGGTTTTGCCCCACAGGGGATCAACTGAAGAAGTCCTAGACATCGCCTTCCTGAACCCAGGCCATCCATGTCTTTCTTGGCCTACTTCCTCAGCTTCTCTCTTCAAGGCACCTGTTTTCCAAAGAAGCCCACTGAATTGGTCATCAAATTACAAGGGGGTGGGATACTTTTTGTGACAGCCCCCTTAGCTGCTGTTTTCAGGTGCCCATGATTTCACCCAAACCGGGGGTGGCTGAGTGGGACGTCAAAGGGTGGGGTGAACTGATTTGAGCATAATAATTTGAGCATTGTGTTGAATGATCTCAGGGGTGGAGTCAAGAAGACAATCCGGCCATTACCATGACTACCATTAGGCAGAGTGAAACGGCAACAGCAGGCACTATTAAAAGGGGCAGCCATTCAAAGAAAATATATTCTCCTTCACTGTGTAGCAGTACGATTCCTGAAGTTGGTGGAGAGCACCATTTGGATTTTCCATTTCAGGTGCCAATATATTTCAAGCCTGGCCTACATAGGAGATTTGCAACCCTTCTTCTTTTTTGCATGACTTTATTTCATTTCAGTCCTCTCCGACACACGTACCTGCGTGGACCTGCAAGTATCACGACAGAAGGATGCCTCTCCTGCCCTTATGGATGCTTCTTGTGATGCTGGGGAATCCCAGTGCCCTCTGATGTATGTTTCCCTGTCAACCGGTCACCCTTCCATGGGGTCAGCTATCTTAGGAAAGCAAAGTGCACAGATCTTGGATTTACAGGAATGATCTAGGGAGGAAGAGCCTCTGCTTCTCGCCGGCTGCTGAACTGGATTTATATCATCATCTCAAATGAAAGCCAAATAGATTTTTGGAATCAGTAGAAAGTGAAGTGCTTTCCCTAATCGAATCACACGCTAGTGTCACTTGTGAAGCTCTGCAAAGCAGAAAGAACTCTGAAGTTACTGAACCGCAAACCACTCCCTCCTACCCTTTCCTGGGTTCTTTAAAAATATATATAATTTCCCCCTCTCTTTTCCGATTTTGTTTCCCACCATGAACAAGCTTTGAGAGAAGGAAAAGCAGCCAGTCATACGCATTTGCTGCTCATTCTCTGCCTCGCCTTGATCTCTGTGGCTCAGCTTCCTGCAATTTGGCAGCCAAATCTCATGACAAATAAAATTCTAGAAATGCCACACTGGCCAAAGGAATAAAGTCTCAAATCCCCTGGGCAAACACCCTGGGGTGATCTGGTGCACTGCGAGCCAGGAGGCAATTTATAGGTGCTGTTCCTGGGAGGATGGTTGGGGCTAGGAGTCTATTTTGTTCAAAATGTTTGGGACCACAGAACTGACGCCCGGGATTGCATAGCAACCTAAGGAGAAAAGAAGGAAGAGAAAACAAGAGCGTAAGGGAAATATTTGATATTTTATTTTTCTGCACAAATTTCAATATGTTGGTGTCATGGCCCCGGACTATGAATTTGCCAGTGCACTCTTACAATGGAGTAGCTGGTCAATTCCCTGGACATACCCATGTCATAGCTGTCAATTTTTCCCTTTTCTCACGAGGAAGGCTATTCAGCATAAGGGAATTTCCTTTTAAAAAAGGGAGAACTTGACAGCTATGACCCATGTGAATCCACAGGCATCAGAGCTTGTGACTTGTCCCCTGAACCCTAAGGGATGCTTCTGAAAGCCTCTTGAAAACTGGACCATGGGTTCCCCAGAGGATCAGAAAAGCCTTGAGCAGCTTTCTCTCCACAGCTTAAAGCCTCACTGCCTAGAAAAAGCTGGTGGCTGCAGAAAAAGGCTCCAAACTTTTCACTACTCAGTCTGGGCACAGGGCTTCCATTTTTACTACCTAGTTGAAATGATAAACCTGGCTTGTCCTTCTTCCTTCAGCTGCTCAGCTACTAACCATGGTTCTGAACCAGCATTTCCACATTGGTTTGCAATTTATTTTTAAAAAGGTCCTCGTGAAAATTCACCAGCATTTCGGTGCAAATTTCTCCTAGTCTACACAGTTGTGCCTGAAATACACATTTTTGCACAACACAATGAGTTTTTAAAATATTTTCCCAACTGATATATGCAAGTATGTACACACTCTAACATAATATATGCATTCTCGTCCACAGAACTCGGCTGAAGAACTGTATTGCAAAATTCGTAGAAATGCGAACTTTGAAGGATGACTGTGTTTCAGTTTGCATGTTGTGTGTATGCAAGTCACCAGCTCACGGAGGAAGACTGCTGGGTAGTGAGGTGGGCAATATGCCTGCAGAATCCATCATGTGTCCCAATGCCAGGACCATTTAAGAAACATTGAAAACACATGGACTTCCCCAAAGAAACTTGAGAATGGTACTTACCCCTATCACGGAGCTGCAATTCTCAGCATCCTTAACAAACTACAGTTCCCAGGATTCTTTGGGGGAATCTGTGTGCTTTCAATGTGCATTGAATATGCTTTAAGCAAGCACACAGATGACAGATGGTTGGAAGGGGAAAGGAAGAATGAGGGACTTAATAAATTTACAGCCATGTTTGCAGAAGGTAAAGAATGGTTGGATGAAAGGGGAGGGGTTACAGAAAGGGGTGAGGCATCAACTTTTTTAAAAAAACAACAACAACAACTCCAGTGCTCTTGCTGTCTACACAATGATAGTCTCAAGATCTGATAAGGAAGGAGAAAGCTTAGAAATTCCATTAATTCCCATGATTCTTTACTGTGCTTTTATAAACCAGTCATTTGGGTTTAACATTCTGGGATCTTAATCTGCCAATGAGGGGGAACCTAAAATATTAATACCCAGGTTTGCATTTAGCTGAAGATGCTATAATTCATTTGAAGGAACGAACAGAGAAAAGGAAGCCAAAGTGAGTGAATAAAAACAGTGGATAGGGATGGTGAAAGAGAATGACTGCACAGGTGAACGAGATAAGGAGTTTTATCTTGGAAGCATCACGTTTTCTTCCAAATTAAAACTTGGGTAATTGCGTCAAATTAAATTTTGTAATGCAGAGAAGAGGAAGTCATAATGTCAGATACTGGGACTGTCGGTCTGGTTATTTCAAGAGAGTGTTTTCAAATGTGCACAGAGTATCTGTTGCTGAATCTGGTCATAGAATTTCAGCTGTGCTGAAGCTTATAAGCTCTAGATTCTCATCAAATATTGTGCCATTACAAAAAAAGGGGGCTGGAGGAGATTCCTTTAGGCACAAGGCATTTGAAGGTTCCCAGAGTATTTTGGAGCGCCTCGATGGTTGAACTAAGGGAGAGTTTGACTCCGAGAATTTTCCTCTGGGTCAAGTTATGAGCCCCATAATTTATTGTCATGCCCTTTTCCAAGGAGAAGTGTGTTAAATGCAGTCTCTACTGCATTCAGCTGGCTAAACCACTGGCTTTTATGTCATCCAACGGCAGATAAAACACAGTGAAAATTATTTCCTTGATGTTTTGTTCCTTTGGAGAGGGTTTGCCTTAGAGTTAGAATATGATGGAACTTTGCAGATCGAATGACTTGCTTTGTGCCTGGTGGTAATCATTTACAGATGTTAAAAGTTTTTCCTCCTCCATCTCCTTGTAAATTTGTGGATGCAATAAAGTGAAAACTGCTGGGCTTGCAGCCTGAACGTGTTTACTTGGATGAAAGTCCACTGTGCTCACTGGGGCTTCATTTCTAGTAACTGTGCATTGATCTGCAGTATTAGACAGCCTTCTGTAAAGTGGGCATGTATCCTTATCACAAAAGTTTGAAGGACTACCTTTGCCTAATACCAACCCATGCGTTGTGATTCTCAGATAAGACCTTGCTCAGTGTCACACCACCATCGGAAGTGCATTGGGTGGGTACCTATAAAGGGTCTTTCTTGGTAGCAGCACATAATTTTGGAACTGGCTTCTCCATGAAACACACCTGACTCCCTCCTTTCTTGTTTTTAGGCAGCAGGTCAAGCTACTGTTACTTGGGTGAACATTTCCCCTGGACAGTGGTTGACTGTCCTGGGTCATTTCCCAATGGGCATTCTGTTATTCTGTTGCAGCAAAACCAATAAAGAGGCTTGTGGCACCTTGAAGGCTTTATTGTGACAGGTTTTCATGGACTATAATCCATCAGTTGGCTGAAGTGTAATCCACAGTTACAGGGGATTTGGTAGATAAATAGATAGATGGATAGACAGACAGACAGACAGACAGACAGACAGACAGACACACACACACACACACACACACACACACACACACACACACACCTTGGGGGAGGTCCAAAGGAAATGAAAAGCAACAAAATGCAGATAGCAACAATTCAATTAGCACCAGAATGCTTGCAAAATAAACACAGTGACCCTTTACAACCATAGGGATAAGGGGAGGGGGGACAACCAGCTATGAAATCCTGCGTTAAACATAGCTAGGTCATTACAATATTCTGTTTAATTTTAGAGAATCTGTTGGTTTTATTGATATCATTTTAATGCATATTATTTGTATTTTAAAATGCATCATGAACCCCTTGAACATCCTTGATGAAGAATGGGATTGAAATGTCTCGATCATACAAAAAGCTCCTTGGAACAACAGTCCCACGCTGCAGACATGAAGTGCAGAATGCAGAACTACAAGAAATCTATGGGGGAGATGTACACGCCCTCCCTTTTCATCCCAGCAGGTGGCACCCTCTGGCAAGAGTACAGCGCCAGCTTAGGGTTTCCTATGACTCCGAAACATTTGCATTTGCAAAGTCTTTCTTCTGACACTCATTCTGTTGGTCGCATACCTATTCTAGCAATTATGGTGTGTGTCAAGGCCTTACATGACTCCACCTCTTTCTTCTCATCCCAGGAAGATGTGGGTTGTCCGTGTGGGTTTTATGACAGAGAGACAGTTTGGATGATCATTTTTTGCAGGGCGATTGCATGAAGTAATCACAAACTGATGTTATGGGGGAGGAGTGGAATTGGGATGACTGGTGAGAATGTTCCTCAGCGATGGCTTTAGCTACAATCTGTTACCCTTTTCTTTGGGAGTAAACTCCACTTTCGAGTCAACCTGCACGCAGGATTGCACTGCTGGTGACCCTCTGGCCCAAACCATGCTTTGAAGCAGAGATGAGGAAACTATGGTCCTCTAGATGTGGCTGGACCACGTCCCACAATCCTCTGGCTGGGTCTGTTGGGAGCTGAAGTCTGTCTAGAGAGTTACAGGTCCCCGCCCACCCCATTCATGTTTCAAAGGCTGAGGTATGATCTTGACTGGTGTCAGAACCTTCACAAGACTGCTCTCGGTTCTGTGTGATTCAGCCCTTGTTTGAAGGCCCCAGCAACAGAGATGGTGGCAGGCTGAAGAACAGTCATGTCTTGGATTGGTATCTCTGAGGTTAACTCTACTAAGCGGTATAACAAGAACACCGGAAGCTGCCTTATACTGACTCAGACCATTGGTCCACCCAGATCAGTATTGTCTCAGCAGCATCTCTCCAGCGTTTCAGGCAAGAGAAATTCTGAGTCCTACCAAGAGATGCTGGGGATCGAACCAAGGACCCCCTGCATGCAAAGCAGATGCTCTACCATAGAGCTACCGCCCTATTGGTGTTCCAGCCTCCATTTATGTGAGCAGGTGGCTTTTTTAAGTTGGTAGGTCTGCCCATACCTGAGTACTGATCTGGTGGGGAAGGGGCAGTGAACCAAGCGACTGCTTTGTAACCAGAGTCTGTGGAGGAAGTTGCTCTGGTTACAAGAGTTATGGAATTGGCTTCTTTCAATTGTATCACACCTTTCCCCTACACATACAGAGAGAGAGACACCCCAAGGACCTCAAAGTGATGTTCTAGCCCAGGCATCCCCAAACTGCAGCCCTCCAGATGTTTTGGCCTACAACTCCCATGATCCCTAGCTAACAGTACCAGTGGTCCGGGAAGATGGGAATTGTAGTCCAAAACATCGGGGGGGCGAAGTTTGGGGGTGCCTGTTCTAGCCTCACACAGCAAACTTGAGAGAGGCAGCGCCACTCTCCCTAGGCTTCAAAGCTAAGGGAGGTTTTGAAGCCAGTTTGCCTATGCCTACGTTGTACCACTTTTACATGCTCTTTATCCAATCCATTCCAAATGTAGCTGCCATAGAACGTATCGATATCTTTACTTAGCCTTTCTATTTTACTCTCTCGGCGCATGTTCCTTTTCTTCCTTCACCTCGCAAATTCCTAATTAGGTTGGAGTGACTGTCAGACATGATAGTGTAGTTATGCGTAATTTATGCAGATTGCCTTGAAGACCAAAGCAGCCTCGGAATAGAATGGACAAGGGCCTCTAGCTAACCTAGTGTGTCCCTACCGAAGGCTCCTTCCATGATGACCAGGGTTGAAAATAACAATCCAGAGTGTGCTAATCTCCCTGAGAACCACCAGCCGCATCTTGAAGTGATAAATTGGATTAAGACAGAGGCTGCCAGGAAAAAATAAAAGCAATGGTGGTTGTTTGAAGGAGCAGAAAACACAATATCAGGCTTTTAAAACACTTTTTTCTAGTCCAACCTTCGTAGTTTTCAAGCAGCAGGGCTCAGCTTCTCTCTTGCAACCTACCGGCCAGACTAGTTTAGCCAGGGCACTTGGTGCAATTTAAGCTGCTGATGATTCTTGTAATTTATACTGTATTTTGATTTGCAAAGCGCTCTGCGATCTTCATTGCGCTTGCCCTGCGAGGCAGGGTCTCTATGATGTGCAGGAAACAACACCATGATCCTTTCCCCAGCCGAGATTTAGGCAGGTGAGGCTGGATTCGTTCTAACTGTCCTTGCATATAATACGCTGGTGCGCTATATGACTATTAAATCCAACTCCAGCTCTCTCTTGTACTGCAGTTTTTAGTTGTACTACTGCTCCACTGATCCTGGTGAGGCCCATTAGTACTGTATCATTGCATTCCATGACCCTGTTGAATCAAAGGAAAACTGATCCGTAAGAACCGTCAATGATGACTCAAACCAACTTAG
Source organism: Zootoca vivipara (assembly GCF_965207765.1). Taxonomy (NCBI): domain Eukaryota; kingdom Metazoa; phylum Chordata; class Lepidosauria; order Squamata; family Lacertidae; genus Zootoca; species Zootoca vivipara. The sequence goes on along the minus strand of NC_142588.1, from coordinate 27,847,907 downwards.
TCCACTGAGTCCACTTCTTTCAGTCTAACAGCAGCCGGCCACATACTTTCTTTCTTTCTTTCTTTCTTTTTTCTTATTTATATTCCACCTTTATACATTTGGGAAGCCCACAAACAGAGGAGTGTGGCCTACTGGTTATAGAGTGCTGCGTTATGACCTGAGAGACCAGGGTTCAAATCACTGCTCAGCTAATAAACTCACTGGGTTTCACAGTCATAGTCGCTCAGCCTAACCTACTTCACAGGGTTGTTGTGAAGATAAAACGTAGAGGAAGAGAACATGTCTTGAGCTCCCTGAAGGCGAGGTGGAAATATAAATTAGATAGATGATAGATAGATAGATAGATAGATAGATAGATAGATAGATAGATAGATAGATGATAGATAAATTGACCTCAGTTTCTAGTAGCCAGAAATATATTGCATGTCATAGATTAATATTCCATAATGTTGTCTAATTCTTTTTTAAGACATCTAATGACCGAACCAATCCTAATAATGACAACTAGGGGATTACGACTGAACAACCCTAAAATGACAGCCACATGTCCATTCCACAACATTACAATACTGTCTAGTAGCAGCAGCAATACAGTGGTACCTCTACTTACGAATTTAATGCGTTCCGAACACACATTTGTAAGTCGAAAAAAATTGTAAGTCGAATCCCATAGGAATGCATTGGGAGAAAAAAATTCGTAAGAAGAAAAAAATCCTATCTAAACCACATCCAAGATGGCGGAGAGAACTCCATTCATAAGTAGAAACATTCGTAAGTAGAGTTATTCGTAAGTAGAGGTACCACTGTAATGTCTAGTAGAACTTACTCTGTGCCCCTTCATCCCACATTTCTGCGCCATTCACACAGCCAATGATCTGGAGTAGACAAATACAGAATGTGATTTTGAGACATGGGTAATTTTGGCAAGATCTTACATGGCAGGAGGGGATCCAGGTACATCGTTGCTGAAAACGGTAGACAGTCAACATCTACTTGGCTTTTTAAAAGCTTTCAGCGAATTCATAAAGAATAGATCGATGTTCAGGACATCACCTGCACTGTTCTGTATACTCCAGAAATGGTAGCACAAAGATATCACAGAGCGATGTATTTGAGGTATGGTACGGCATCATCGTGCCTGTAGGGACTGAAAGTGGAGAAGACAGGGAAACCAAGAAGAGGTGGAGTCAGTGTCTGTGGCAGGTACAGTCATCCCTTTGCTCATCATAAGTAAGAAGACAGGCAGCCGAGAGCTGGTTGAGGCTGTGAGGGCCATTTGTCTCATTTGCACCCATGGACCAGCCTCTGTTGCTTAAAAAAGGAGCACGTTGCAGCCTCGAGGAATGCTGATCTGATGGAACTACCTTGGTGCTTACTGGAATGCAGGGAAGAACGCCCAACACGGAGACAACAAGGTTGCCATTCAGCACAGTTTGGGTAGAACATGCTGGACCAACCAGACCATTCAGTTCGGAATGTTACACAGGGAGGGCTGAGCTTGCCATTGCAAGTTGACAAATGGGTCACTGCACCCGAAGGTGGTTACGTGAATGGCCCTAAATTCAATGGAATTGCTTAATGAAACTGTCAGTCATAGCCTTGTGAGTCACCACGCTCACCCTAGCCTACCAGCAAGCAATACTGCAGCAGTGGTATCACGGCACTGTGGTTGACAAGAAAACAGACTTGTCAAGGGCAGATTAAAATGTGCTGTAGTGCTATCATGCATGCAGATTTCCAGAAAACCTCCCCTTTTCTGCTGCAGATTAGATAGGATGGGCTATTCTTTATGGCCAATGGGATTGCAGCTCTCTGACTCCCCCCCCCCCCAAATGCAGGGTTTAGCTACTTGTTAAAGCTTTGTTGGGAAGATGTTTTCCTCGTGATTCTCTTTTGGTTAATCTCTTTGGTCACAATTCTTATTTTCAAGGATCTGAAGGGCAAAAGTTTTAATGGTTAGAAGCTGGGTGGGAGCTCTGTGCAGCCGGAGCAAGTTTGAGAGTCTTGTTGTCATATATTCGGTTGTTTCACAGCCCTCCTTGCCTTGCTTACGCTTTCTAACCCTCAACATGAAACATTGCACTGCAAGCACCTTTGGCGTGATGCAGCATGGTGTTGCTTGTGACACACTTAAGACATTGGTAATATGATTCAACAGTTGAAATGTGAAGGATCGCTCTTTCCTGCTGGGGGCTGGTTTTGATATGTCTCCCTCAAGCAGCCTATGATTCTACACAACTATAGCTGAAGACGGTTGCTTTTTTTCCCCCTGGGTTGAAAGAGGAATCATTGCCAGTGGTGTCCAAACTCATCCTGCTTTTGCTTCATGGGAAGCGATTCTCTCAGAAACTATCTTCTGTCTCCGCGCTAAGTATACTTTACTTAATTCCAAAGAAGCCTAGTATTCCATTCAACAGGGATGAAGAACTCATTGCCCCAGCTTTGAATCAAACAATGGATGTCCTTGAAACCTTGCAGCTGCTTTTTATTCTCATGATTTTTAAAAAAAATAATAATATGGATTTATTCTGGTCTGATTTTGTTGTGGATTTCAGAGCATTGTTGGTTTATGCAGCATTGAGTAAAGTCTGGGGAAAGACATAAAAAAAAACTCATGCAGAGACTTCTAGTACAGCATGGGCTTGCACAGAAAGCAAGATACATCTCTTGCAGAAAGATAAGTAGGCATAGTGCCATTTTCTTTTTTTGTAATGCTTTTAGATGCAGTGTTTCTCAGACTTGGTTCTCCAGCTGTTGCTGGACTGCAACTCTGATCATCCCTGACTACTGATCCTGCTAGCTAGGGATGATGAGAGTTTTGGTCCAACAACTGCTAGAGATGCAAGTTCGAGAAACACTGTCTTAGAGCAGGCATCCCCAAACTTTGGCCCTCCAGATGTTTTGGACTACAATCCCCATCATCCCTGACCCACTGGTCCTGTTAGCTAGGGATCATGGGAGTTGTAGGCCAGAACATCTGGAGGGCCGCAGTTTGGGGATGCCTGTCTTAGAGCATCAGAAAGCAGACCAAGCAGGTGCATTAAATTGAGTTTATCATAGAAAATGAGGAAATAGCCATTTTTAAAAGGATAACCCATTGATTTAAAAGCGGGCAATCATAATGAGAAGCTTGGATGGACCAAAGCATGTTACAGAAGGACAACAAGGTGTTGTGCATACCCAATCTTGAAATAGACAATAGATTGTTGTTGTTGTTTTCCAGAGAGTAGGTATCATTGTTTCTTGGAGTCTGTGCACTCATTTCATTAGTCCAACTTTCATCTCTGGACTAAGATTTTGAAGCACATAAAATCCCTGAAAACTTGGGGGGGGGGAATGGCCAAGGATCGTTTGGATGAACTGAATAGAACTGTGAACTGAACATGAATTGAACTCATTCATTTTGTAAAGGTATGAATGTGAATTGGATTACTTCCTGTTGAGACGTGTTGAACTTGAACTAGTTCCTTTTTAAACTGAACGTTTCAAGATCTGAAACATGCCAACAATAGAGATTTCTCCTGATCTGCTTTCCTATTCAGATTCACGTTAAAAAATGAGGACTGGAACATACCATTCCACTTAAAAGGAAAGCAATGAAATGTGACAAAATTGTTGGTTGGTGGTTTGCTACACATGCCAATGTATTGAGATTTACCAATGTTATATAAAGGCAATCTATGATTGCACTATGGATATTTTCGTCTGGAGTGTCCATTATTTCTCTCCCCTCCCCTCCACTTGAATGCTTATAATATCAGCTGAAACAGGCAATTGTAGAGACTTCCTGTTGAGGTGGATTTCATCACAGTTGGACTTCAGTCTCACAGCAGATTTTTAAGCTGAGTATTATTGTCAGTCATAAATTGTTCAGACTGAAGGTCATCACAACAGGAACACGGAAAGGAACAAAGCTAAAATATATCTAGACAAATACCCTGGCCAGTATCAAAGCGAATGGATCTTTTTACTTATTGCATGTTATATGGGGGAATAACCATTACAGCTGATGATATCAGAGAATCACCATTACAGTTTATTGCATTTAGTTTAGCAAAGCCCATCTAATTTCAAGGCAACTACAGCCTTAAAGGCCACTTTATTGACAACAAATTTATTATAGCTAAGGACATTATAACTGGGTAATTTGGGTATCATTTTATTAATTGCATTGTACTTCATCTTCACTATTCATTATTGTATTGTTTTATACGCATGAAACTGCTTCGCTACTTGCAATATTTTATACCAGGGCTGGGGAGCATTCAGCGCTTCATAAGTTGTTGGACTACAACTCCCATCATTCCCAATGATAATATGAATCCTGTCAAGGTGCCTCAGGTTTCTTTAAACAGGTAACTGCTGACCAACCCCCACTGCACATACAGACCAAATATTCAGTATGGGAATTAGCCTTGAAGAAGCACTTGGAAAACTATTTCTCCCTTCCTTTTTTAACACATGGTTGTTCCTGGATTGGGTTAGCTTGGCCACACTTGTCCATGCACTGGTAATCTTAAGCTTGGATCATTGCAATGTGCCCTCTCTAGGGCTACCCTTGAGGGTGGTTCAGAGGCTGCAGAATGCAACTGCTAGGTTGCATAGAACACCTTGTTTGCAGCATTTGCAGAGGCTGCCGATCTGCTACTAGGCCAAGTTCAAGGTTTTTCTCACTAACATTTAAGATCCTATATATAGCTCAAGGTCAGGTTGCTTGAGCAACCACCTTATCCTTCACATGCCACATGAACCACTGCATTCTGCAAGTGGTTTATTCAGCAAGCGCCCAAAATATCAGAAGCCCATTCCACAGTCACTTGGAACAGGGCTTTCAGTGGGGTTAACCCCCCATTCTATGGAACAGCAGGTTCCCGCTATCTCTACTTTCCAGAAATAAGAGCAGCTGGAAGAAAATATCTCTGCCTTGGCTGTTCTTCATTTTCATGTTTTATTTTTGTTTTATGTTTTTTTTGTGATTTCATTTTTGTGAATATTGGAAAATGAATAAAAATTATTTGGGGGGGGAAACAATATGGAATGAACATTCAGTTATTTCTGTACTGTTTTTAGAACTACTTTAGCTGTGTTTCTGATATGCTTGTAAGTTGCCTTGGCACACGTGTAAAAGGTGATGCAGAAATTACCTATAATTTATAATAGAATAATAACAGATCATTATCATCTATGTATCTAATAGCATATATTATTCTACAACAAGTTGTGTGTGTGTGTGTGTGTGTGTGTGTGTGCGCTAAATATTCTTGCTAAATAGATAACAAAAATATACGCCCTCCCCCTCCATTCATGATGGCTAAAGAACAAAGACAGTCCAGGTCTTTTTGCTGCCTAAGATGAAGGACAAGATCGCATTCCCCCATCCAGTACACATATAGAAGCTGGTGACAAGGTAGCATCTCACGGCTCACCTGAGGCTGGCAGGCTAACCTGGGCGATGCAGAGCAGACCCAATGGCGCACACAGCTCTGACCTTCAACACCTGTTGATACTTCCCACCCTCAACACCTGCTGCATGAAGCAGCTGCCTTCCTCTGCCTAATAACAGGGCTGGTGTTGCTAGAGAGCAATTAAAGAACTGGCTTTTTTTTCAGTCTTTCAGAGAGCCATTAAAAAGAGACTAATTCTCTGTTGGGCTTTTATGAATGCAAACAATATGCTCAGAATAAATGACACAGAGCATAACTGGATTGTGAAGTGCCTCCCCATTTATATATTCATCAGGATTGTGCAAAACGCTCGTCTTTACCAAAGGACAAGTGCGTGGTTTAAGTGTGTTGAGGGTCACTAACTTCTGGCGAGTGGGCTTGAAAGCAGACTACAGATTGTGTTTATTATCTGTCGCACGTGGTTGTGAGAATGGAAGCAACCAGAGACATTTATTATAAAAAGGAGCCAGCCAGGTTTGGAGGGACTTATCCTCCGGTGGAGGGAAAAAAGGAGCAGCAAGTTGGCAGCCCTGCCCTACATTCTGTGCTACCCGGTCTCTTGGCATGAGAGATCTGTCTCAGAAAGGCCTGGGGGGGTAACTGTGGAAGAGTTGCAGGTAGGCGCTGTGACGGCATTCGAAAATACAAAGTGCAGCCTTCCTTCTGAGCAAAGAGACTGGGATTGCTTACATCCTCGTGCATCTGATTTGGCTCCTCTGTTTGTTTAACTGCCAGGATGTTCCAAACTTGGGAGAATTAATGGCCCGTCCCCTAATCCATTGGTGCTAACATCAACTAATGATAGGAAAAGAGGGGGGAAAGGGGGGGGGAGAGAGAGATGGACGTGGTCTAATGTGTTCAAAAACAACAACAACAACCCCTCACCACCAGTCGTGTTTCCCCTTCCTAAGCACTTTGCTAGGCATACATGAGGATGAAGCAATAAATTAATGTTCTGTAGTAGGGGGAAGGGCATGTCCTAGCCAAACCGAGGCTCTTAAAAGAGGAGCTCGAAGCAAACGTGTAGGGTGTTGTTAGGAGGAGTGCTTTTCCATGTCTCCTGCTGATGGGCGATTCCCCGCTGTCCAAGTCCTAGGCTCTCATTCACACCCTTTGCTTCCGGGCTGCTGGTGTTCCTCGCACCTCCTAGGAGCTTGACAGTGCGAGTCGCTTGCTTGACCGCAGCCTCATCCCAAGCCTTGGCCTTGCTGCTGATTAAGACTTTCGTTGCTGGGAACCTGAGGGTTACGCGGCCAAGCCACCCCCTGACTTTCCTCCGAGGTCACCAGGAAGCAAGTGTGCGTTTTGTAACAAGAGATCTTAATTAGACGGTGGTCGTGGGTGCTGCTGCTGCGTCCCTAGCCTGGATGAGGCTAAGGTTGCACAGCGCCCCCTTGTGCTCACTTGTTTTACTGTCGCAGGACAGTTTGGGAGAAACTAGAGCTTAAAAGCGGCATTTGTTTCCTCTGTCGAATTCCCCACGCCATCCCCTTTATTTTTAACTGAGCAGTAAATTCCGTTGTTCCTGTAGTTGAGGCCGGCCTAAACTGAAGTAGCGCAGTGCAGAAAGCACGGGGGGGGGTGGAGCGGGAGATGGGGGGGGGGAAACCTGCTGGCCCTGCACGCTCCATTGATCATTCAGGTCCATCATTGTTTTCTGTGTTTCGTTAATAACTGTGTCAGGAAAGAACCCGGAGGAAAGCAAGAAGCTTAAAAGGGAGCTGGAATTCCGCCCCACCCACCCCCGTTGCAACATAGCAATGAATGGGAAACGGCGATGCCAAACTAGCCGTCGACGCCGGGAGTTTCTAGGCAGTTAACTAATCTCTCGACTTCCACCCCATATGTACCGTAATGTAAGCTGGAATTTAAAGAGGAGGAAATATGTTTATTTCTAAAGCACTGAGAAATCTTTACGTTGCATAATGTTGCAGCAGCATGAAATACTGGGCAGAGGATACAATCGAAAGAGGGTTTTGCTGTTAAGAATGTAGAAAAGGTATTTTAACAAGAAAGCAGAATCTGCAACATGTTGCTCTGTAGTCCCAGAAAGTCTGCCATGTCTCTCCACACACCCCACCATACTCCATTCTATTCCATACCTCCCAATGTTCCTCCTTGGCCTCACCACCCAGCATTCTTTGGCCAATGAGAATGCCAATGCCAATGCCAATGAGAATGTCACAGCGATCAGTTATATTTTCGTGTAAAAAGGGGGCAAGAAGTTGTTGGTTTCCAACTCTTCTCAGCCCCAGTCAGCATGGCCCAGCAGTCAGGAATGTAGTCCAGCGATGAAGTTCCTGATTTTTAAGTCATCAGAGTTTCCCAAACTTGGGTCTCCAGCTGTTTTGGGACTACAATTCTCATAATCCCTAACCACTGATCCTGCTAGCTAGGGATGGTGGGAGTTGTAGTCTGACAACAGCTAGAAACCCAAGGTCGGGAAACCCTGCTCCAGATGAACTTTCAGGAAGACCAAGATATAGGGATAAGAGGCTTCTGATTATGAAGGCCTTCTATTAAGTAGTGGCCACAACTGAACTGACCTTTACAGTGCTGGCCCCTGAACTTCTCTATTTGCTTCTTAGCTCTGTGTGACAGAACCAGAAACAAGCCCACCCCCCTTGCCTTTCCATTTGGACAGGCTTTTGGCGGATAATGTTTGGTCATCTTTGTTGCCAGGCTCATCATTTTGACCTCGTGTTGTCTTTCTGCTTGGAATTCTATTAGCATTATTAAAGTATTTTGGGTGAACTCCACTTTGGGAACCCTGACATGATTGAAAAAAGAGGGCCGAAATAATGCGTACATTCAGTTTTAAAGCCTGGTCTGTTGCTCACAACAGCCTTGATTCCAGACATTAAGCACAGAAACATATCTGGTGTACGAAGGAGATTTTGAATAAATTTGATTAAGAGGATGCTACATTTCAGGATGATGGTGGGTGTGCTTTTTATAGAAGCAATTTAGGTTTAGACTTCATAATGGATGTTTTTTAAGGGGATTTTTCATTTCATGAAAGAAAAAAAGCTGTGGGCCCCTGCTCCAGAATATGCTCCTGATCTAGAATGGAGAAACTCATGCCAGTTTCCTGGTGCAAATTGCCCCCTGCCTGGCTGCTACTTGCACCTCAATGTGCTGTTTGCAATAACCAGCACCTTTGGGGACAAGTGGAGGACTTTCTGCAGGAAACTAGTGCTGTATCAGAAGCATATCCCTGCTATGGGGCCCATGGCTGCATTTCCCCACACATAAAAGAATAAAGGTGGTCAGATTGGGTATGTACCTACCATAACATATAGTTGTTACTTCAGAGACAGAACTGTACCAGTCTCCCTCAAGCTTCAGAATGTGGCTCGCTCTGCTGCCATTCTTCAAATACAGTATGTGAAGGATCGGTGCTGGAGTCAAGTGGAAAGCCTTGTGGCAGTGGAAGATGCCTTCTTTTCTCTTCCCTAGGGTGTAGCTCAGAAGTTCAAGAAACAGCACCCGAGAAAAGAGCAATCTGAGCCTTAGATGCCAACATTGCTCTTTTCCTTGTGTGACGACAGTTTACATCTTTTCCAGGTGTTAGACTGGTACTGAAGTTGTGGAATAGATTTTACTGGAACTTTATAATGTTTGGGGTAGTTAGGGGAGAGGAAGTACCTCTGGTGGGGAGCACATCATGCTCCTTCTGGGGTAGTTAGTCCACCTTTGCACTCAGCTCTCACCTGTGGCTCCTGCAAGCCATCAGCATGCGACAGCAGCCACACCATCTTGCATCTGTGAAGTGGGGTCTAGTCCATTAAAGCTTATGCCATAATAAAATTAGTTAGTGTTTAAGGTATCATAGGATATTTTGTCAGTTTTTTCTGCAGCAACTAACATGGTTTTCCAAGTGGAAATATACCTTACAGGCTTGTTATAAGGCAGGGATGAGGGATCCTTCAAATGTTGCTGGACTCCAACTCCCATCAGCCCCAGCCAGCATGGCCAATGACCAGGGACACTGTAGTCCAGCAACCTCTGAAGGGCCATAGGTTCCCCATCCCGACTGTAACTTGCTATGACATTTGCGCACATAAAGGTACAAAGGTACAAATAATGCTGGTGATGGTGATTCAATTTCACACAGTCAGTGCAGGGTGTTGCTTTCCTGAGCAGCACAATGAAAGGTGTTCCCCCCATCCACAAAGACTGCACAGAGGAGTGAGCAGTGGAAGCGCTCTATGAATGAATGGGGCTGTCAAAAAGCAACATCGCCAAGTGACTGCCTGCCTGCTTCCCTTTCCACTTGCCCCATTGGCGCCAGCTCAAAAGCAGCTACAGTATAGTCAAGCCTAAAGGGATATCAAGGAAAGGCATCCGATTGCACATAACAAAAGAGCTGGATGGTTGTGATCCCCTTGCCAGCCACTAAAGTCATACACCCCACCCACCCAGGAAGAAAGGTGCCTCAGTCAGTGCAATATTTGGTGCCCGGAGGAGGAGGCCTAGGCAGTGGAGATCTGATAACTCTGCTCTCCTGGCCTGAAGCATTCCAGGGCCTCTTTAATCGTCACGGGGCTATTAAAACAGAGACGTCTGGCAGGTGTGGTTGCTGCACCTGCCAGATGATTATGATATAGTTATCTTCACTCATATGATTGCATGGACATTCAATGTTGCGCAGTGCGATGGCTGCCTTATTGCAGGGCTGAGAAACCTGGAGACTGAATGCAGACCTCCAGGCCTCTCTTTCTGCCCCTCAGGGCTCTCCCAGCCCATGTGCTTCCAGGCTGCACTTGCTCATCTTCCTCTGCTCTTAGACTGCGTATTCTTGAACTGTGATAGTGTCTCGTTTGCTTTGGAGGAGGGCAGGGAGATGGAGGCTGGGGGAAGCAACCTCTGCCCTTAGCATGGCTGGAATGTCCGACACGGCTCACCCATGGCTCCGCCCACTTTTGCTTCTGACCCCGCCCACCACCACCATGTGGCTGAAGTTTGCCCTTGAAGTGTCCTTGGGCTGAGATTCCCACCCCTGATTGCTCAACTTAAAACAACCCTGTGAAGTTGCTCATTATTGACTCCCTCTTTTTGGTGGGAAGGATAGACTTCTAGCTGCTGCTGTTCATGGCTGAATAGTAGTCCCAAAATCACTGGACAACAAGGACTCAGCCACTGAATAACTTCTTATTGATCACATGAGAGAAATGTGGTTGTGGTGGAGTTGAGAACTTTATGGTGGAACTCATATCTGAAGACCCCCCTTGCCTCCCAACGAAGTTCAATCCTCTAGTCCAGTTGGTCACTGCTAAATCTCAGGACAGGTCAGTAAAAGAGAGTTGGTAGCTTACATCCTTTATGCTGATAGGGTTGTGTGTTTCTCTCCCCCCGCCGCCTCCCTCCCTCCTTGGGAGTGAATTTCTGACATGAGGCTAAACATTTCATCGTACAGTGTCAAGCAGAGATAGGCAACACAGTGACCCCCAGATGTTATTGGACTCAAGTTCCCATCAGCCTCAGCCAACATGGTCAATAGCCAGGGGTAATGGCAGCTGGATTTCTCTCTGCCACAAACTCTCCCAGATCACTAAGCTCTGTTACCTCTTCAGCTTCCAACACCTCCTTCTTCTCCCTCTTCTCCTTCTGACCTCTCACTGTTGTCCCACCCCCAATCCCTGGGCTCTGAGCCTTCTTCCCTTGGAGGTTCCCCAGCTAGTTCCTCCCACCATTCCCCTGCATCCAACCAATCCATGAAAGGTGCATAAAGGTAATTTAAGCCTCTGGACTTGATGGTCTGAAGGACCCCACTTGTTTAGATAGGAATGTATATTGTTTCACTCTTTTCAATGGTAAGCTGTGTTTGGGGGTCCTCTTGCCCATTCTACTGCATAGGGCCACAGACTCATGTCCCAAATGCCAACCCAGAATGCACTGGTGCATGCATGCTGTTCTTAAGCAAATGGTGGCCATGGTCATTGCCCGAGTGAGAGACCACGGGAGCCTTGTGTGAGCCCAAAGTACTGTAAGCTTCATGCAGTAAATCCATGATTGGACCTCTCAGTCTATCTTACTGAAATGCAGCTGGGAGGGCTGCCAATGTGACTGAGGTAATAAAAGAGTGGAACCTGCAGCCCACAGAGCCAGTGTGGTGTAGTGGTTAAAGTGTCAGACTAAGACCTGGGAGACCAGGGTTCCAATCTCCACATGGCCATGAAGCCTTGGCCTAGTCACTGCTACTCGGCCTAATTTACTTCACAAGGTTCTTGTGGAGATTAAATGAGGAGAACCATGTACACCACCATCAGCTCCTTAGAGAAAAGGGTGGACTAGAAAAGCAACAAACAAACAAACAGCAAGCCAAGTGCAGCTTGAGGGCTGGGGAGGAGGTGTTTGAGAAAGTGCCATAGTGAAAGGATAAAATCCCCCACACACAAACACCACTGCCACGACTGTGACCAAAATTGCTGGCACTCTCTCCCTCACATAGCTGCATTTCAAGAGAGGCCATTCTTGTGGATCTTCCACAGATTGGCCCTTAGCTTCCTGGAGGCAGAGTGGGTTATATATAGGTGAAATAAATAGACATTATGGAGCAGGCTGTATGCTTTTCTGACCCACCCACCATCAGAAGTAGGTAGGATAAGTGTGCGCAGAGCTGTGGAGAGTGGAGTTGCCTCTTCCACTGTCCAAATCCCATTTTGTAAAAATGCAATAATTCCTTTTTCCTAGTCAGCAGGAAAGACGCATTAAAAACCACCAGCAGGGTGCAAACAGTCCATCTTTTCTCCTTATCTCCTTGAGATTATCAGGTGCTGCTGTTTTTTTGGGGGGGGTTAACAGTGCTGTGGAGAGGTGGGAAGGGAGTTATTTCTTTATTCTGCTATGGGTTCCCCATCCCTCTAAGGCTAATCTTGCCTGCTTTCATCTGTCACAGACAAAACAAAAATCAGAAAGACCAGCAATGCTTCCTGGACATTTGAGACCTCTGTGGTCTCTGCATCCCCCCTTAACACTCACACTTGCTTGGGATGGAGGGGGAGGGGTGCCCAGCATCCAGAAAAGGATCAGGGAATGGGGGGCAGCCAGTGAAGTGTACACTTTCAGCCCTGTACTCAAAATTCATCTTTGAGAAAGAAAGGGGAAGGAGGGGGATGTTTATTTAGGGATATTGAACATTAATGGGTTGAGATAGTCCTCTTGTCTCCTTTCCCACATATGACAAACAAAGAACTTTTTTTTTTTGGTGCTTTTCTGCATGCAGCCATTAAGGTTACTGTAGGAAATGTGCCCTGCGTGAGGCAGCCCTGTTAGCAGTCCCCTGCAGGCAGTTAATTTCGTAGGCCTGCCCTTCTTTAATAAAAACCAGTCCTTTCATACAGAAGAGGTAGAATGGTACGTCCACTTCTGCCGCTAGGAAACCATGCGGGCTCCCAGGTTACACAGAGTTCTGTTCTGACCCTATCAGTTTCCAGCAGCAAAAGGCACAAAGAGCTGCCCTTCTAAGCACGGCTAGGTCTGTTGGTGTAACTTCCTTCTTAGCTTGCTTAAGATTACAACTTCATTTAAAAACAAGTCTCACTGATTTAAGGATTGTGTCAGTATCGCAGGGCAGATCTACACAGTACCTGATCTGTTGCAGTAGCTATTTCCCCTGTGGTTCAACAGCATTCCTCACATGGCAACAACTCCCGATGACCCAGAGAAGTTTCCACACCAGTGACATACTCTTCTCGGTACACCCAGCAGTGACACATTTTTGTTTTTTTTTAATGTAAGTTTCTATTACATGTTATAGAGAGAGATAGTCGAAAATTGCCACATGTGGAAGCAGTTGCTCAGGTAATGTATAGCAGACTGATACAGTGAAGCCGAAGAACAATGACTAGTATTTCATGTTTGTTTTAGCATCTCCATACTAGATCGGGGTGGAGAGCTGTGGTCCTCTGTTGCTGTTGCAGCCCAACTCCTATCTGCTCCAGTCAGCATGGCTGGGGGGCAGGGGGGGTAGCTCAATTGGAAGAGCACAATACACTTAATCTCAGGGTTGTGGGTTTGAGCCCCAAGTTGGACATGGCAGAGGGTTGGACTAGAAGACCCTTCCCACCCTAGAGTTCTATGATTCTATGACCCACCCGCCCAGAAGGTGTGTGACAAATGACAATAGCACTCGTGTGCTATGAAATCCTATGTTTGCTTAGAAACGAGGGTTGCTGACATCAGGGAGAGTTTTCAGTGTGTTTACCATCACAGGGTTATTGAGTTGCATCAATGAAGTTTAAGGCTGCACCGCTACGTAGTCACTTGCACAGCTGAAGAGACAAACCACTCTATAAAGTTGGAACTGGAAAGTGGCTTGCCTCTTCAGCAAATGGTGGAAAATTCAAAGAAACATTTGTTTTCAGCATAGTCTCAAGGTCCCCTTGAAACTGTACCAGACATTTGTATATCATTGAATTATAGTATAGTAGAGTTGGAAGGGATCATGAGGGTCACCTAGTCCAACCCTCTGCAGTGCAGCAATCTTTTGCCCAGTATGGGGCTCGAACCCTGGGCTATTTGGCCCAGGGATTACATTTTTGGAGACCATTATCTCATATTACACAGGACGGGCATAGCTCTGAATTATTGGCACTGTTTCCTTAATTTTTTTATTAAAAAATCAGTGATTTCAGTCAGGGAGAAGGAAAGTAAAGGTAAAAATAATAATTCCATCTCCATGTTGTCACCTTCACAGCCCACATCTTAAATTTACCTGGGAATAAGTTCTTTTTTACCTTAGCACCAGCGGTGAGCATAGGAAAAGCTAGTCAAGTCAGTGTGCAGAGGGATAATGGCCAAACTAGCAGTACCAAAATCCTCAACCTACGGTATACTTGGAAGTGAAATTGACTTTCAGTGGGATCTCTTACCTGTGAGGAGGCCACATTCAATCAAGTTAGGAAGCATAGCATCACGGAGCACGGGCATGTAGGGTGAAGGGGAAGAGCCTGGCTGCCTGGCACACGGAGCCATTCTTTAGGTACTGAAGCCAATGGGACCTATTGCTTCCCAGGCGCAGTGGAGAGGCTCGCCAATCGCCACCCTTCGGAGAACCTCTTTTGACGCGCCAAAACCAAACATTACCCGTGTCCCTAGTGACTCTGAACCGGTGGTTAAGAGCACGCGTTTATGGTCCATGACGCCGGAGCTTTGCTGCAGAAACAACTTAAAAGTGGGCAAAAATGGGGATTGCAAAGATGTCATGTACTGAGGGAAATGCTCTTCAACTAAGGCAGCGCGTATTCGTCCATTTCATAACATTTATGCACCTGAAAAACCCCATAGCGGTTTACAAAGAGATAGAAAAGCAGCCTGAAACTTCTGGGTACACACGTGCACGAGATCGGACTGCTGCTGCTCGTCCGTCTTCCTGGATTCCGCCAACTCGTCTGGAGAGGCTCCAGCTCCGTGATTGGGGAGCCGATCCCCCCCCCCCGCCGCCTCCGCCTCCGCCGCCTCCGCCTGTTTTTTGTACGCGCGGCTGCGCGTCCTGTTGGCCGTCGCTCGCTCCCTGGCGCCCCCCTTCCTTCGCCCGGCTCCGGCTGTCGCTGCGGCTGTCGCCCGCCCCCTCCCGCGGAGCCCTCCTCCTCTCCCTCCTCCTCCTCCCGCCAGCCCGTCCCCTTCTCGCGGCTGGGCTCCCCTGCGCGCGGGACACCTTGGCACTGTCGGAGGAGGCTGGACGCGGGGAGGATGCGAGGAGCAACGCCGCGGCGGCAGCAGCAGCAGCAGCAGCGACAGGAGCCTCCGGCGATGAGAGCCCCGCAGCAGCAGCCGTGGCTGCCCCTCTGAGCGCCGCTCCTACCAACTTGGAGAGCGGGGAGGAGCTGCCCAGCCTGGCACCGCAGGAGCGGCTCGGCGGCACCGGCGACCCTCTTCCTCGCGCAGCAGCGGCGGCGGCGGCGGGTCTCGCCTTTCCCCCCTGTGGGAAGTGGAAGAGTTGCGCGGACCCCCGTCCCCACAGCGTGGCTGCGAGAGGCGGCGGGAGCGGGGCAGTCTTGGGGCGCCGGGCGGGGAGGCTGGAGCTTTGGAAGGGCTGCCGAGGGAAGAAGCAGAAGAGGAGGGCGCCTCTGGAGAGGGCGAGGAGGCGGCGGCGCAGGAGGAGGCGCAGGAGAGCGGCAGACGCGGCAGCCTCGTCCGCGCCCAGCGATGGCTCCTGCCTGGAGCCGGGGAGTTTCTGGCCCCGGCGGGATCGTCCTGCTCCTGCTGCTGGGGGGCATCTGCAACCTGAGGCTTTGCCACGCAGGTAAGACTCGGAGCGGCTCGTGGGAACGCGAGCGGGGTTGAGGGTGGTTGGTGGGGAAAGACGGGGAGCGCTGCTTCATCGTCTCCTCCCGGCGCGTTTCCTCAGGAGTCAGGACTTAGCTGAGGTGGAGAGAGACATGTACACACTCCTGATTTCCCACCCGCTTCCTAAAAGTTACCCCAGACTTTCAAACACCCCCACACACCCCTACCTCGGCCCGTTTCCCGCTTTGTCGCTTGTGCGTATGGATTCTTCTGCCGGCGCTTATTCCGGCGGCGTCGAGAAGGGGAGCTGGACTTACTTAATAACAGGCTTGGGAGCGGGGAGAGTAAAGAAACGAAAATAATTGCTTTGCGCTGTCGCCCTCTCTCGCTCTCTCCCGCCCCCCCTTTTGGTAATCGAACACCCCAAACAACGTTGCTGTTGGGAGGGAGGGGGGGTCTCGGCGGGCCGAGTGTACCCCGCGCTGGTGGGACGACGGGACAGTTCCCCCCGCTGTTCTCCTCAGACGTCGCAGTTTTGAAGAGAGGGCGGCGGAGAAGCGCGGTTGCCTCGGTTTGAGGGACGGGGAAGGTCAGAGGAAAGAAGTCGTCGTGGTGCTGCCTGAGTGAGGGGGACCCAAAGAGGAGAGGTTTCCACAAGTGCTGCGGGAGTAGTTCCCAAACACAGCCCCCCCCCCCAGTGCTCGGAAGTAGCTGCCATGGTGCTCAGTGCGCAGCCTTTCCTCTGAGTGCAGCTCGGAGGAGCGTTTTCCAACCTGCCTCCCAGAAAGGTGAATATATAACCCAGCTCACCTTGAAAAGGGGGTTTGCTTCGGAAAGGGGACCCAGGATCCCCGATCTCGGGGCAGGTGCATGTGAAGGATGCTCGTCCTCTGTGTACGGTTAACTCGGGAATAAAGCCTGCTCGTTTCACTTGCTCCGAGGAAGGCAGCGTTGGGATTCACACTTCAGAGGAGAGAGTTCTGCAGGGTTGTGATGCATGTGTGCATAAGTTTGTGGCGTTAGGTTGGCAGCCAGTGCGCGCTTACCTGGGAGTAAACCCCATGGACCCTACACTTGCACCTGAGTAAATGCGCTTATCTGTTATATGCAAGTAACTGCACACAATTCCCCTGAAATCCAGGTTCCTGGTTAATTGACAGCGATAACTCTTATACTTTTTGCCAGATGATGGGGGCTGGCTGACTCCACTGGTAATTCAAGCAGAAGTGGGTGATGCTGCTCTGAATCTTTGTCATGGTGGAAATATGAACGTTTTTAAAAAAGTAAATTGTCAGAGCCCTGAAACAATGTGCCTGATTCTTTCAGAGGTTACCTGTATTGAATAGGCACTGTGCATGAATTACCCCGTGGAAAGTATTGCTTTTTTAAAAAAAAAATGTGCAAAAGCAATCTGGAGTATCTCCTGACAGGAACTAACTGACAGAGATGTAACTGCCCCTTGATGAGTGGCATCTGAGTAAGTTGGTGGCCTGAGAGACTGCAATTCAAAGTAAATCACCTACTTCAAACCACGTTGCTAATTTGACTCCTTCATGAACTCTCTTCCACGGCCTTACTGTTTTAGACTCCAGCCCTAATGCACCCTTTCGCTTGAGCAGGAAGTCTTTTTGAACTCAGTGGGGCTTGCTTCCAATTTAACACCATGGTGTTTGTGCTGTTAAGGTGCTATCTGAAATAGGTTATATTGGGAAGTAAGTCCTGTTGATTGTCTGTTTCCACATAGGATATGTTATAGCAATCTGTTGCAGCAGGAGGAACCAAGAGTGAGGTGTTGGTTATCTTCCTGACCAGCTTATTTGGAGACAAGTTCCACAGAGTTCAACAGGACATCTATGTAGCGCATTTAGGAAGGGGGAAAAAGTTTATGCATATTAAAGGAGCAAAAAAATCAAGTGTAGAGTGATTATCGGGCTTTCTCTCTCCAGGATAAAATAAAGCTGAAAGGTCAAAGAAGAAGAATGTTTCTAATTGTCAAAATAGGCTCTAACAGGAAACTGCATGGGGGTATGCATGTGTGTTTGGGGCTAACCCTTGAAGTTTTAAGATATCTGAGCTGGTTTGAGGAGGGTAATGTGGGCTTCTGTCTTTCTTCAGGATTGCTAAGTATTTCTGTGGACTGTGCAGCCGTAATCATGTGTTTGTTAGGGAGAGATTTCTAGTTGGAAAAACACACTCACCGCCTTCCCTGGGAAGAGTCTCCTGTTCAGTTGGTTTGACTGAAGTGTTGTGGCCTAAATACAGTATATTCTGTTGGACAGATACTTGTTTTCACGTACTCCATCCTCTTTTCATCCTCTTTGCTTTAGGGTCTGTCATAGCAGACCCCTGCTGCATTCCAGGCCTGACAGGGTGAACTGGTCCATGCACCTTTATGTTTTCCTGTTTATCTCTAGCTGTTTTGGCAGAGATCTGTAATCCTTGCTTGCTACAAGTCCTACTGAAACTCAGCAGGGGCTGTGTAGACTTGTAAAGAGGACAGTGCTATTTGAACTAAGATTATTATTTTTTAAAAAAGAAATAGAACCAAAGATTTATTTTGGGTGGCCCTTTCAGTGTAAAACCAAAACCTTAGAACCTGGTATCCGATGATTTGGGTGAAAGCTGATGATGGATCAGAATGCTCATAATTGCTAATAGCAACTCTGTATGTTGAGCAGCTACTAATAAGTACACTGAGTGCATTGTTTTTAGGGTGCAGTATGCTCTCATTCCAAAGAGCTTGCTTGTAATTAACCAGAATCAAATTATAATTTGCTCAGAGTCTGGTGCTTTAAAGATGTATTTTGAAGTTGCAGTTAATGATAGGGGAGAAAGAGCCCATAGTGAACAGAGGACATTGTTTAAAGGGATTCTGGAATGTGAAATAGGAGCGCTGCTTGAAGGGCTTCTCAGAGAGTACATTTATAGATATGCTTTGCTACAAAATTAAAGAGGACTCAACCAAAGGAGCAGAATTTTCCAAAGCAGGGGCACTGTTTTGCATTCCTTAAGCATTCTGAACATCTGCTTGAATAAAGGAAGGTTTGAGAGAGCAATGAAAATATGTTGAGACCCTGGTTTGAAGTAGGAACTGTCCTCTTGCAAAATAATGATAATATTTATAGCAAATTTGTATTGCCTTGAATGCGGTGGTTTAGAGATAGACAGCAGCGGGGAAGGAGGATGGGGTGTGTGTGTAGTAGTAGTAGTTTGGTAGCCAGCTGAGGATAGGAGCAAAGCTGTTAGCTGGCCCTGCTGTTACTCCAGCTCTGCGCTGCGTTTGAATCTTATTGATGTTCTCTTTTGCTAGCTGAGCAAATGATAACCCTGTTGAGGATTCCATTCTTTTATTTAATAACCACGATAGCTGGAAGTGCAGCTTAAAAGTTCAGACGCGGGGGCTCCGTACTGTGGGAATGATGGGATGAGTGAAGGTAATAATCATCTCAACTCGGAGAATTACCTTTTAATTGCAGACCTTTTGGTTCCCTGCCATTGTGTCAAACACTGACTTGAATTATATCCACCCCATGCTGCTCTCCCTCCAAGTTTGTGAACTAATATGTAGGGACAGGCTTGTGGGTCTCCTTAGCCTTTTCCAGCAGTTTTCCTTGTGCAGCCAAGAGAAACTGTAATGGTGATCATGTGATATGGAAGCTTAAACCCTTTACACCAGGGGTAGGGCAGCCGTTTCCAATCCAAGAGCCATATTCCCTTCTGAGCAAACTTCAGAAGGCTGCATGCACAGTGGTGGCGTAATGGTTAGAGTGTTGGACTACGACTTGCGAGACCAGGGTTTGAATCTCCACTCAGCTATGAAGCTCACTGGGTGACCTTGGGCCAGTCACCATCTCTTAGCCTAACCTACCTCACAGGGTTGTTGTGGGGATGAAATGGGGAGGAGGAGAACCATGTGCATGGCCTCTAGCTCCTTGGAAGAAAAAAGTGGTCTATAAATAAACAGTGGAGGGTGGGGCCAGGAGCAAAAGTGGCCCCTGTCTGTCCTCTGTCCAGTAAGGCAAGAGACATCATCACAGTTCAAGGATACATTCCAGCCAGGCAAAGGCACTCAGGACACAAGGAAGGACTGGTGATGGGTTAGGGGGGGGGGGAGAGAGAAAAGAATTATAGAATCATAGAACTGAAGAGTTGGAAAGGGACCATGAGACTCATCTATTCCCACTCCCTGCACTACAGGAAACTTTTACCCAATGTTGGACTCGAACCAGTGGCCCTAAGATTAAGAGTGTCATGTTCTACTGGCTGAGCTATCCCACCTGGGGAAGAGTCTATAGAGAGACTTGGGGCCACATTTGACCTCTGGGCTTGAGGTTCCACTACTCCAAACTGGTGTACAATTGCGACTCCATGCTGTAACCAAAGAGCATGTCTCACCCACAGAAATTCATGCATTGGGGTGGGGTGACACTTATACCCTTTTTTTCCTAACATCACCAGCTTTGTCACTGCTGGGGAGAGGTGTTATTTCAGCCGAGACATGACCTGAGAACCTTGTTTCAGTGTCACAGCTAAGCCCTGTGACTTTACTAACAGAGCTCATGGCTTCAGACCAATTCCCTTCTTATTCAGGATACTGTCCCATATATCCATTGTAAAGCTCCAGCAGGAGAGACATGATGCCGGTGAGACACCCTCCCCCTTTTTAAGTGCAGTTATAAAGAGATGTTTTTAGCTGCACATCTCAGAAGTCAGGAAACCATAAAGTTTGATGGCTGCAGAGTTTGGGAAAGATCATCGCTATAAACTGTTAGGGGCTTGGAGTGCCCCGGCAGGCAGTGACAGGCAAGTCTGCTTGTAAGCTTTCCTTTTAAAAAGACTTTGAAGCCTCTTTAACTTAACTGGTCATTTCCCCCCCCCACCTTGTAAAGCTGGAGGGGGCCTCCATAATGCACTAGGTGTGGGGATGTGTCACCAGGCATGTCTGTGGCGTTTGTTTGATCAATGCCAAAAGCGTCTTGTGGCAAGCATGCCTTGCAAGCATGTTGAAGAGAGGCATTTGTTTTTTACAGTGCAAATAAAAGTTCAGGAAGAACTTATAGGACATGCCTCAATCAGCAGTGTGTGTCCCCCCCCCCCCAGCTCCACATCCCTAGCTTCCTATTGTCTGTCTTTGTTGTAATGGGAAGGATGGTTTTATTTTATTTTTAGCTATATATATCATGCTTTGCTTAGAAAATGCTTTCAGCACAGGTATTATCCCCAAACTGGGTGTGCACCAGAGTGTGGAAATAGTGACTGACAACTGCTGTGTTTAACGCTCACGGTTACCAGTTCACCTCCTGTAGTTTGCAGTCCCTTGCTACTGAAATGATTAATCCTAAAATTATCTTCTTTCCTGCCATTTCCTCATAAGGAAAGCAGGGGACAGCAGAGATACCAAAGAGATAATTGCTTTCTTGGCTGGTTGAACTTAAAAGAGCTAATAGGTCTGGACTGTTCACTTTTGTATGCGCCTGTAGCACTCATTGGGGGTGCGATACTGCCGGTTCTATTGTTTTTACTTCCATCTGCTTGTCAGTATAGGGATAGGTACTGTGCAGAGTATGAAAAGGATAAGGTTCATGGTCTTGAGGCTGATTTACACATGCCAAGGACTGTACCACTTCAGTGTGCAAGCTGAGCATTTAATGACTGGACACTGGAGGGTTCCTGGTTTGGTCTGCCCCTCGGATGCTGTTTTTGTGTGTGCAAGAGATTCCTTGATTTCTTGTAGCTTTAAGCTTGCAAACATGGCGGTCCATCCAAATCACTACCTTACTTGCTGACAACTGAATCCACTCCATAAATTGTTATTAAGGATGATACCAGAAAATAAATTTTCCATGCGAGGAGCCTGCTGTTGAAGTATTGGGATCCTTCTCTCTGTGTAAGGAGAAAAATGGAGAGACTAGTAAGTGGAGGGGACTGTTTTAAAAGTTAATTACTTTCTTTGGGAGTACTTAAAGTTGCAAAAGTCAACAACACTTTCTAAATAATAATAATAATAATAATAATAATAATAATAATAATAATAATAATGCTGCAGAGGGTTTTTCTGATGTGAAATTTGGGCAACCACCTTTCTCCTGGCAGAGGTTATATGCCTCCAGAAATTATGAGATAAGCAAAAGTCCAACAGGTGTGGCCTTACAGGTGATGTTGGACTCTAAATTCCATCATCCCTATCTATTGTCAGATGGAGGGCCATGGATTCTCCATCTCTGGTACTGTATAAGGAATAGCTAGGAGCAATATCAGCAGAGGATAGTTGGAAAGGACAGCTAGTCTAGGAAGGCCGATAACTTATCATAGCAACTTTGAACTTTGTAACTAGTGTGAGATACTTTGGCTCTCGGGCAACATACAAATTTATAAAACCACAAAAAGATAAAATAATTCATAAAGACAAATCAGGCCAAACAAGAAAGCATAATAATAATTATCATCAAAGGGTCTCATTAACATCTTGACACAAGGGGTCTTAACTTTCATTAACAAACAGCTGGGCTCCTGTGTGATGGAACCCTCCCCCTGTGGGATTCACACCTACGGTACAAACTGTAGTCAAGTCGTCTGATCTCTTGGGCACATGTTTATGTATTATTACCCAAACACTGTGTTTAAACTTCAGGTTTCCAAGCTTGGTGGCTCCTAGGCTTTGTCTTGCCTGTAGTGTGGCAGGATGCTGTTTAGAAGCAGGGAAGTCTTTGGGGTTCACCTCCTGGGATAAGATTTGTGCTTGAGTTGAGTCCCTGGCCATTCTGCCATGCATGTTTGATTAGATTACATGTTTGTTTCTTATTAAGAGTGGCATGCGAAGCAGCCCAGTGCAAGGATCACAGCCTCTCTTGGGTATGTTTTTGCCTTCTCTCGCCTTCCCCTCCCATCACACCCTCCCCACCTTGGCAACTGCCATGTGGGCTGCCTGAGCAGCTGTGAAAATCTGGGATGGGAAGCTGCTGTGAATGTGACTAGCACTGCACATGCTCTTGCCAGAGGAAGTGTGAACCTGCGATGGCTGATTACGAAGCAGTGCTCGTGTTTGTGTTTGATGAACATATGGGCTGGTGCAGTGGGCTTAAAAATAAAATGAAAAAAAGGCTTGCTTGAGGAAATCAGGAATAGAGTGTGTGTGTGGAAAGGGGTGAAATGTGTGGGGCTGAAATGGCAGAAAGAGGTAGCTTGTTTGTGTGACTTCAGTTACAGCTTTCTCTTTAGGAACTTGCTGTCTTTCACCCTACATCACCAGCTTGTTTTGAAAGTCGGTGCAGTGTGCTGCAACCCAGGGCAAAGAGATCAGCATGTGGGCAAGTGGCTGGGGAAGGAACCTACCCACGGTCTACTGCCAGCTTCATTTCTAACTGGTGAGGGAATCTCCTATTATTACACCCCAGGTCCATTCATGTGAATCCAACAGGGATGCCTCTCCCTTCACCTCGCTGTCATGTGAGCAAAGGAAACCAGAATGACCTGCGTGGTCAGAAATGACCCAAGAAGGGAATGTTAGCAGGGAACTTCTTAGGCGAAGGCTGCAACTTTGTGCTGAAGCATATGCTTTGCCTTCAGAGAAGTCTGATCACCAGTGTCTCCAGGTGGAGCTGGGAATGTCCACTGCCTGAAACCTTTGAGAGCTGCTGCCCTTCAGGGTAGACTGCTGAGCTAGATGGAGCAATGGGTCTGACTTAGTATAAAGCAGTTTCTTATATACCCTAATTGTCAGAACTTTAAAGTACTCCTTGCACACTGGTATGTGTTGCTGCTGGAGATATACCCACTTTCTTCTTGTGCACCACTTCTGGGAACATGCTCTAACTACAACAACAGTACTAATACTACATTGCTACTAATTAATAATGATGCACAGATTCTGCTTGTCTTTGTGCCACCAGCTATAGATTATTTTGAAAGGCGAAACTTGCATCTGGCTGGATCAGCTGTGAGGAATCTTTGGCCCTCCAGATGTTGCTGAACTACAACTCATATAATCCCTGGTGTTCGACCATGCTGGTTGGGGCTGATGGGAACTGTAGTTCAGTAACATCTTGGAGGGCCAAGAGTTCCCCACACCTGTGCTAGGTGGCTTTGCCATGCACATGAAACTCAATTAGTTGCTTGGGAGCTGGGACAGAAATATCTGGGACACTGGTAAAACAGTGTGGAATCAGAAATGTTTGCCCCAGGATCCTTCACTGGGATTTGAAGATGGATGGCCAACATATCCCCAGACAGCCTTGTCTTGCAGGGTTTTGTATCTGAGGCGCCAAAGCCTCTTTTTACCATCCTTGAGACTTCCATGATTCATTTGTTCATGCCCTATAGTTCCATATTTGGAATCACTGGTACTTGTTTCAGTTTGGTGAGTTCTTTATACACGTTATTATGCTTTTCCCTCACCATAAACCTATTGCAGGAAATCATTATTACTCCCATTTTACAAGCTGGGAACCAAGGATGGTGGTTGATGACTCTCAAAATATGGCTGAGTTGTGACTTGAACACCAGACTCTCAAGAATCCTAGAGTATTCATTACCATACCTGCAAAGGGTGGGTAAAATCCATCATAAATCAGCCTTTTATAAGTCTTGCTACAAGCACAGCTTAGGGTGGTTATCTATCTGCACTAAGAGCTGGTCTTAATATAATGGAGACAGTGGATCTGGAATTAACCACTGATAAAAGCTATGTAGTGACATACTGGAAATCTACACAGTTCCAACACTTTCAGACTGGATAAAAATAAATTGGGACACGGCATTATCAAGAAAATTGTCTTAACTTCTCAAAATGCTGTCCAAAGAAACAGATTAACTGTTTTGTTGAAAAGGGGCTTGTTTTATAAATTCCTGGAATACTAATTTTCAAGACAAAATACAACTGGTTGTAGATATGGAACTCACTCTTATTTTCATAAGGTTAAAAATGTGGGGTGTTCTCGTTGGAAAGCTAACTTTTGATATCATTGTATTTTTCCATGCTTGTATCCTTTTAGACATATGCTGTCTTAAACATTGTAACTTGGATTACCTCTGATCTTAATGAACCTTTATTAAGGGTATTAGCTCCATCAACTTATACATTTTATGCATTATCTTGTGTTTTTACTCTTGTTCTTTGTGCCAGGTACTAGCCAATATGGTTGCCCTCCAGAGAGTCTGTTGGACTTCCAACTCCCATCATCAATGGCCATTCACAATGCTGTCTAGTGAACGATATGAGTTGGAGTCCAACAACATCTGGAGGACCACAAGTTCCCCATCCCTGGTCAAGAGAACGAAGCAATTCATTCCTGCCACTTCACCCTGTTGGCTGCAGAGACACACATTATTGTGTCCATGACATAGTTGGCAAAATTAATCAGTGTAATCGTTTTAAGACTAGAGAAAAGCAAAGGTGGGGAGGAGCTTCTCAACCTCTTGAACACATACCGTGGGAATTGATATCTCCTGACAGTATTTAGGGCAGCTTGCTCATAATGAGTTTCCCCATCTCTACTAGTAAATAATGTTGCCATGGAGCATGTCATGTGCAAGGAAATTCACTGTGCTATGATAGCTTCTATATATGTAGTGATTTGTGCCAAACAATATAGCTATGTATGTGTATGAAATGAACACAAGGATACTAATCCCTATGTGAATATGGACTAGGTATACTCAAGACTACTTACAGCTGATCTATATATAGATCAGCTCTTAAGTAATTTTGAGTATACCTGGTCCATCAGATGACATTGCTTCGGCAGATGAATCCTCAGAGATGGTCTTATTAATTTGTTTGTGAAGGGTTGACTGGATGGAGACCTACTCTCTTCAATATTACAGAACAAGCAGCCAGTGGCTCACATGAACTGTTCTGTTAGACTGTAATAGGTCAGGCATTCTTGCAGATGGTGACTCCTTTAATGGATGAACCCCAACATTCGTTTTTGATTAGAACAATGCTTTATGAAGGACACTAGTTTAGCAATCGTTTGTCTCAGCATATCCAGAGGAGATTATTGAGATCTGATTCCATATCAGGGTTCTACTAATGATGGTTTTGCACTTGATTCAATGGGCATGGATAAACTTGCTACTCCGTGTCGGGGCTTTATTCTGAACCTGACATTTGAGTAGGCACTGATTCTTGGTCCCTTTTGGGGTGGGTGGGTGGTGGTGGAAAGGAATGATGCTGCTTGCTGCAAAAGTATAAATGGATTGCATGGGCTGAGTTGGTAAAGAATAATTACTGTAGGTGTTGAGAGAAGCAGATATTTGATGGACACAGGCTCAAACATTGCAATTCCGATTCACCTGACCACAACAAGGATGGCTAGAAATATGGTTTAAAAATGAGAGCGGGGAAAGTTGAGAATTTGTTTATTTTAACCCAACAGTTGTTCCCATGTAGTCTTTAGAAACAATATGGCACAAGCACTTCTGTATTTTAATGTCTCACTGGCTTACTGGGTGGGCTGATGCCTTTAAGCAGGAGGGTCCATCCACACTGCTATTATTTGGGTTCCATGATTTGCTAGAAGTCTGCCTGGAGAACTGGCAGGAAGCCCTGAGCATGGAGGCACTGATGGAGAGGGCTGCACATAGTCTGCACGGAGTTCATTAGAGCAGATGTTAGTGCCATAAAGCCACAGGTTCCTGCTGTTTCTTATTCACTTACATCCTTTAGGCTTTAGCAATGCTAATGTTAGTGAAAACATTTGCTGAAATGGAGACATAAATCACAGTCCTCTTTTCCTCTTGTCTCCCCCCCTCCCCCACATGCCTTGTCTGCCTTCTCTTATCTATCTTTCACTTTGTTTGCCTATTTTCTTCACTCCCATAGAACAGCATTTGGGAATCACTAGCAACCCAGCACATTCCTCTCCCCCCCCCTTCTTGAAACAAAAGAGACTTCATTAGCATCTCTTTAGCACTGTGGATTTAATTCAGTGAGGATCAGCAAACACTAGATTGTTACACTCCACAAGGCTTTTTCTGCCTCTTGTACTCACTGACCCATCTTCCCACTGCTAGGTTGGCAGGAGCAGGGACCGAGCAATGGGAGCTCACCCTGTTGCGGGGATTCGAACCACCGACCTTCTGATCAGCAAGCCCTAAGCTCTGTGGTTTAGACCACAGCACCACCCGTGTCCCTTAAAAAAAAAAAAGGAGCGAGTTACTATTTCATCCTGGTATTAAGGGATGCTGGGTTAGATTAGTGGTGCCCCAGGCAACTGCAAAAATTGTTACAGAACCATTCCTGCTCTCTATTCCTGCTAGCTCTCCTGGTATGGAAATAACTACCATTTTATCTTTCACCACTTGATTTGACGCCAATCTTGCTTTCAAGAAATGTAAATCCAAAGGGAGTGGGGCGTTTACATAAGCAAATTGTTAAATGTTAGTGTGAAAAGATAGTCTTGCCACCACCCCGTCCCTACATATGACCACACCTCTTTATAGTCTGCTCCTCCTCCTCACTAATTATTTAGTGTTAGCAGTAGGTTATGCTCTGAGCCATAGCTGCAAAATTATCCCTTTTTTAAAGGGATTTTCCCTTATGCTGAATAGGCTTCCTCACGAGAAAAGGGAAAACTTGGCAGCTATGCTCTGATCTTCAATTATAAGATTTCCTTGTATCATTCTCTACCACGTAATCTAAAAGGCAAATGCGCACACACATAAAACAAGCAGCATAAAACTGTTAAGGCAAAGTTTTTATTGGGCTGGTTTTGATTGTGTTTCTATGTGCAGGAGTATGCAAGCTTTCTAGTTCAATAGAACTCTTCATTAAACAAAGGGCCATTGAGGAATGGCTGCAACCGTCAACAGAAGTGCCACCTTCTCTGTTTCACATACCGTGTTTCTCATATTATAAGACATGTCTTATATTTATTTTTTCCTCAAAAAAACACACTATGGCTTATTTTCAAGGGATGTCTTATTTTTTTCCTCCTCCTCCTGCCACGGTCGGCATTGCTGCTGCGCCTATCACTATGTCTTATTTTCGGGGTATGGCTTATATTCATTGAATGCTTAAAAATCCTGCTATGGCTTATTTTATGGGTATGTCTTAAAATATGAGAAACAGGGTATCTCATTCAGTTTGACCATTATGGCGATAACTGTTTTATTACAAATGAACATAAACAAAAAATAATGAACTTGTATAGCCCCAGGGGATGGCAGCTTCTTTTTAGGTTGAGGGTCGCACTTCGAAAGTGGCATTTCCCCCCAGAAATGAAGTATTGATATTGAGCGAGCAGGAGTCTCTCTCTCTCCCCCCTTCTCCTTCTCCCCCACCCTCCTTGCTAGACCTTGATTTCTGTTCACTATGCCAGTTTAAGGCCGAGCTTTTGCATTGATTTGATTGCTAATGAAAACCTGTGTTTTGTGTCCCCAAAAAAGGTTGTTTCCCCCAAAGGCTTTTCTAGGTTCCACTGTGATTAAACTGACACCTCTCTGAGGCTGCCTCGCAAGGGAGAACATACACACACACACACACACACACACACACGAGTTTCTGCAAAAAGAGGAAACAGGGAATGTAACTTCCCACCACAACCATAAAATAAAAGCACAGGAGGAGAATATGCAGCAGTAAAGGAAGGTGGATAGTATGGGACCAAAGGTTCCCTTTGCAGTTTTGGCTTTTAAAATTCAGTATCATTATAAAGTTTTTCAAGCAGTTCTCCACCCTTTGTGATTCTTGCTGACTTACGTAAATTCCTTCACCTGCAATGAACTCCATGAGGCCTTGCTTTTTTTACTTTGCTCTGTAGAAATTTAGGGATTGGTTTAAGGGGGGGGGGCTCCCATTCATAATACGGGAAGATAAGCTTTTCAAGCGCTGTCCCCTACTTAGGGTGATGCCTTTATTGTATCCCCTCCCCTGCTACCGGACCTCCTATGCTTTGCAACAGCTGTTTGAATGGCAGAGGTTCAGCAGATGCAGGCTTTTAAGGGCACTGAGATGCAGAAATTGAGTAATCAACATGCCAAAGGCACAGGAGGCCAACTAGCCAAAGTTGCAGCCTTAGCTTTCACCTGCATATCTCACCTGCAATATTTTCATATACTGTAATTAATGTAATTTGCATTGACATGGCAGGAACGAAGCTTCTGCTGACTGGTGGCTTGTCTGGTCTTTAACTGAACTTGAGGGGGGAAAGAGAACATTTAGATATTGAAAAAAGATAAGGCAAAATACATTAATTTGGACATTTCCCCTCTAGTATTTCTCCCCCACCCTACCCCACACCTTTCTCTTTGCTTTGGGGGGATTAAAGATGCCCACAACCATCAAAGATACCTTAGGGGTAAAACATATCCATGGACTATAACTTGGAATGGAAGGAAATGAAGTGACCTTATGTTTTAGCCTCTGGAATACGCAGAACTGCCAGGGATACTGCCTACCTGAGATGATAAAATATAATTTGTCAGTACCCATCATCGCTTTGGGTGCAGGGAGTTTGGGCTTTGTAGGACTCACTGTTTTCCCAACTGGTTCTGGTGAGGCTGGGCACAAAGCACATGTCCGTTTGACCAAGGGACTTCTGCCTCTGCGGGTCTTGCAGGACTTGGCTGACCCAGCCACAGGGGAAGCCTGCTTGGCTGTGATGTAGGTCACAGTAGCAGCTGACACACAAGTCTCCCAACTCTTCTCCCCCAGCCATATGTTGCAGCTCCTTCCCTTCCATTTGGGGATTCCGGGCATGTGTGGGCAATGGGCACAGGCACTGGTCAGAGACCTGCAGCCGAAGAGGACTAGTGCACTAGCACTTAATATTATGGCCCAAAGATCTAGTGCGAAGCTAAAAGATTAAACTCGGGGGTGGGTGGTATAAGTGCAGTGGAGGAAGAAGCGGGGGGGGCGGGGAATAAAACTAAGCCTTTAATTCTGGGTTTGTTGCAGGCTGTCCCATATCACCCTATGTTACTGAGTCACTTTAATCCTCTGTGCTTTTTTTCCGTCGTCTGCCGCGGCAAGCCTTTTAAAATTCCTTCCCTTGTTCTCTTCTGCCTTCACTTCTCTCCTCCGGAACCCCACGCCCTGTGCTATTAGGCCAGGCGAGTTTCCTGTGTGACAGATCGGCTTCTTGCCCCAACAGGTGTTTCAGGGTACACGTCCCCTCCCATGAGGTCACGTCCCCTCCCTATGATTAGCATCATTCATTACAAAGGTGTCCAAAGGCATTTTATTGCATGCTCACCTGCAGCCCTACCACCTTGTACAGTCTGTCTTAGGGGGGGGAGGTGTATTTAGCTGTACAGAGAAGCCAGGTTGGGGGTGAGATTTAGCATCCTTTACCAAAGACATGACTTGGTATCCTGAGTGCAGGATTGAAAAAAGTGGCTGAGATCATTAGTGGGATCCCCCCCCCCTGAGCAGAATGGGGGGGAGTGAGTCTGTAATCTAGGCAAAAGAGAATCAGGGTTTGGACAAGTTCAATAACAGAGAACTAGGAAGAAGGGGCAAGTTTTATGTGAGTATTAAAATGTTTCCTTGCACAATCTCGTCCATTTTAGTATCCCATTATTTTTGACCCTTGGAAATCCACACCCTCTCATTAACTGTGACAAATGTCCTGTAAGACTGATCTTATAGTCTGGGAATCCACATTATCCTGTTGGGTCACTTTAGTTTCCTGGGTGTTCTGTGTTTGGGGAAGCCTATTTTATTTATCACTGGCAGGCTTTTGAAAAAACAAAAAACACTCCCTGGCCCTTTTCTAAATTGAGGCCAATCTCCTTTTGCCAAATCATGTTCTGATAAGCTTTGGGAATTATTGTTCCTCTTCTTATGCTACCTTGTCAATATTGGAGGAACTATTAAAGTGCATTTTGGAAAGCCAGAACACAAAATGCAAACGCTATTGGTTCACAAAGAACATGAAAAACTACTCCGAGAACCTCATAAGTTTGAGGTGGGTTTTTGTTATGAAGGAATCTGTGGGTACCTGAAGGCATGCATAATAAGACCTTTGGTTCTGAATATTGAAATCCAGATTTTTAAAATTCTCATGTTAATTCATTGAATGTTCTCAGTTCTCAATCCCCAACCTGGTTGGTCCTTTCATGACATCACAGCAGTTAAGCCACTGGAAGCCAGGGAACTTGTGACGTAGCCTGTCCCCCAAGTCAGGGCCAATTAGCCAGAGGTGGCGCTGTGGTTAAACCACTGAGCCTAGGGCTTGCTGATCAGAAGGTCGGCGGTTCAAATCCCTGTGACGGGGTGAGCTCCCGTTGCTTGGTCCCAGCTCCTGCCAACCTAGCAGTTCAAAAGCACGTCAAAATGCAAGTAGATAAATAGGAACCGCTACAGCGGGAAGGTAAATGGCATTTCCATGTGCTGCTCTGGTTTGCCAGAAGTGGCTTTGTCATGCTGGCCACATGACCTGGAAGCTATACGCCAGCTCCCTCGGCCAATAATGCGAGATGAGCGCGCAACCCCAGAGTCAGTCACGACTGGACCTAATGGTCAGGGGTCCCTTTACCTTTTACATTGGTGAACAGAATACTTGGAAGAGGTACAGGGTGAACAGAATACTTGGAAGAGGAGGAAACCGCAAAAGACAGATTGCCATATTGCTGTATCATCAGCTAGTATCATGGGAAACCACTGGGACAGCTAGTTAAATGTAGTGAGCTCAGTTGGGGTAATATATTTAACTTATGTATGCTTTTGTAGGGAGACCAGAACTTTGAACCCACTCCTCTCCTCCCTCCAACAGCCAACTGAATTTACTCCACCCACTGGAACAGTAGAGTTAAAACCTGGTTTTTCAGTAAGATGGGTGGGCTCAAACTTTGGATGGCAGCAGGATTTGTGGATTGAAACACATTTAAAAGTAGCACAGTGAGCTGCATATTAGCTATAAAACTCTGAAATGCCTCTGGCATGCATGACTCTGTAAGCTGTGAAATAAGTTTGACAGTACATCTGAGCTGTCCCTGTCTCTTCCAGGACAAGTTCTGCTTCTTTTGTCAGCAAATATCAAACTTGCAGAGATATAAAAGAAAGGAAGAAGTTCTTCCCCATCTCTGCTGCTTAGAGCCTGATCTCTGATGCAGGCCAAGCGAAAGAAAAACTATATATAATCAATAAAACAGGAAGAGTTTCAATTGGTTTCCCAAAGGTACAGAGTGAGACAGTAAGAACTTACTATTGGTTGAAAATGGTGGAGAACTCTGTGGCCGTCTCAGGGTGGTTCACAACATAAAAATGCAATATGAAACCCCCATCCTCTCTGGCCCATTGGCCATGGTGGAAACTGGAATCCAGCAACATCTGGAAGGTCTCAGGTTCCCCACACCTGGTTTCAAGCTAGGCTTGCCAGTTTCCATATAAAGTAACAGGCGGGGAATGCCTTTAAGAGTAGAAAGGACATGCAGACAAGGGTTTATCTAAAATTCCCTGTAGTGCATCTTTCTTCTTCAGAATCCATCACTAGAACGCCATTCATCACCACCCATTCCTGATCTTGCCTCTGATGCTGGAAAGGAGCCTGGCAGAGGTCAGGGACAATGGACTGTGGGGAAGGCAAGCTGTGGAGAAGGGGGGGTTCATTCTCTCCCCCCCCCAACCCAAGTATTTTTTGTTCTTAAAACTGGGTCACCGTGATTGGGGAAGGCTTGAGTTCGACCCAACAGGCCTGCTGTTGTTGAGTGTTTTTGTGGGGGGGGGGGAGATGCATTGTTCTGGGATGAATGGTGGCATTTCCATCCAGGGCAAAACCTGCTGTGGGAAGTGATCATAGCTGCCAAGTTATCCCTTTTTTAAAGGGATTTTCCATTATGCTGAATAGGCTTCCTCATGAGAAAAGGGAAAACTTGGCAGCTATGGAAGTGATTGGTTGTCTTCTGCAGATGGTACCACCCCATTCTCTTCTCCAAGTGCTCCCGTGCAGGAAGATTGCTCTGCTGACTTTCACGCTAGTTGTTTGGTTCTTAAAAGCAGAGTGTGCAGGTCAATGGGAGCAAGCCCTCCAGAGGAGCTGGGAGGGAAAAATCAGCCCCCACAGAAGGGAAGGCCATTACAAAAACAACAACAACAAAAAACCATCATTCCAGGAACAAAGAGCCAGGTTTCCAGGGCAGAAGGTGTTCCGGGGTGGTGCGGTTGGGGTGTGTGGGGGGGTATTTTTTATTTATTTATTTATTTTAGTGTGTTTGCGTGCATGTATGTGTAAAGGATCCTTTTCATCCCTGTTCCTCTTCTCACATGCATTTGATGAATACCAAAACTGAGGGGATTGTTTCCTTGTGAAAGAGCGTGAAGAATCTCATTTGGAGAAGTTTAATGCTTATTAGACCCATCTGCCTCCAGGGCGAGTTCTCTTTTTCTTTTGTGCTGAGGCAACCAAAAGAGGAGAAGGAGAGACCTCTGGAACCCGACACAATAATCCGACACAGGCGGCACAGGGCTGAGATGGAGACAGGGGAAATGTTCACACACACACACACACAGTCCACTCTTCAGTGAGATGTAATGTGGGCAAAAGATCTCACAACAGTTTGAGTGAATTGTAGTTAGTTCCTGAGAAGTAGACCTCCTCATTTGCCACGAGTCTTTCAAAGCATAACCCTACAGCAGGTATTTATACAAAGATATATGCCATTTATGGGTAGGAAAGTATTGTTTCATTAACTGAGGCTGCAATCCTAGTCCTACTTGCCTGAGAGTTGAATTCAGTGGAATTTACTTATGACTAGGCATGGTTAGGATTGTGCTATTCATCTCTCTTTAATGATGTGTGTGTGTAAGGAACAATGTACTTACATTGTAATAGATGAGTATCATAGAATTGTAGAGTTGGAGAGGACCTTTTGCAGGAATCTTTTTGCCCAATGTGGGGCTTGTACCCACAGCCCTCAGAGTAAGAGACTCATGCTCTACCAACTGAGCTATCCCACAGGATTCCCTTGATCTGCTTTTAAGGTTGATAACTTTCTCATCTGAGACAGATGTTGATTCAGGACCTTTCTAGTATTTACTGGTGATGATCAATTATAGTAAGTTGATTTCCTTTATTAACTTGGTTATTCATTAAAGGAAGTTAAATATTTTTTGAAATCATTTAAGAATGACATTTTTTTAATGATCCCGATCCCCCCCCCCCGTAAAGTGATATCCAGGAAAAATCTGAATAGTCCATATAGGAGTTTACTATAGTGAGATGTTTTATATAATTTGATCAGGAAGTTGTAAATTATAAGATTAGCAATTTGTCCAGAAAGGTAATTTTGTACAGTGGTACCTCTACTTACAAATTTAATGCGTTCCGAACGCACATTCGTAAGTAGAAAAAAATTGTAAGTCGAATCCCATAGGAATGCATTGGGAGAAAAAATTCGTAAGTCGAAGCAACCCTATCTAAAAATTCGTAAGTAGAAAAAATCCTATCTAAACCGCATCCAAGATGGCAGACGGAGCTCCATTCGTAAGTAGAAACATTCGTGAGTAGAGTTACCACTGTATAATAATCAATTGATGCTTATTGCACATGAGGGACGGGATTATACATAGGTTTTGGTCTTACTCAAGAATTGACCTATTATATTGCACTATAATTTAATGAGAAGTATGGTGAAAGGTGTGCTCAAAGCACAAACATTTTCTGATTGTTGCCAGTTAACACATGAGCTCAAGTAGAACTCCTTATCTGAGAACAGAATCTGGCAAGTGGAATACTTCCTGTAATAGATTAGGAGGTGGTTGTCACTCCAGAAGAAAGCTAGGTATACGAACGGGGTACGTTAGACTGAATCTAAAAATATATATATTAAAAGATTGTCAGCCCACTCTTGTACTTGACAGTAAACAATCCTTATATTCAGTTGGGCTTACTCCTTTGGGGGGCAGGCATAGGGCCTGCAGCGTTGCATAACCAGCACCCAATGACAGGAGCTAAAGATGTTCACAAGATAATTGTTCTTGAAGTGAAAATAAATAAAGCATTTGAGCTCAGTGTTCAGGTCCCAAGCAACGTGCTTTCACACCTATCACACCTAGGACGTCAGATGCCAAACGTGAGTCCTGTTAGTTTCTCTCACTCAGTCAACACCTACACCCCTTGTCATCTGAATATTTCAAGCAACTACAAACTTTGTTTTATATTCCAAACATGGTTGTTGTTGTTTTGGTTGGCTGCAAGTCTCCTGGAATTATAGCAAGCTTGTTTTCTAATGTTTCGGAGGCTAAGACCCAAGCCAACAACTTCAAGTTACAAGAAGGGAGATTCCGACTAAACATCAGGAAGAAATTTCTGATAGTAAGAGCCGTTCGACAGTGGATCAGACTCCCATATGAGGTGGTGGACTCTCTTCCATTGGAGGTTGGATGGCCCTCTGTTGAGATTCCTGCATTGTAGGGGTTGGACCCTCAGAATCCCTTCCAACTCTATGATTCTATAACATGCTTAAACGTTGTAGCTGTACGCATTCCCCCCTCCCTTTCTCCCCCCCTCTCAATATTGAGCTTACCTGCCTCCCCTGTGCTGGGCTTGTGAATGACTCAGGTCTGCAACAATTGTTCACCTTTCCCCTTGTCCCCAATTATCCTGTCATTTGCTTTGACCTAGTTCAGTTCCATCTTTTTTCTTCCTTTTGGTTCTCTATTTGACACTTTTTGGAACCAAATGAGGTAGCGGCGGTGGTGGGATCAAGGAGAGAGCTTTTTTCTCATGATTTCACTATTCCTGAAGAATAACTGAACACAACCATGTTTGGTGAACATTATTGTCTCCAAACAATACAGAAAACAAAAGGCACTGATGTCATAAAAATGTTTGCCTCTCCCACCTACTGCTGACTTCAATGCAGTATTGTGCTAAACTTCAGGGTGCAGGTGATTGGGATGGGTGGGCGAATAAACAAGCCAAGGATTTTTTATTTTGTTATCAAAGCAGGAAACAGAGATCCTGCGACTTTGTTCTGTACCAAGACAGTCATTCAATTGTGTTGAATGGCAGCCACCGATGTCTGCATCTGCTTATAAAGATAAGCCAAGATGTTGCAACTGATGTGGAAAAACTAGATCAAGAAAGATGACTTGCGGATGGAATTTGGTGCCACCTTGTAAATAAGCAAACCTATGGGGGCATTTGTATTCTCACCTGATCAGTCTAAGGATTTAGTCCAGTGTTTCCCAAACTTGGGTCTCCAGCTGCTGTTGGACTACAACTCCCATCACCCTTAGCTAGCAGGACCAGTGGCTAGGGATGATGGGAATTGTAGTCTGAAAACATCTGGAGACCCAAGTTTGGGGAAACCCTGATTCAGTCCATTCATCTGGGTGTGAGGTGGAACCTGCACATGTGCTCTTAAATTCAGTTTCAGGTGTGGGAATTTGAAACGATACATGAGCTAGCTCTGAACGTAGTTTCCTGCTCATCTACAAAGCTCACCAGGTGGCCTTGGGCAAGCCGCCATCACTCACTGTGCCTAATCCACTTCACAGGTATGGCTGCCATGTTGCAGCTCGGAGAACCAGTTCTCCCACTCAGCATGCTACCTGCTCTAGGGCATTTTTGAGTGTCTCACTTGCTGGGAAGTCAAAGGAAAAAGGTGAGGAGAAGAGCCAGGGAGTAGGCACTAGGCAGGAGACACTCTTGCTGCACTGTCTCCCACTGTAGTTGCAAACTGTGAAGAAGAAGAAGAAGAAGAAGAAGAAGAAGAAGAAGAAGAAGAAGAAGAAGAAGAAGAAGAAGAAGAAGAAGAAGAAGAAGAAGAAGAAAGCTGTTTCTCCAGGTCACAAGCTGGTAACAGTTAACAAGCAGTGTGTGAATGCAAAGGGATAATCCCATGCGTACAACTTTGCACTCTTTGGAGGCATGTAGGGTTCAAACATAATCAAAATCCACATGGCCATTGCACTTTAAACCTGACTAGGCTACAGCATACACTGACAAAACAGGGGAGAAAATATTGGCTTAGGCAGTACCGGTAGATGTGACAGCTTGTTGTCGTACAAACAGCCTTGAAGAGAGAATACCAGCCTGTCCGCCAACACATACTCTGGGGATGCAAGATCGTTCAAGTGTTGGCTATGGCAAGCTGCACACTGCAAAATATTGGTTACTTGGTCACGCTAACGGCAGCGACAAACCAGAATGTGTGCTTCAGGCAAACAACTGGACAGTGTGTACCTTGCCCTGTGAAAGTAGCAGATTGTGTCCCTCAAGCTGTTCACAAGGGGGGGGGGATTGTAACACAAGCAAGTCTTTGTGCAAACTTTCTGAAGAGGGACAACCTGTAGGGTTAAGAGGTGGACCATGCTTTGCCAAAGCTCCCAATTAGCGTGCTAATTAACTCCTATTTGGATGGTGAGTTCACTAATGTGGGCATATGATCTACTACTGGGAGCTGGTCTGAAGATAGTTGCTGATTTCAACCTGTTCACCACTTGGCTTATCCAGCAAAGCATTTTTGTATTACTCTCCTCATTCACTCTTGAATAAATCATGCATCCTGTCACATTTATATCCCACCTTTCTTCCATGCCATCATGCCTGAGGTTGTTTAATTTTATCCTCCCAGTAATGCTGTGGCTTGCCCAAGGCAACTTCCCAGCTAAGCAGACACTGTAATTTGCTCTACCCGCTATACCACACTGTCTCTAATATGCATGTAGTGCACACTAAAAATATAGCCTTACTGGGTGATCAGTTTATTATAACCTAACTATTAATGCCATGAGACTTAGGGATATTCTTAAATGAGAGAATTTAGATAGTCATGTGAAATTCTGTAGTGACTTCAGAACAGTCTGGAACTGTAGCTATTAAGGCTAGATAAATCTGTCACGTCCAGCTTCTCATTTTTTTCTCTTCATCAGTTTCTCATCTTTTCACTTTAGCTTGCTGTTCGTTTGTTTGCTGTTTTAAAAAGTACTCATGGAAATTTATAAACATTTTAGTTTAGTTATAAACATTTATATATACATTTTTGCAGGCAGTTTTCTGTTTGTATGTATGCAATTTTACACACAATTCCCTCTAATACAAATACCTCTAATACACATTTTTCGGTTGGAAAACTCCTGTCACAGCATTCAGAGAAGTATCGATTTCATAGGTCATGGGTTGCATATTTCTTGGAGCAAGTGTAAATTAGGTACCAGATTTCTTCCCAATCCCCAGCAAGCAGTTATGGTACCCGGGTTATTCATTTACCCTGGCAGCTTTCACCTGGCAGCTTTTGGTTCCTGGGTCGTCCTCTGTATTGTGCCCTAGTCAAAGGGCTTCCAGTCCTTTTGGCATCCCAAAATTGATCTCTGTCTCATTCTAAACGATAAAGGACCAAAGCCATAGCATGGCAAAGTAGTCTGGATGTTGTCCATGAGTGTTACACAGCAATGTTTGTTTGTTATGTCTTATCAAGGGGCATATGCTTTAAGCTCTTGGTGAAAGATTTCCAAGCTGCAGTGTAAACAAAACCACGATTCCATGGGTCATGTGGTGTGGCTGGCTTGAAAGGCTGGAAATTGCCTCCAAGCCTTTCAAACTACTGCTTAGCTGTGTGATTGTGTGTACGATTTTGAAGTTTGCAAGAAGATGAGTTTGCAAAAAGATCAAGTTTCCAAGAAGATGGCTGAAGTCCCATGAGAGAAGACTAAGGGATGGCTAGGATGTTCACACATGCTTTTGAAGATACTTCTCTTAACAAGACGCAAAAATACCACTGTGTGGGTAAAGTGAGGCAGTGCAAATACTTTTTCTCTTCTTGGTGAACCAAAAGCGGGCAGCAGCAACACAGGCAAGTAGCAAAATCCCAAGAATGGATATGGATGCAAAGGAGGCTGCTTACCCGGCTGCGCCACAATTTAAGCGGTCATAGCCACGCCCCCGGCAAACCTGATTGGCCAGCCAGGGAGCGTGACACGGCCCGGGGTTCCTGTTGAAATGGGCTGCAATACTCCGCCCACTGCCGGGTCCCTGCAAGGACCCAAATTCCCTCCTGCAAAGCAGCCCCCCCCAAAAAAAGGGGAGCCGATTTTTAGCCTTAACTTGTTGCTGTGACATGACACTCTAATAGGATCAGAGAGCTCTTTTTTGCCACTCAGCCACTGAATCAATTGACCAATACATTTCAGGTTCAAATACAGTTTTAGAAAATGATTGTCAGTAGTGAAGTCCGCCTCACAGCAGTAGACCTAAGCTTAACCTGGTTCTGCATTTCAACCATCTTATCTTAAGCCATATTCCCACAGTTTAGGGCCTCCCAGAATATGATGAAGACTATATTATTTTAAAGCCTTGTAGCTAAATGTATAATCCATGGGTAGGCAAGCTAAGGACCGGGGCCCGGATTCTGCCCAATCGCCTTCTAAATCCAGCCCGCGGATGGTTCGGGAATCAGTGTGTTTTTACGTGAGTAGAATGTGTCCTTTCATTTAAAATGCATCTCTGGGTTATTTGTGGGGCATAGGAATTTGTTCATTCCCCCCCCCCCAAAAAAATACAGCCCGGCCTCCACAAGGTCTGAGGGACAGTGGACCGGCCCCCTGCTGGAAACGTTTGCTGACCCCTGGTCTAATCACAAGGTTGAATGCCTAAGGAAGTTCCAACAACAGGACTTGGAACAGAGGACTTTCATTTGATCTACAAATAAAAGCAATATATTTCATTCATTCAGATGGGGGACCCTGGATTAACTGTATTTGGATCCAGATGTGATTTTTAGAATTAGTTGGGTAAGAGTCTTGGAACTGCTGCCCTGCTTTAGCCACAGTTCCCTTCCCTAAGCTCACTTTCACTCTTCTCTTTCCTGGGTTTCCTGGGTTACAATTGATTGGTTGGTTGCTTCTATATCCCACCTTGTCACTGGATCCCCACAACAACCCTTTGAGGTAGGTTAGGCTCAGAGGCAGCGACTAGTCCAAGGTTACCCAAGGAGTTTAATGATCAAGTGGGGAATTGAACCCTGGACTCCCAGGTCCTGGCCCGACTCTCTAACCACTACATCTGGGAAGGAGCAGATCATTGGAAAGTTGGATATGCATGTTTTTGGGTTTTGTCCTTTTTTGTGGCCTTATGTAAGTTTTGTTGATTTTCATATATATATATATCATGAATTGCTTTGGGGAATATTTGTTTAGTCTCCCCCCTCCCCAACTGCCAGATACAGTTTAGCTTGATTCACTATTTGCACCTCATTTTTGCATGTCCATGTTTGCTTTTAACCCAGCCTTCAGCACACTCTGCTCCCCCCAGCTGACTTGGCTGTGCTGCAGATACAACCCCAGATGCTT
Source organism: Zootoca vivipara (assembly GCF_965207765.1). Lineage (NCBI taxonomy): Eukaryota > Metazoa > Chordata > Lepidosauria > Squamata > Lacertidae > Zootoca > Zootoca vivipara. The sequence goes on along the minus strand of NC_142588.1, from coordinate 27,807,995 downwards.
GGGAGTAGGCAGGATAGCTTAACACCACCTGCTGTGATCATAACTTACAGTGCTGGGCTGGCCATCATGTCATTCCAGTGCTGGGCACTGGTGATTATTTTTTTTCCATGCCAGTGTTTGCTGCCTATCGACCAGAAGTACTTCCAATTGCATGAGCACATAATGTCTCCATGCCAGATACCAGGATGGGCCAATGGCTAACGCTACATGTTATAGCTGCAGTGGGGAGAAGCCTGGAATGGCATGGAGGTTGTTGCTAACTTTACTCTGCATAACATTAGCTCTGAGTGATGATGCAGCAGCGATGTAATTGTACAAGCTAAAGGATATGCCTACTGTAATATAGGCTGTCATTTAGTTCTACCAAAATTCTGCACGTCAAAGCTCTTTGGAGGCTTCCCCTGGCTTTGAATTCTTCTGTTTTCTTTATTTTAAAATATTTATAAAACACATTATAAAGCAGCAGAGTGGTGCGCAGAAAATAAGTATAAAATATATAAATATATATATATATATATATATATATATATATATATATATAATATCGGTAGTGGCGCCCACCCTGTGGAATGCTCTCCCACCAGATGTTAAGCAGATGAGTCATTATATAACGTTTAGGAAACATCTGAAGGCAGCCCCCTATAGGGAAGCTTTTAAAAGGTTTAATGTTTTACTATGTCTTTATATATGCTGGATGCTGCCCAGAGTGGCTGGGGCAACCCAGTTAGATGGGCGCGGTACAAATAATAAATTATTATTATTACTATTATTATTACACCAGCAATAATACAATTAAAGTAACAGGGCAATACCAGAATATGACCAGCAGGCAGTAATTAAAATAATTTAGTCAAAGAAAGCTTTAGAGAAATTAAAAAAGAAGCCTTGGGGTTTTAGCCAGTGCTGCATGAGCAGAGTTCCGGTATGTGCAACAGGACGTCTTCCTTTTGTCTTCCCAAGAGTTCTCAAAGTCAGCTCTTTGGATCAGATTTTGTGGGTGCAAGGGGAGATGCAGAAGGGAGGAGGGGGGAATTCCATTGTGCAGCGGGAGTCTCCTGCGCTAGTGGAACAGCAGCGCTGGATACAGGCCTTAATCATGCATATGAAAGCAGAGATTGTTGCAGCGACTGCACTCTGAGCAGTTGCTTATTCCACTTTGCAAGTCTTTAAATGAATGAAAACCTGCACTTCTGTATATCTTGAATGTCCAAATATTGCAAATAGCAGTCTTTAACCTCGTATCGCTATATATCTTCTACAGGTGGTAGTTCAGGAGATCGATCTGTGTCCGAGATTGGTATTGGTCAGGGCCTTTTACTCCCCCCCCCAAACTATATGTGTGTGTGTGTGTGTGTGTGTGTGTGTGTGCGAACTTGTAAATAGCTGGAGTTCAGTGTTCAGGGCAGATGTTGGCCTGTCAGGTATTTCATCTGGTATTCACTTAGCCTGTCCTTGTTTCTGTATATACAAATGACATATTGGGTCTGTTTTCATTAGTATTTATGTACTAGCTGCAAGGGAATGCAGCCTTTCCAGCTTGGCTGTTAATGACCCCTCCATGCAATAGCCAAGACCACTTAGTAGTCTCAGCTGAGGAGTTTTACTGCCAGCCTCTCCATCTAATTCTGCCTCAGTCTGTCTTATGCCTTTGGAGAGTGATATAAAGAGATGAGTGTATGATTTTCGAAGGGGAAGAAATATATCAGTGTGTACATAGACTCGAAGATGGGATGCAAAGTGGGCTCCCACAAGGCTCTGCTTGCACAGTTTAAAAGAGGGAAAGAAAATGAGACACTTCCTGCTGCTTAGCTAGACTTGCGTGCCCAGGCTACCCTGCACCATGATATATTTAGCAATACTGTATGTGCATTTCTATATTCCAACGTGTTGCAGTTGTTAAGTATGTCATGTGGGGATACTGGTATCTTTGGAGCAACTTGGGACTGTGGAGCAAACTGGGATGACTTGTTAGGTACTACTACGGAGACAGGTGCTGGCTCCAGCTGGCCACAGGACAGCTGGATGGAGGCAGGGTGGAGAGGTAGAGGCCTTCAAGCCAGCGGACGCAAATTTCTGGCCGGAACCTTTTGCAGCCAGAGAGCCCAGCATTCTAAAGCCACCTCCCATTGTCCCTCTTTAAATGCCAGGCTTCCCTGCTGCTTTTTATTCTGAGCAATAGGTTACCTAAGGAAGCCCCTCATAGCCTGTCAGCCCTGCCTGCCTCCTTTGTTGCATAACTGCTTATTGCATTTGCCTTGCCGTACTGGATCCCACTAAATAGTCATGCATTCTTGGCACAACTATTAAATTATGTGTATTTTGGAACAGGGCTCCTAGTCAGAATCACTCTGATTCTGTTCCTCCTCACCCCCATCCCCTGCCATTACATACTCAAGCCCCAAACGAGGGAATCTATCCTAGTTTAAGAGACGTAAGTTTCTCTCATCTCCACAATCTTTGTTGGCAACCTAGTGACCCACTGCCAAAGCTCTCATAATGGCAAGGCTAAAGTCGCCACTTGAGAGCCATTGAAGCAAGGAACATGCTGTTCTGTTCAAGAAAGCTCCTCCTGTAAGCGGCAAGTGAAAGAGGCACAGGGTCAGCCATGATCTGGGTAGGTGAATAAAGGACACTTGAATAATCTCGACAGCTTCTTTGTCAGCAGCTCGCTCCTTGCCCACCGTTGGTTTTAAAGAGTGGCTGGCGCGTTTGGTGAAAACGTTCCACGTGCATAAGAGGTATTCTCTTCATTAGCAGCTCTTGTGCCGCCACTTCCCAACTGCTTTTTAAAACTTTGGGGTTAAAAAAAATCTGGGGGTTCAGGACAGAGAGCTGCTTAGCTCCCCAGAGAACTCCTCTCTGGGTTTCCCTCAGAACTCTTAAGAAGTTGGAGAACGACACCAATAATCTGAGGGAGGTGGTAGCTGGATTCACACATGATGGAACTTCACCTTAAAGTGAAGACTTCACTTTAAAGAAACAGCATGCTGGTGTATGCTACCCATAGCTGCCAAGTTTTCCCTTTTCTCGTGAGGAAGCCTATTCAGCATAAGGGAAAATCCCTTAAAATAAGGGATAACTTGGCAGCTATGATGCTACCCCATTGCTCCCGCTTACTCCCCTGGTGTGATCAGGATAAACAAACCAGGGCAATTTGAGTTTTGTTGCTTCCAAGCTAGGTGCCATGAATTTGTTTACCCTTAATGAAGCATGGTGGTTAGCCAACCTTGGCCATGCTTTGTTGTTGGTTTGCTGGTTGGGGCAACAACCATGATTGTTAGTTCAGGTGTAAAGGGGAATCCAAGGATTCCTGGCTTGTTTCTCCTGCTTGCACCAGAGTGAAGCTGTAGCACTCAAGCAGCATGCACTCAAGCCATAGCTGCCAAGTTATCCCTTTTTTAAAGGGATTTTCCCTTATGCTGAATAGGCTTCCTCGCGAGAAAAGGGAAAACTTGGCAGCTATGACTCAAGCACACACAGCTCAGTCACAGTAAACCACAGTAAGCTACAAAGTCTGGCTCATCGTTATTTGCAAAAGCAGACATTCTCTCCATTGTTCATGATAATTTTTTTAATGCATCTAGGCTGCAATTCCCAGCATTCTTTAAAGATGCTCCAGTGCCATTATTAGCTGTACCCGCCCAAGTAGTGATACCTGCTTTTATCTAATAATTTTATAATGGTGAAAGTTTAGACATATTATTTATATATGTACCCTCCCAAGTAGTGATAATTTCTATTATCTAATAATTTTTTATAATGGTTATAGTTTATATTTATTGTATATATTTTAAATTGTATATTGGATTGTTTGATGTATAAATGTGTGTGCTGGTCGAGAACTGTAACAATAAATTAACTAACTATTCCCAGCATTCTTACTAGAAGCTTGCTTCTGATTCTGTTTAGAATTGCTCTGTAACAACCGCTCCCCACATCAAATCATAGCTGCCAAGTTTTCACTTTTCTCGCGAGGAAGCCTATTCAGCATAAGGGAAAATCCCTGTAAAAAAGGGATAACTTGTCAGCTATGCATCAAATGGGGGTGCCTTTTGCATGGTCGCTCACAGCCCCCCAGATCCCAGTGCGACTCCTGGTAGTTCAGGCTGGCCTCATCCTCCCAGGCTGGATACCTGGAGGTCTCCTCCTACCTCAGCCAATCGTCCAATCCCACCTGGGGAGGCGTTGCTAGGGGATTGGCCAGGTAAGGGGAGGAACTGTCCTGCCCACACAACAGAAGGTTTGTACCTGTGAAGCGGCAGTTGGCTCCAGAGCTTCTCCCACCCTCCCCTACCTCAGTTAAGTCTTCTTTTGCAGGTAAACCTCTTCTCCATAGGTACGCAGGCGCTGCTATGTCAGGGTTGCTGTTGAAGAGCTGGAAAGGAATTTTCCTGCATTGGCAGGTTTTGCCTTTCCCGTAGCAAAACGTCACAACTTTGGCGGTTTCAGGGCTTGGGCGGAATCCTTTATCTTCCTAAAGGGGGGCATGAAGGGGTGACCCACACACCCCTTGCAGCGGTGATACCAGGGTTCCCCGTTAAAGGGGTCTTGAGGGGAGGCATTGGCCATACGCCGAGAGGTTGTCATTGCTCTCCCCTCCAACAGCAGTGAAACAGGGTGGGGGTGGGTGGGATCTGTGCTTGAATATATATTCTCCAGAGCCAGCTCAATTCCCACACATTCTGGATAACCCTGATGTCTCCCAGATCCCTGGCTGGGGACTGGGAAGGATAAACGCCCAATGCCTGAGCCAAGGTCTCCCTACATCTGAAACATAATAAAGTTGTGGCCAATTTTAATCCCATAGCACATTGTCTTGAGTCAGTAAGACAAACCCCAGGGGTCGCCTGGGGTTGGGGGGGGGGGAACTCCGCCTGTCCATGCAATGTGTAAGATACTGGGGTTGTCAACATGCCTGGAAGCCACACCAAGTTTTGAAGCTTTGCTTTCTGGCACTAGAAAGGAAACAGCTTGCAGTTGTGACTCAGGATGAGGCAAAGGCATCCTGCTTGAAATTAGAGTTCAAAATGTTCAAATAAAACAGTAGTAAAATTGAAAGAAAAAGTTTGAATCATGCAATATGTTTTTTTCAGTTAAAAAAAAATGCCACTTACAACGTGGGTCATGTGGGTGTGGTGGAAAGAATATTCCATCCTTGGAAGCAGTACAACATACACTTCTTAGACCCACTTATAGGTAAACGATCAATGGCGCTCCATTGCTTTATGTTGGGTTATTGTAAAAGTAACCATAAATATTGATGGATGTGCTGCAGCTCCTGTCATTTCTGAAGGCATGTGCAATCAAAATATTGCCAATACTAAGTACAACAAAAAATAATGTGTTGTCGATACTAAGTGGAGGGAAACTGGAAAAAAAAATGCTGAGAAAGTTATTAGGTTAATTTTAATACAGAATAACCACTCTGCTGCTTATAATGTTCCAGCTGTTAATATGAATCAGACTACAGCCTGCATATCATACATTTGTTTTTATTAAAAGGAGGTAAATACATTTTTCACCGTGCATTCACAAGTGCACTATGACTTGGATTCAACCTGTAGTAGGAATCCCCATTGGTTATCAAGTGTTAACACATCAGTTGATGCAAGTTTTGTATTTATCAGTACAGAGGATGCAGGTAGTCAGGAGCACAACAGTCTCAGCAGAACAGGACTGGCACTTGGTGGGACAAAATATGACCTAAGAAGTCAAGAGTATTCAGGGGTTTGTATGAATCCCATGAACCGGGGAGCCCTCACAGCCTGAAGCGCCTTGGTGTCATGGACTGGTTGGACACAGAGGAATGGTGGGAGGAACCAGCTGGGGAACCCCCAAGGGAAGAAGCCTGGGGAGTGGTGGTGGGACAACGATGACTGGTCACAGGGAAAATACTGGGAAGAGGTGGTGTTGGAAGCTGAGGGCTTAGTGAGCTGGGAGAGTCTGTGGCAGAAAGAAGTCCAGAATCAGAGGCAGATGGTGAAGCAGGAGTAAAGAAGGAGGTAGGTCAAGAGGCAGAGATAAGTCAGGCTGGTGAAGAGTCAAGGGTGTCTCCCTTTCCTGCTGTGATAAGCTCCTCTCCCCTCTGGCCTCCCAGAACCAGAAGAGGTATGAAAAGGGCAGAGGAGAGGTTCATGCATGCGGAATCTCTGATTGCTTGGATAAAGCCCCGGAGAGGAGGGAACTTTGATGGCTGTGGAGAGCTGAGGTCTCAGCAACTGACCTACCGAGGATGAGCTGCTGTGCCCATTAGGCCTGACATTCCACCTACTCTGTGCATATTGTGTTTTTGCTAATAAAGAGTTATCTCCAGTGTGAACTGTGTGATTTACTGCCGGCTTGCTCCTGACACTCAGCAATATTCAGTGGCTTACTACCGAGGAAGGGAAAAGTAATACAATGAAATGATCTCTTTTTAGCATCTCTGTGGAAGCATGAGTGGTTAATGGATCATCAAGAGTAGTGTTCTGCCAGAGGGTCTCTTGAATTAGGCTTTTGTCATGTAAACCTCTGTCAAAATTATTCAGGGCCATTCATCTGATCCAGAAAATCACAGTTTGTGCTGAGAAGTTGCACCTGCTGCAGTGTGTCTCTCTTGTAGTTCAAATAAGGATGCCACCCATGTTTCAACAGCAGGCATTCATAGCTTCCCCTCCGTTCCCTCATGTATTTGTCACAGAAATCCATAAATGTTTTTCTAGGCCTGACTAATTTTTCACTCTGTTCTGATAATACTAGGAAATTATTCTTTTGTCTAATTTGTCTTGCTTTTCATGCTCTCGTTCTATATTTAAACCAAAGCTGCCACATTTAGGCTGCAATCTTGTACACACCTACCTGGGTGTTGTCAACCTCTATAGAATTTAGTTTTCAACCACTGATTTGTCATCCAGTCCTCCACTTCTCTAGGTAATTTTCAGCATTTTTTCAATAGACTAGTTCCAGTCTTCTAACTTCGGACACAAAATGCCTCTTTAATCACACATCTCTCTCTCTCTCTCTCTCTCTCTCTCTCTCTCTCTCTCTCTCTCTCTCTCTCTCTCTCTCTCTCTCTCTCTCTCACACACACACACACACACACACACACACACACACACACCAAAATGGGAAGGGTCATACTTCAGGGGTGTGGAGCACATGCCTGCGTTCTGAAAGCTCCAGGTTTGATTCCTTCCCATTGTTAAAAGGATCCTGGATAAGGATGGATGAATCTGACCATTTCCGTTTCTGGTTTTTCCAATCTTAAATTCAATTCTCCACATTCCCATATCAGTTGGGGGGTGGGTGAGAATTAAAGTTAGAGTTCTCATGAAAATTCACCAGCATTTTAGTATGATCCCCCCCCTTGAATATACATTTTTGCAAAGCAATTTCCCTACTGAAATGCATGTTTCTGTGTTATTTTCACTAACATTTGCATTTTATTTACACTTTACCCTAAAATAATTCATTTTTTAAAACATATTATTTGGCTGGAGAACTGCATTGCAAAATTTGGAGACATGGTGTATGGTGATGTCTGTGTTTTGGGGTCGTGAATTGTTTCAGAAAATGTGAATTAGGTGGGTTTGCCTTTAAATTTCTCCCCCATGACTAATCCCAGTCTCTGTTGATATTGGGCTAGATGCGCCAATGGTCTGACTTGGATATAAGGCAACCACATTTTTCAGATCCATCGCTCTTATAGTTGTGATTGAAGACACAGCTCTCAACTGACCTAATTCCCGTTGTACTTTAGATTTCTAGGATTACTTGTATCATAGCCTTATGACAGGGCAGAGACCACAGGAAGTACGTGGGCACAAGTGTCTTGGACCTTTGGCAGACATTTCAGCACTACCAGTTTTGGAGACTGGTGAAGGTCATGAAAAACTAACCTATCTCAAATATACTGGAGTGTGTACTTGCAGAAAACCAGCCCTTTAAATAATGTTTATACCTAATACGTATATGAGAAAGGGGAAACAATTTAAGAGTTTGTGTGCTGAGATAGCGAGATTTCTCCTGCAGAGTACTTAGCGTCCTTGCTTATAGTATAAAACTGAGTATATCAGATTCTTTTAAACTGTAAGCTTATCGTCTGGTTCAGATGACATGTTAATGGTTGTGCGCTACAACTTTTTGAGAAACTTTCTTTAAAAAGGGTGCCAGGTTATGAAGTCTAAAGGAAAGAATGCTAAAATGCTATTTATTTAGTGCGTGGCGTGTAGCCATGGGGAGGCGAGAGGGCCAGTAACTCTTGAGAGCCGACCTCAAGGTGTTTTAAAGCTGAGATTTCTGGCTGTTCTGATTCTTCCCACTTTAGGAAGTGAGAAAACCAAGAGTGAATTTGGACCCAAATTTAAAGGGGGTGGGGAACAGTTAACAAAATAGAATGGAATAATTCTGGGGTGTTGTGAGCTAGGACAAAACCTGTAGAGCTTTGAAGTAGGATAGCTAATAAACATTCATTTTTGTGTTGGTCAGTGCCTTTTGTGTAGAAGCAAGAATTGTAGTCCCCTGTTCTGCCTCCCCAGCACTACCCTTGGACAAGGAAATGGGAACAAAAAACAAAACAAAACCAAAAACTTGCAAGCTGAAAAACATTAGGTAAGGTTGGAAAGAATTATGCTTGTGTTGCCAGAAACATTTGATGTCATTTGGGGTGCAGTTAAATTTCATGGACGCCTGTTTAGAAAGAAATCAGCATGAACATAAAACTGCTGGCAAATGAAACCAAATTCTATCTTATTCCCTTTTGCTTTCCGCAGAGGGATGCTTTCTTTGCATTTTAAGAATAACGGTGATAATACTGGTTGGTGGCTGTTAAATTTGTTCCGCTTGTTACTTTCCCAAAGACTTCAGGATGGGGCGAGCGAAGAAACCTTTCAGTACATTAAAAAGCTTTACTGCCTCTCGCTGCTGCGATTACTGCCGAAAACGGAAACATCACAAGAAACAGAATCTTGTTGTATATGACCTCTTCCTTAGAGGATCTTCCTATTGCCGCCACAAAGTAAACAATGGTTCTTAAGGGAGAATCTGATTCAGTTAATTGTGCGCTGTTTCATATTGCACTGAATGTAATTCTTGGGCCACCCAGGGTCTGGGCTCATTGAGTGTGAGGATTTCCTGCACCCCCATCTTACTGACCTAATCGCCCCCTGAAAAACAAGAAACCAATTATGATTGGACAACTTGCCACACCGCTTTCAAACCAAGGGTGTATAATATCAACCCTATATTTACTTCTTCTGCCTGTTAAAGAGGAAACTAGATTTCTACAGTAAGAGCTATTTATTTCCCCCCTGGGTGTCTCAGAGTCTGCTGTGTTTCTTTCAAGCGAGCTGCTCCAGCAACCCAGGTGGTAACACAGCAACCTGGGTGTTCTCCTCCTCCAAGTGTGCTATAGCGGCTAGAGCAGGCATAGGCAAACTTGGCCCTCCATATGTTTTGAGACTACAATTCCCATCATCCCTGACCTGTTAGCTAGGGATGATGGGAGTTGTAGTCCCAAAACATATGGAGGGCCGAGTTTGCCTATGCCTGGGCAAGAGTGCTAGGCTAGGACCTGGGGGACCAGGATTTCCATCCCAAATCAGTCATTAAGCTCACTAGCTATGGCCCACTGGCTGACCTTGGGCCCAACACCATCATTTCTCAGCCTAATTTGCTTCACAGGGTTGTTGTGAGGGTGACATGGGAAGCTCCTTGGAGGAAATGTGGTGTATAAATGTAATTTGCTATATATTTTGGAAAGTTTGTTTGGCTGTTCACTATGCATTTGGACACCTCTTACGATATCATAGCCAAATTTTGCATGATTGTCCCTGAGACCAAGGAGCAGGCTTTAATCAATGTTTGAACACATCTGGACACAGTTTTGAATTGCAAACCTTTCAAAGCTGCACTGGTTTTAATGACTGATTTCATAACTGCACTGATTTTCACTGCTAGTTTTATAACTGCACAGATTTTTTGGGGTGTGTGTGTGTTGTTCTCATAATTTCTGAGCAACGCCAGGTATGAAGCTGCCAGTTATAATAAATAAAACAAATAAATATTTGGTCATGCAGTCTGGAATGTGTTTGAGGGCACAACCCAGAACTGCAGTCTAGAGATTTTAGAAACCACCACTGCAAAGTTAGGATCTCAGCTTTCTGTTCACCATCTCTGTTTAGCAGAGAGAGAGAGAGAGAGTTCCTCATAATTTATCTTGATCCTGCTGTCTTCTCACTGCAGGTAATTTGCCCACCTTTTCTGCTGGCTCTTTAAAAACGGATTGTTTGCTCACACTGAGTCTTCTCTGAAGAGGGATACATTTCTCAGGGGGCTTTTTTTTTTACTTCTTCTAGTTTTTTTCTGTCTTCAGGCAACAACCATGAAGACCCTGACCCCCCAACCCCCCTTTAAAGCTTCCAACAATACTGTCATCTGCTCTCCAGAGGTGGTTTTAGTTATGAGGAGATAGCTGGGACTTCTTGAGGCAGATCCTTCTCAAACATTCAAAACATCTCAAATGCAGTACCTTTTTCCAACACAAAAACTCTTATACTGTATAGGCAGCCTTCTGCTTCCTAACCCAACTTCCATGGCTCTTTTGTGTTCTCTCCCAGATGGTCAATGCAGCCTCTGCACCTCCTTCAGGAAGAAATGATGCTTCATTCTCTAGATCAGGCATCCCCAAACTTTGGCCCTCCAGATGTTTTGGACTACAATTCCCATCTTCCCCGACCACTGGTCTTGTTAGCTAGGGATCATGGGAGTTGTAGGCCAAAACATCTGGAGGGCCGCAGTTTGGGGATGCCTGCTCTAGATCAGGCTTTTTCTTAACCAGGTACAGTTGAGATGCTTTGGACTCTAACTCTCATCAGCCTCCATTCAGCATGGCCAACAGACAAGGCTGAAAGGTGTTGCCCTCCAAAATGTCTGGAGGGCAGTATATTGGAGAAGACTGCTCTAGACGACTACAAGTCAAGATTGTCATTTCCTCCAGTGGGTTATTTCTGTGTGCTGTGGACTAGAACTGCTCTAAATGTCATGAGCACACAGCTGTTGACCTGAAGGAGCAGAAGCAAGAGCTGTCTCCAGAATCCATGGCACGAGAGAGCCTTTCATGTAGCTTCTTGGTAAAGCAGACCATATAACAGATTCATTGGAGCTTAAACTGTGTTATTCCATAGTCTCCCAGCACAAGGATAGCTGGAGGGATGCTCATGTGTAACTTGTGACAATCCTATTCTCTCAGCAAGGACCACGAGCCAAGTCTCCCTCCTTTCACTGTTACGGGACCAAAGGCTCTTCCCTGCTCACTATGCTAACAAATTTTATGCTTTCTTTGCAAAACCCTCTGGGGCACAAATTTATAAGTACAAAAGGTTGTTTGTTCTTGTGGTTGAAGATATTCTACAAAAACAATAGCAGTCTCCTACCAGCAGATCAAAATTGCCCTTAACTGCCTGCAGCTTATGAAATGGCAAGTCCAGCTACCTTTCAGCTGTGGTCCTTCTGACTGAGAAGCAAGTGTCACTCAGCTTCCATGGGATCTGTACTTGAATAGTTGCTTGTATAGGCTTGTTGTAAACAACCACTCAGTTGCTTGGGGCCACTGGAAGGAAAACGATGGAAAATTGACCCCCCCCCTCTTTTTTTGAACCATGCATGACCAACACACTTTTTGATTTTGGAAGTTTTGCAAGTGAGACTTGGTAAAGCGTTCGTGGAACACAGTGTACAGATACTTGAGAGGAACTCAAAAGGAAAAAAGAAATGGGCCCATCCAGCATTGAACCTTCTTCTCTCACTTGGCTTAATACTGCAGATAAACACATAGAAAAACCCAGCACTGTTATTTCTTAAACAACAGCTAAGAATCCGATTTGATTTGTTTAGACCAAAAATAACTCTAGAAACAAGACAGAGGAAGAAAAGCACGATATAAAACCCTCAGACTTGTGTGTGTGTTTAGAACAATGGCTGTTGGCTGAAATTGCATGGAAAAGGCAGGGAGGCTGGCAGGGACAGGGCACAAAAGGCACCGAGACCCAGTAGCTTGCCTAGTTATGGTAAATGGAGAAGTAATGACAAAACAAAATTGTTACTTAAAGCCCAGGAAATGGTGGGGAAGAAAGGGTAGGAATGGATGTTCATTGTGGAATTACTGAGAAAATCGGTCTCCCCTTTTCACTGGCCTGATTATAGGAACGCCAGTGATAAGATAGAATTGCAATCTGAAATTGTTAATGGGAAACTAGTGCAGTAAATGAACAACAAGTGCTCTCCCAAAACACATAGTCGGAGATGAAATGGGATTTCAGAGCTTCCCAAAGCCTAAAGGTATAATTTAAAGTTTGGGGGAGATACACATGGTCCGCAAAGTTCAACATCATCTGCCGTCTCCTTTTCAAACTCTTTGAAATGGCAAACAATATTGGCTTCAGCCCAAGCAGTCTGATGCACTTGGAAAACACTTCTTATTGCAAACAGGGTTTGGGGGTGGTGGTGGTAGTGTCTCCATTTTCAGCTAACTTCGCTTCCTCCGTGTTTCCTGCTGTGGATTTTAAAACAAAAAAAGTTTGCCTTGTAAGTTTCAGCTATGGTGGGGAATTTGGGCTGTTATCCAAACCCCTCTTATATGCCAGGCAGTTTGGATTGGGCAGAGGCATCCCTCCGCTTGCGTTTTCAGGCTCCACTGGCTTGTGTTGCTCTGCCAGTGCAGAACTACTCCCTCCGCATGTGGAATGGGCAAGTGGAAGGCCTGCCATTGGTATCTCTGCTGGAGGAGCCCAGTGGAAAGCCCCAAACTGGGCCTTCCAGCGAGCCTGAGCCAGCCTGGGAGCCAGTGAATCCTAGACTGTTCTCACAGCTAATACCAACCAGCAGAAACCCAGTCGGCCTCCCCACCTTCCTTTCCACAGGTGGCATGAGTTGCCAGGCTGCAGCAGTTTGGATTACTCTGCCCGTTGAGAATGTGCGTGTGTAGCTATGCTGTGTTTCACTGACAAAGTTCTTCGAGCCTAGCTAGATGCATTCTTATTCAGGCTGATGGCAAAGTCACCTGATGTGGAATAGTGTCAAGAACCTACATTGCTTATGATGATGAAAGCTTTCATACTTTTTAGTGATGCTTGCATTGTTTGTTTGTTTTTTCGAATGTCGTCCACTCTACTACCAAAGATTTATTAAAAAACAAGGCATTTTTTAAAAAAAATAACATTAAAAATTCAGCAGTGGAAGATGGGAAGGGCAGAGTAAAGGAGACAAGAAAGTGAGTTGAAGTGTTCGTTCAAAAACACACGATAGAGAAAATTAAGCATATTTGGCCTATTTGTTTAACACAAAAAGCCCAAGTAAGAACACCTGTTGGTGTTATTTTAGAGGTAATAATGTGTGGCAACTGAAACAGTGCATCAGAGGGACTTGGCACATACACCTGACTCTCTCTCCATGGGAGACCAGAGTGATAGCTGTTGCGGTCATGGGTGTAGACAGGGGGGGGCAGGAGGGGGCAGCTGCCCCCCCCTAGAAGCAAAAAATTATTGTATTTTACAGACCATAACCAATACTTTGCCCCTCCAAAAACTGAAGTGGAAAGGGCTTTGCTTTAGCAAGAGCAGCTCTCCACTTGCTGGGGGCGGGAACACAGCTGTAACAAAAACACATCAAATAAATAAAGCAAAGTGGCTACCAGTACTTAAGCAGTTAAGACAATGGAGCAGAATATCCCTTCAGGCAAGGTTCACCCTATTCACCATATTGTTATTCAGTGGGAGTTGTTAATGGGCATTCAGGGATCGCATTAACAGTTCTATTGGCGATTTAATGAGGGTGCAGAGGATTCAATTTGACTAAGGTGGCCCTGCAAGGCTAAAAGGAAGTGAATAAGAAGGGGGGGGCTGTAGCTTTGATAGACACAGTGATGTTTATAAAAAGCATTGGTGTTCCAGTCTGCCCCTCCTCCTGCATCTGTATACTGTAAATCAGGGGTGGCCACCTCCCAAGAGACTCTGATCTACTCACAGAGTTAAAAACTGGGAGTGATCTACCCCCTTTTGGGGGGTTCAGGTCAAAGCTGTTGAGTTTTTTTAAGGAAGGGAAGCCCTGTTTTGGGGGGTTTAGGTCAAATTTGTTGAGCTTCTTTTAGGAGGGAGGGAGGCCCATTTTTGTTTAGGGCTTCAGGTCATAGTTCAGCTTTTTTTAGGGAGGAGGAAAAATTTGGGTGAGCTTTTTTTAGGGGTGCCAGTGATCTAGCAGTGATCTACCACAGACATCCAGTGATCTACTGGTAGATCACAATCTACCTGTTGGACGTGCCTGCTGTAAATCAAGCAGAGAGAAAGCTGCTTACAAGGCTCCTGTACAGGTGTACCGGTATCTTCCTCTTGCTGCAGAGTTCTAGCATCACAGCGTCACCCAGAGGCACCCACAAATGTGAGTTATCCCTCTCTCTATTTCTTCCTTCCTTTCCTCCCTCTTCCATCCTCAATAAAATACTGGGGGGGGGCAGATAAGCCCCACATAGAAAGCCCATCAACATGGGGGGGGAGGACTCTTTAAAATACAGTATTTACCAGTAATTTCTTTTGGGGGGGGGAGGCACCTAGGCCTCTAGGAGTTGGCTGCTATGCCTAGGACAATTCAAGAAAGCAGAATCATGCATATGCTATGGTAATATATCAATAGAATCATGGAATTGTAGTCGGAAGGGACCACAAGGGTCATCTAGTCCAACCCCCTGCAATGCAGGAATTTTTCCCCAATGTGGGGCTTGAACCCACAACATGGTTGAAATATTATGCTGATATGCAGCAACGCCTCGGAGCCATCGAGACTGCGGCCCTGTCTTGCCTTGCCCTCGCCTGCCCTGCCACCCCCTCTCCCCTGCCCGACCCTCCCATCCTCTTGCTGCAGAGTTCCAGCTTCACAGCATCACCCAGAGGCACCCACAAATATGAGGTATCCCTCTCTCTATTATTCCTTCCTTCCCTCCCTCTTCCATCCTTAATAAAATACTGGGGGGGGCAGATAAGCCCCACATAGAAAGCCCATCAAAATGGGGGGGGGTGACTCTTTCAAATACGGTATTTACCAGTAATTTGGGGGGGGGAGAGGCACCTAGGCCTCTAGGATTTGGCTGCTATGCCTAGGAGTAGGACAATTCAAGAAAGCAGAATGATGCATATGCTATGGTAATATATCAATGGAATCATAGAATTGTAGTCGGAAGGGACCACAAGGGTCATCTAGTCCAACCCCCTGCAATGCAGGATTTTCCCCCCAATGTGGGGCTTGAACCCACAACATGGTTGAAATATTATGCTGATATGCAGCAACGCCTCGGAGCTGTCGTGACTGCGGCCGTGCCTTCCCTCGCCCTCACCTGCCCTGCCACCCCCTCTCGCCTGCCCGACCCTCCCATCCTCTTGCTGCAGAGTTCCAGCTTCACAGCATCACCCAGAGGCACCCACAAATATGAGTTATCCCTCTCTCTATTTCTTCCTTCCTTCCCTCCCTCTTCCATTCTTAATAAAATATGGGGGGGGCAGATAAGCCCCACATAGAAAGCCCATCAACATGGGGGGGATGACTCTTTCACATACGGTATTTACTAGTATTTGGGGGGGGGGAGGCACCTAGGCCTCTAGGAGTTGGCTGCTATGCCTAGGAGTAGGACAATTCAAGAAAGCAGAATGATGCATATGCTATGGCAATATATCAATAGAATCATAGAATTGTAGTCGGAAGGGACCACAAGGGTCATCTAGTCCAACCCCCTGCAATGCAGGAATTTTTTCCTAAGGTGGGGCTTGAACCCACAACATGGTTGAAATATTATGCTGATATGCAGCAACGCCTCGGAGCCGTCGTGACTGCGGCCGTGCCTTGCCTTGCCCTTGCCCACCCTGTCACCCCCTCTTGCCTGCCCGACCCTCCCGTCCTCTCCAGCCAAGCAGGGTAGCCGCCGCCGTTGCCAGCCCCAGAAGCACAAGGTGGCCGCTGCCGCCGCTGCCGCCACCACGATGTCGTCAGGCCAGCTGGCCCTGTAGCCCCGCCCACGTTCCCACTTTGTGGCCCCGCCCCTGAATGATCATGGCTTGCCCCCCCCCCCCTAGTTTTGATCCTGGCTACGCCCTTGGTTGTGGTTCATTGGGCATTGGTACAAAATAATGTTTCTGCAGAAACAAAGCAGCCTTTTATTTCATTAACTGAAGTGCCTGGAGCTCCCATTTTCAAGGCTGGTGGAAAGATAATAAATGCCGAGCAAAGAAAGTTAATCTGTAAATCGCATTTCAATAAATAAGTCAGAAACAAAATCACTGCAGGCCCATTGTCTCCTGCTGACTTGTTGTCTGTTTGTTTGGCTTCTCCCCCCCCCCCCCAAAAACCTATTATTTAAGCCCATGTTAGTGCAAAGAATTGGGACAAATGGCAATTAGCAAAATGAGTTTAATTGGGGATGTTAGGTGCTCTTAAGACATAGCTAAGAAACTGGAGCAGCATCTGATGAAAAGCTAGGTCAGCATTTCCCATACCTAGGACACCCCTGCCCCCCAATTAAAACTTGGGGTGCAGACCTTATTCCTGCACTCAGGAAAATACAATCCTATTTTCTTGATCATCTCCTAGAACAATGGCAATCGTTTGTGCCACCAAATGGTAACCCAGCTAATACTGTATCCAGCGTTTTGACCTTTCCTTTCCCGGTAGATGAGTGTGTCTTCTGTGCTTCTGGCATTTGCTCATGCATGTCCCTTATCCCCTGGGCCACGCCAAGGGCTCTTGGTGCATCCTTCTTCCATTGGGGATGCCATTGCAGGGTGCCAGTAGCATGGTGGAATCGGTTCTGCACAGGGCCTTTCCACTCCAGTGGGCTTAAACTTCAACATGGGTGGCACACAATTTTAACGGTGCATTTCAGCCTCCCTAGTTACAAATACACTCCTGGGGCCCCCAGCCCACCGTTTGGGAATCTGCATGCTTGTAGTTTCTTGAGAGAGTAGACAGGACAGAATGGATAGATTCAAAGTTTCTCTCTCACAATACCCAAGTCAAAGAAGCTGAATATTGGGAAATTCCAAACGGATAAAATAAAGTACATCTTCATGCAGCATGTGGTTAATCTGTGGAACTCATTCCCACAGGGAACAGTGATGGGCCACCTGCTTGGATGGCTTCGAAAGAGGTTTGGACAAATTCGCACAGTATATAGGGCTATCAGTGGCTGCTACCCACAACGGAGGCTATGCTCTTCCTCCATGGGCCATGAAGGGGATGACCTACCCTCCACAGCTGGAGGCAGTGAACCTTATGAATAGCAGCTGCAGGAAACAAGGAGGGAACGGTGCTCTTGTGCTCATGTCCTGCTTGCAGGTTTTCCCACAGGCATCTTGGTTGATTGCTGTGAGGATAGGATGCTGGACTAGATGGGCTACTGGCCTGATCCAGCAAGCTCTTCTTATGTTCTGACAAGATGCAGGTGCACCGCCACCCATGCTTTTCTGTAATAAGAAACGGCCCCTGCTTGTAGATATAACTGAGTGCAATTTGTGACTCCTGTTGTAAATCACCATTTTTGAATATGTGGTGATGAATGAATAATGATAGTAGTAGTAGTAGTAGTAGTAGTAGGTTGATGATTATGATACTATTTATAGGATAATAACTTCCTTTTCCAGAGTTCAGTTTCTAAGGAGTGTTCAGTGGAGTGCACTTAGCCAAGAAAGCATATTTCACTGAGGTGTCCCTAAGAACCCACTGGTCCATTTTTATCTTGTTTGTTTTCTTCTGTCTGTCTGACACTGTGGAAAGTTGAGTATGGTCCTATATGAAGGACTTCTCAATTTGTGGCCTTCCAGCATTATACCTTTGGGCATTTTAGAAAACCTTTTCTTTTCAATTCCTGGAGTTTCCTTTTATCCTGCAGTAAGATTGCCTCTTCCTTTAATTCACTGGAGTTTGGTGTTGTTGTTGTTTTAAAAAAGGAAATGTTTTCAGTTTTCAAAAACAGGCTACTCCCCACCCCCTTTCTCCAATTTATACATACTTGCTGCATACCTAAAGCATTACTGAAGCACCTGCTATGCTGAGTATATCTGAAGTTGCCGAATTTCATCATCCTTCCATTATTTCAGCAAATTCCCCTTTAATTGAATGCAAAATCCCTTTGAGTCCCAAAGCACAGATAAGAACCTTTTTTTCCCTTTTAAATTATTTTTAAAAAAGAATGATTTGCATGAAATCCACTAATATGTCTATTGCCTTGTTTGGGGTTTTTTTTAAAAAAAAACAAAAACCAAACCCCAGCAACACATAGATTTGTTACACAGTCATTTGCTAACACAAATTGGGACTGGGCAACAGATAGTGTTGTTAACGGGAGCAGCATATCTAAATACCTCTGCATAGCACTGGAAATGAATGAATCACCTACATAAATACATTCTGTATGTGTTAGAGTGATGGGCTCCTGCAAAGCTGGTTAAAGGTCTCGCTTTCTAATTAAAAGTAATAATCATAGCATATTTTCCAGTTTGTTTTTTTTAAAAAAGTGTCTCTGACTTTTCTCGCTCCATGTATAAATTGGGTTTGAATTGAGGTGCCAAAAAGGTTAAGCTGCAGAAATTGTTTAGAACTTTACACACTCTCTGCAAAGTGTTTGCATAGAGCATTAATATGAGATTCTGAAAGTTCCTTGCCCTCATTTCAGGTTACTTTGCATACATCCAAAAATGCTCAGTTTCCTAATTCACACCCATTGGGCATGTACAGGCATGCGAGTCTCTGAACCAGTCGATGAGGTTTTCTACCTCTGAACTTAGTCACGTACTCCTCTGCCAGAATACTTCCAGCTCTTCATTTCTGCCTCTGCCGTCTCTGCATTAAACACACCAAACCGGGGACTCAAAAGGAGCGTGGGAAGTTTCTGCAGGTTGTCATACTGCTGGTCCATCTAGCCTAGCGCTATGCTGGAGTGTCATGGTTTGCCTTTGAGTAGTGGGGTTTTCTTCAACCAATATCTGGCACAGGGGACCCTGAATCATGTGGGGGCCAAGGCACTGTGGGGAGGAGAGGTTTAACCCTTTGCCACCGCCACAGTCCTGACCAGAAGTTCCCCACCCCACCTTGTGCTTACAATTTGCAGTGGGAAGAAAGCCCCCAAGCTCAACAGCGCCACCCTTTGGCTTGGTCCCTCTAGTCAAAGTGAACTATGTGACAGATCTCACACCTAATTATCGGTATTGCCTGTGCTCTAGACTGTGACTGTATGTAGCTTACTGTCCAAACCAAGAGTCTCATCTGATGCTCCACCAGCTTTTGCCACCGTCCCCGCCCACCGCTGTCATTGATCATGAAGGAAAGTGGTCCACAAGCTAAAAAGGATGGCCTACCCTTTGGCCTACGCTAATGGGCAGCATCTCTTCAGGGTTTCAGGCAGTCTTTCCCATCCTTATCTGGAGACACTGGGAGACTGGACGCTCAACTTCCTGAAGGCAAAGCATGTGCTCTTCCATCGAGCTACTGAGTTTCTCAGATTGTTTAACTTCCCTCTCTACTCTCAGATGTCTTAAACCTGTTTAATTTATTCCATCCCCAACAGGGCACCCTGGGCAGTAGGGATGGCTCCACCTGTAGTTTCACATGTGTCCGTAAGTCTGTCTGTCCCATTTCTACACCAACCTTTGAGGATTTTAATTTACTTACCTATTTAAAAGGAAGAAGCTTGAGTAAAGCTTGGTACACGAAGGCGGGAGTTCAGTGTCTGAACGGTGCATCAAGGCCATGGGGAAGGCCCATAGCTCAGGAGTGGGACACCTGATTTGCATGCAGAATGTCCCAAGTTCAATCCCCAGCTTCTCCAGGTAGGAATGGGAGACACTGCTGCCCTGGAGAGCCATTGCCTTTCAGTGGAAACATTACTGAGCTAGGTGGACCAGTGAAAGTCAGCTTCCTATCACAGAACTGTTGAGTTGGGAGGGACCACGAGGATAATTTAGTCCAACCCCCTGCAGTGCTAGAAGCTTTCGCCCAACATGGGGCTCGAACCCATGGCCCTGAGATTAAGAGTCTCATGCTCTACCAACTGGGCTCCGTACTGGAGGGACACCTTTTGAGCTCCTCTTCAAGGTAGCAAAATAGCTGCTGAAAGAATCCAGGGAATTTTATCCTGTGACCAGATGCATTATTTGGGATTCACGATGCTTCCTGCGCAACCTTGGATGTTTAGGCACTGGGACTTGTGCAATGTATGTCCCTGCAAACCTTATGAAGACCAGGAGATGAAGGAAATAAGGAGAAAACCCTCAGGGGCAAGGCAGAAGACCTTATGGGAGAATAGAGTTATATATGCAGAAAATATATTGCCAACAAATTGCCATTCAGTTCAATCAAACCGGTACCACAAGCCAATTGCATTGGGATATGCCTAATTAGGAAACCGAATCCGTTTAATTTGGGAGGAGTGTAGGGGAAGTGTTGAGTGGAGACTGCTTGGTCGTAATATGCTTCCTACAGCAGAACCCTCCATGCTACACGACTGGAGTTATGGAAGGAAGCCATGCTACTCAAAAGGGAATGGACTCGCTGCTACAATTGCCATATTGGCCTGCCTCTGGTAACTTTGCAGAGTCCCCCCCCCCCCCCCCGATTTCCCTATCCAGTAGCATGAACAGCTTTGGCTATGTTCACCCACTGAGAAAGCAGCTTCCCTTCTCCATCTCCTCCTCCTATTACATTTTGTTTGTTTGGAGGGTGTGTTTCTCCTTCTGAGAAAAAAAAAGACCTACTTGTTGCCTTGATCCAATTCCTCTTTACAGGGAGATAAAGATCCTGTCTGGCGCCTGGGTTTCAAATCTGCTCCTTGATTATCTGCAGACGCCCTGGTAGAAGAGCCCGAGGCAACAGATAAAGAGAGAAGGAAGGCATTCTTCAGGCCCACAGCCACAGCCAGTCTACACCCCCCCCCGCCCCCCATGGCCTGTCTGCTCTGCTCGCTGGGGCAGGACAAAACCCTACTGGGATGTATTAATGCCGCCACTGTGATGCGGGGCGGGGAGTTCACCTCTGTTAGAAGGAGCAGTTTTAACCGGCTTCACCAGCTATGATTGAAACAGGGGGTGGAATGAGAGGGCAGCAATCCTGGGTAAGGCCTAGGTGGGATGAATGCCTTTATTAATCACAAAAGACGTCCCTTGAAGCATTCCCCCTCCCTCATCAAATTAAGTGGTGGAATGAAGGCAGAAGAAAAGTGTAACACTGTCCAGTTTTCTCCTGCTGAGCCGTTTCTTCCATGATGGAATTGAGGAAACCAACATGCTAATGAAAGACAGCTGCTGGACTGCTTGCCGTCAGTGCAAGGACTTCAGATCTGCCCAGCTGAGAGTGGCCTTTTGGGTACCCCCACCCCCACCCTATCGCTTGGTGTAAATCTCAGAGAGGAAAGCTGGCGAGCGAATGCAAGGTTGTTGCAGCAGGGAAGGCGAGAGGGAGAGAGGTTTGCATACGGGCAATAGTTGCTCACTTGCTCATGGGGCTTCCAAATGGAGAATCTGAACAATGTGGCGAAAGCTGCTCAAACCAGTTCGCAGTTTTGTGGGTTTGGTTTGGTTCCCTTGAAGTCAGACCAAAATAAACCAAGCCAGCAATGTAATATTTAGGCTTTCTCTGTGGCTTTTCTTTCTCTCTTTGTGTGCGAGAGAGACTAAAGTGAACACAGGAGTCTTTTGTTGAGTCAGACTGTTGGTCAGTCCAGCCTAATACTGTCTGTTCTCCTTGTCCATGGCTCTTTCAAAGTCATAGCTGCAGAAACTGTTACTTTCCACATGAGGTTGAGCTCCGACTCTCACCAGCCCCAATCAGTGGCTCAGGATGATGGGTGCTAGAGTCCGGTAGCAGCCAGAGGAGCTGCAGGCTCCCGACACCCCTGAGATTTCCCTCTCAAAACATGCTTCTTTCCCAACCCCTGTTCCCCCCAAATTCAGAGCTAACACTGCAGGCAAGGAAGAGAGTGCCATTCTAACCAAATCCAAGGTAGAGCTGGTTTTTAAAGTACATCATGATTCAGCTTCCAGGAGTTGTAAAACGCAGTCGCATCTTCATGCTGGGCAAATAAACACCAGGCACAGAGGCTGCAAGTCCAGGCCAGTCTGTATATATTTTCACTGCATCATCTGCTGTAGGGCAAAGTGCTGAGCCAGGCTGGCAGGCCCTTCCCTGGCCTTGCTCTGGCTGTGCGCAGAGTCCTGACCCATTAACTGTGCTGTGCTATTTAAAGCCCATACAGTTCTGTTCCCTGCAGCAAACAAGGGAGCCATTTCTCTCTCTCTCTCTCTCCCCTCCCAACCCACTGCTCACCGCTGCTCATTTGCATATTAATAACCAGAATGCTTTTCCAGCTCCAAGTACTTCATTGCAATGGTAAATATTGGAGCTTGCAAGGAATGATCTGATGTTGTCACAGCCCCATCTCTACCCCCCCCCCATGCATAGCTTAAGAAATAGTGTCAAATTATTTATTGTTAAGTCTCTCTCTGCATGTCAATCTCTTGATGAAAAGGTGGGAATGGGTGGCATGAATCCTTAAAAGCTCCAGTAGAAATATTTCTCCACACCTTGCTTATTCAGATTTTAACTCTTGGCCATCAAGCTGCGCTCTAAACTCTATGCAGTTTCCCCCTGCATCCGTGGGTTGGTATGCTCTCCCCATCTACTAGTGAAGGTTGGGTGTGCTGTACTGCCTTCCCCCTGAAAAAGAGCCTTTGTGGGTTGCGATCCTGAGTTGTCCCTTTTCAGCCTTGCCCCTTCTTGATGTGGCAGATGGACAAAATCCAGCTCAGATTTCCAAATCCTTGTGGGCGGGTAAGAGGACCAGTGGAAGCGCTTTGTAGGCACACTGGATCTTGGGGAGCGTGGGTGTTTGCAGGCCATCTGTCTTCATCTCCTGCACCTGGACTACCGACAACGCAAGCTAAGGGAGTGGAGGATATTTTCCCTCTGCCCACCCCTAATGGTTGCCGTTTGCTTACCAGAGAAAACCTCTGTGACATTTTGGGAAATTGTCTCGGAGCCACGTTGTTGTCGTAAAGAAATGCTGGGCATGCCTTTTTAATGTTTGTTCGTTTTTGATTCTTAAGCGTTCTTTGCTTTAAATGAATATTTATGTAACCCTTGATAAAAAGAATGCCTCGAGCTTCTTTCGGTTTCTTATTCCACCTGCAATACAGCTCCATCCAGTGAAGCCTTGAGGCAGTTTTGCAAAGTACCTATGTAGCGAAGATGAATATATTTTTGCATGAATTGCCGCCGTTCCACTGGTGCACAAAAGAACCTGCTGGCAAAAGTGTGTGGCAGTAGCCTGAGTTTGAAGGGAGCAGCAGGTTTCAAGGGTATCCCTGTTGTTTACTGTTTGCCACAATCACCTGTACCTCTGGGCTTCTCAGGCCATGGGGGTGACACACCTCCCCAAGCCCCCCGTACTAACAGGGATGAGGATCTGGTGGCCCTATAAATGTTTGCACTCCAGCTGCCCATCAGCCCCAGCTTATATAGCCAGTGGTCAGGGATGATGGAAGCTAGAACCCTAACACCACCCAGAAGGCTGTAAGTGTGCCATCACTGCTATACTGACTCACATATTCCTCTTCAAGCAACAGAAAGCCCTTTTGGCCATTCAGTTCAAAGCTTTTCATGTCATATCTCTGCCCCATGACCATTGCTCCCCACTCGCCCTACCACCGTGAGCTGCAAATCTCTGGTGGTCTTAAATGATTGGACCCGTTCTCCCTCACTGTCCTTTAGACCTAGAACACCTACTTCTGGTACATAGTCATGGTGCCAGCTCTTTCTCTTTCCCTTTCATCCCCAAAGCCTACCGCTTTGACCACTCTCTATCCTTTAGTCATCTTCATCCACAACTTGGTCACATCCACACCAAGCATTTAAAGCACATTTATACAGTCGTGGCTTTCCTCAAAAAGTCCTGGGAGCTGGGAATTGTCTTCTGGGAACTGTAGCTTTGTGAGGTATCTCCTCCCAGTTGTCAGCACCTCTTAACAAACGACAGTTCCCAAGATACTTTGTGGGAACCCATGACCGTTGAAGTGCTTTAGAATTTAGATAAGTGATGTGGTCTGCACACAATTGTTCTTTTTCATCCCTTCTTTATCCTAGTCTCCTCCTCCTCCTCTCTCCTGTTGTTGTCTGTCTTGTTTAACTTGAGGTTGTAAGCTCCTTTGGGACGGAGCTTTCCCTTCTCTTTTGCTTATGCTTAATCCGTTTTTAGTTCTTTTAACTTTTGTGTGTTTTAAAGTGCAGTTGTGAATTTTTCATCAATTTTAATGTTTTATCTTTTTGTAAACCCACTTTGAGTTTGTTTGTATGTTTGTTTTTACAATCAAGTGGTGAATTTTTTAAATAAATAAACAATGTTACTTTGTGCATTGATAAAAATCAATAATAATTATAATATAATGTCCTACTGTGAAATAAACTCATTCCTATCTGAAGCATTTATGAAGACTGGATATTACATTTATGGAGTTTGAGGGTTTGTAGCGCATGGTGCCTGTTTCACCAAAGGCACCAATGAGGCCTTCAAGTTAACCCTAGGCTGCAAAGCATTGCTGCAAGCCCGTCTTGTATCCCTTGTCAAAGACTGCTCCTTTTATCCCTCTTGAAAACAACTTATGTTCTGTCCAAAAACTTGTGTGTTACGGCAGGACATCCTCCTCCTCTGAGACAGACTGCAAACATACATGGTCTCTGGTTTCCGGTGTGCTTTCTTGTGACGCTTCCTGGCATTAATATTTGATACCGTTTCCTGGGATGAATATTCAAGATATACAGTCCCTCTGTCCTCCCCATCTCCTCTCACCCCCTCCCCCCCAAAAAAATAAAGTTTAGGGGGAAATGGAAACAAAATCGTTTTTTATGATTTCCTGGAGCTGCTGTTGGATGCAGTTGGACAGCAGTGGGTCAGGAGCAAAGGGCTGATGGCCTTCTGATTGCCTGCCTCCACATATCTCTCCCCTTTTAGGTCGTAAATATAAAACCACTGCTTGAAAAACAAAATGCTCATTAAGCTGTCAGCAGGCTCCGGCTCAGAAGGTCGTAAATGTTTCTCCTTAGCAGCAGTTTTGCCTTGGCCCTGGGCTTTAGATGCCTCTGCATCCTGAAAAAAGCCATAGCATCTTCCTTCAAGGCCAAGTGAATGGAGAGAGGTACTTGGATCTAGCAGGTGCTGGGGTTGAGTTCCACCACTGCCATGGATGGGTTGCTGCTTGTCTAAAGCCCCATTAAATATCTCTCTCAACTAGTGATGGCCCCGTCATCATTATAGCAACTTCCTTGTCAAGTTACAAGTCCAACCGGAACAAAAAGTTCATTCTCTTTTTTTTACTACGGAATTTCAAACTAACTCTGCATTTGCGCATCAACAAAGTGCATGTTAAGAATATTTTGGCAGGCATAATACAATCACGGCGCATCCTATCACATGTGCTTTATTTACAATAGTGGATAGGCATGGAGCAGGAGCAATGGGCGGAGGCAGTGGTTACTGAAGCAGACTGAACGTCAGCAAAAAGAATCCCTGTTTATTCATTGCAGAAATCTGCATGTTGCTGATGCTGTTGAGAAGGCTAAAGGGTTAAAACCATTCCACGTGCCTTGAAAATGCTACTTTTAAATTTCATCCAGACAGCAGAAAACAGGCAAGCATGCACAAAGGTGGTAGAATTTGGCCGCTGAGTCCTGCCCACCATACACATCACACAAGTACAGGAAATATAACTCACAATCTTGGTTTGAACTGCAAAAAAATAAAAAATAAAAGTTTGTTGCACCAAAAGTCAGGGCTAGTTGTACATTTGAGAATTATGTACCTACTTAGATCCGTGTTCTTCAACCTTGGGCCCCCATATCTTGCTGAACTACAATTCCTCCCAGACCCAGTCGGTTTAGCCAGTGGTTAGCCAGTGTTGTGGGGCACTGAACCTAGGAGAGCTTGCAGGTGAACGTTACTGCCTTTACAGATAAGTAGGACAAGTAGGCTCTTCAAAGGCCCAGATCTCCTGTATCTATCAATAAAGACCCACCCACCCCTTTCCAGTTTACATTTCCACTTCCATCTATATGAATGGCCACAACTGTAACATGTAATGACTCTGTGATGCAGCTTCTAGCACTGACACTTTTAGTCACAATGATCTGAGGCTTCACTGAGTACTGTACTGAAATCCAGATAGGCTTGAAGCATTGCTAAGGGATAGTACCGTACGTACTTAATGTTTCTCTCTACAAGACCAAGGTCTGAGGTTTCTTTGCAGAGAACTACCTCAAGGGACAGGCTGTCCTTGAGGTTAAGCAACCGAGTGGCAGTTGTTTCCAGGATGCTTTTCTCTGTGAGATCGAGGCCTCTTGTATAAGGAACAATTGTTTATTCCCCCCCCCCCTGCACAATTTAGGATCCTGGTTTGTGGTTGTTCCATGTTCTCCTGCCAAACATGTCTGCACATAAAATTATCATGTTTGCAAGTATTGGGGGGGGGGGAATAATGGATCTATCATTCACTTCCCCTCCCTCTCGTTTCTCTTTTGATTAAAACAAAAAATAGCAGTGTCATTGCAGCCAGACCCCATTTAAGATTGGGTTGCAGCCCTAAAGTGGGTCACAATTCATTAGTTTTCTATGTAACCAAAATTGTTTCAACCATGCAGCCCAATGCTGTGCATGTTTCTGTGGAGTTTACTCAAAAGTAACGATTGCAGCCGCAGTGAGTTTTGTGCTTGCATGCTGAATTAAAAGAGAATGCCTATCGAAACACCCCCTTCCTATCGTCGTTCCTTTCCTCCTCGGGATCGTTTCAGAAATTTCTATGGCTGCTTTTGCCTCCCTACACTCTGTAATGATGGCTTTGGCTTTCTTAATAAAGTTTTTAGTGCCTGTGTTAGAGTGATAAAGGATACTAGAAACTGAAATTAGATTAGTTCTTCCTAATTACAGTGAGTTTGGAGCTCTGGGTTATATGTATGCGAGCGAGCAGGGGGAGAAGCTGGGGGATGAAGAGGCTGAGAAGATGGAACATTTAATGGGAACTTGATTTCTGAATCTGTTTAGGGTTTTTACGGTCTTGTAAGTAATTACGACAGGCAGCCTTCACTTACTTATTCTGTGCAAGGAGAGGTGGGAACCAAAAGCAAGGGCACAGAATCCTGGCACCATGGCACTTTATTAAGTTTATTACTAATAACTTGGCTCCGCTGCCCAAAACTTTCTGACATGTGGAAATTAGGGAACCATTCGGATAAATAAGGAAGACTAATAAAGTGTTTGCGTCGAAGGAAAACTTCCCATGGGGCTCTGTCTTGTCGCCTGTCTGTACGTTTGGCCAAAGCGGTATTATCTTCCTGTCTACTTAATGGTTAATTATTTACAGGTATCTTGCAATGAAGTTCCTCTGCTTCCCGTGGAGAGATTTTTAAGGCTCCTCCCATGCTATAGTCATTGGATCCTGGATTGGCTCACTATGGAGTGGCTACAACTCAAAATTATGTGACCAAAGTGTAACTAATTAGCCACGTGACATGTGGCCAGATGGTGATTTGGGTAGACTTTGGGCGTAGGCAAGGCCAAGTGTTCAAGAGACACTGAAAGCAATCTGCCCTACGCTAGAAATGCAAAACAAGATGGATGAATACAGACAGCTGTGTGCCAAGGGATAAAAATGCCAAGTGACAAGGAGAATTTTTACCAGACTTCCACTCCAGAGCAGAAATGCTGAGGACCAGTGGAGTGTTAAAATTCTCCTTGCCCCTTGGCAGGCGGTTGTGTGTGCAATGCAGGGTGCGATAAATGTGCAGCTGGAGGGACAGGTGTAGATGATCACTCCAGGTTTTGCTGAGTAATTGCCCACAAAATTACAATTTGCCAACTGTGTTCTGATAAATCCTGGGCAGCCTTGGAGGCAAGGGCGTACCCACCATGCGGCAAGTTAGGGCAGCTGCCCTACTCTAGAAGCAGGGCTGGTGGGCAGAGGCGGAGCACAGCCCGGCGGAGCGCGAGTTTGCCATTCCCGCCGCACCGCGCTGCACCCTCCCTCCAGCTCCCCGGCGCGCCCTCAGGCAAGGCCAAGCGCGGCAGGGAACCAGGGAGCGCGGCGCGGTGGGCGGGAACGCCGAACTCGCGCTCCACTGGGCTGGGCTCTGCCTCCGCCCACCAGCCCTGCTGCTAGGGAGGGGCACAGCCCGGCGGAGCGCGAGTTCGCCGTTCCCGCCCGCCGCGCTGCGCCCTCCCTCCAGCTCCCCGTCGCGCCCTCTGGCAAGGCCAAGCGCGGCGGGGAACCAGAGAGCGCGGCGCGGCGGGCGGGAACGCTGAACTCGCGCTCCGCTGGGCTGGGCTCCGCCTCCGCCCACCAGCCCTGCTTCTAGGGAGGGGCACAGCCCGGCAGAGCGCGAGTTCGCTGTTCCCGCCCACTTTGTGGCCCCTCCCCTTCCGTGCCTTGGCCCCTCCCCTTGACCCCCCCCTAGTTTTGATCCTGGGTACGCCCATGCTTGGAGGTTTATATCAGGAATAGCTGGCATGATGGACAGGTTTTCCTGGGAAGAGCTTGCCAAGCACTCCCATTCTTCCTAAGCCACACTCTTTTGAGTTCGAGCAAGACAGAGGCAAGGCTCAACAACAACAACAACAACAATAATAATAATTTATTATTTATACAAGGCCTGAGGAGTGCTCCATCTGCACCCCAGAACATATAAGAGCCTGCTGGATCAAGCCCAAGGGTCCATCTAGCCTAGCATCCTGCTCTCTTGCAGTGGCCAACGAGATGCCTAGAGGAAGCTGAACGTTGGACCTGAGTGCAACAACACTCTTCCCCATCTGTGATTCCCTGCAACTGGTGTTCAGAGGCATGCTGCTTCCAGCAGTAGAGGTACAATAGTGCCATCATGGCTGGTAGCCATTGATAGCCTTCATTCTTATGAAATTGTCTAGCCCTCCATTAAAGTTGGTGCCCATCGCTACTTCCTGTGGAACTGAATTCTGTGATTTAGGTATGCACTGTGTGAAGAAGTAGATCCTTTTCGTCTGTGCCACATCTTCTACTGTTCATCGGACATCTCCAAGTCCTAGTGCTATGGAAGAGAGAATCCATAATCATCTGTAACGTGTTTAGGCTTCATGGAATGGAAAAAAATGTCTAGGGGGCAACTGATTTGACTTGCAGATAATGGACAGGGCTAGATGATCAACCACAGGGCCATCCATAGCCAGATCCTAGGCCAATTTGGGCTTTAGAAAATGTTGACAGAATGATGTGAAGGAAGCCAAGGTGACTCCTGGGATGTAATGGTATTCCTGAGGTGACAAGACAGAAGCGCTGCAGCAGGAAGCTCAGGTACCCACAAATTAAGTCCTCTGCAGCACTTAAGAAAATAATCGCTATCATGTGCATCACATTAAAATAACTAACTAAAGAAGTTGAAGCTCCTCTTGTTTTATTCACCTGAAAGAGGAGGGGGAGAGGAGACAGATTTTATGCACGGCAAGGGAAAGGCAAAATGACTTAATTAAGGATGATGTGCTCTGAGATGGGGTTTCTGCTGCGTGGTTCCCTCCTCCCATGTGTACGCATGCACACTTTCCCCCTGGAAGGCCAGCAGCGATTGCTTTGCACAGCTGTTCTGGAGCTTCCTCTCTCTGCTGTTACCTGGAAAAAAGAAGCAGGTTTTAAAAAAGCAAAAGACAACAACTCAGGAGTGGTCCACAGAAGGGGACGTTGGAGTGACTTGGGATGCTGTAATTGGCAAACAGCTGTAAAGAGGGGGCAATTTCTTAACTGTACAGAGTTCAGGACTTTAGTTTGTTCTCGTCCTGCAATGGCACCAGGTGTGCAGTGACAAGAAATAGAGAAGTGTAGCTTCTTTAATATTTTCGCACCTGTGCAGAAACGGGCCTCTGGAAGTCTTAGGTTTTCCCCTGGTGATCAAAAATGATCATAAGGACTAGGTCTGTAGGCTTCTGTATGAAGTTGGGGTTTTGTAGTTGCAGCAGCTTCCCATGCAATCTTGCAACCACGGGGAAAGAACACTTTATTTAAAATATTTCTGTTCTGCCCTTCATGTTTCCAGGGCAGCTGACAAAACTAAGATAAAGCTCAGGAATCAAAGTAAGTCATAATTTGATTACAGCATGTTAAAATAATACATTAAAACGCCTGGGATACTGAATCGTGGGTTGTTCCGCTAAAACTGTTCACATAGTTAAAAACTATTTGTTGTACATAACCTCCCAAATCAAGACAAGATTTTCAAACTGCTAATATGCTACAGTGAGAGCCACTGTGGCAAACGGGTTAGAGTGTTGATCTAGGACCTGGGAGAGCAGGGTTCAAATCCCCGCCCCCCCCAGCCATGAAATTCATTGGGTGACCTTGGGTGAGTCACCATCTCTTAGCCTAACTTACCTCACAGGTTGTTGTGAGGATGAAATGGGGAGGAAGAGAACCATGTACACCACATTGAGATCTTTGAAAGAAAAAAGTGGCATATAAATGTAATAAATAGGGCGGTATATAAATTCAAATAAAATAATAATAATAATAATAATAATAATAATAATTAATAATAATAATAATATGTCAGGTGGTGGGGATAGAGGGGATTGGGTCTTAAAGCTCCTTTTGTTATAAAACTCCCAGGCAATGGGATTTAGATAGTTATTTTTAATATATCAGGCTACATAGATTTCTCCACACACACACTGACCCCAGGAAGGATCCCCTAAATAAGCATTGGGAAACATAGTATTCAACTTTAAATTATTCTCACTGCCCCAATCCTTGTGGATTTTCAGTTTGCAACATGCTGTTAATGTTTCCAAAAGAATCAACCTAGAAATACTCCCATCATGGGAATGTTTTTGTCAGAACCGGCTTCTAACTAAACTTCCAACTTGCCAATCGAGTCGAACTTTTTCTTTCAGTGACTTTGTAGGGACCGCTGACCACATGCCTGTATTTTAAAAAATGGTGGCAAAGGGTGGGTCAGAAAAGACCTCTTAGAGAGTCTCCATTACCTCTGGTGGGATTATACATTTGTTCTAGTGCTTTGTCCCAACTAGCTTTACATGTCCCAGGAGCTTGCACCACTTCCTGTGGAGGCTGTTTCATTGTGTGTTGACAGACATGTGTGACCTAATAAATTGAAAGGTTCTCTACAATGGAGCTAAAAAGAAACAGCCTCCGTCTCCTGGCTTGCATTGTTCTTTATAATCAGCTTTAGAAAAAAAAATGCATATATTTAGGCAAGGATTTGCAAAGTGCCTGCAGTCTTTAGACACTGAAATCCCATTCACATGGTGCTCTATCCACTCCCTTCAGTTTCTCCTGGAAAATTCTGATCTTTAAGTCTTTAAAAGCATCAGTAATCCATCTGTTCTCTCGGTAGCATGCTAGCGGTCACTGTTTCAATTTGTTGTGTTGTGCTAAACCTCCTTCTCCTCTGGTTTGTAGCCTGGTGTGCAGCTCTTTTCTTCATTCTGCCCCTCCACCCCCCCAAAAAAAAATCCTTTCTTGTGTACATACACACTAACTCATTTGTAGTGAAGACATGTGGTTTTTCTAAAGCTAGAATCTTTCATGCTCATCCTCAACATTCCTCTTTCAGTCTAAGTTCTGCTGCCCCAACTAGTGCATGAGGTTACTGTATATGCATTTGAAAATGCTCCCCTTGATTAGGTTGTACATGCCTTTTTGTCCCATTACATGGCCCGGGTAAATGAAGAACAAAGTGGTACTTGTAGCATACTCACACCATTATGGGTCAGGTGTGGGATATACCACTATCCCATTGTGTACAGAATCAATCTGCAATGAACTTTTCTTAAAGCACGTCCCCTCCCTCTAAAAGAAACCATGGATTTGTAGTTTCTTAAGAGAGCTGGGAATGGTAGCTCTGTGAGGGGGCAAACTACAGTTCCCAGGGTTCTTTTGAGAGGGGTGTTTTTAATGTATGGTGTGTACGCAGCCAGAGAGTCTGATGGTGTGCATTTCCCCCCCAGATTTGCCAGCTGCTAAGATTTGGAGAGAGCCTGTGTCAAGGGCTATAAAACCTCTTTTGTCTTAGAAGAGCTTGCCAGCTAGCCTGCAGTGCTAATACTCTGAGTATTGTAAACAGAAGCCTAAAGTAGCCATTGCCCTCACACATATGCAAGGCATTAACAAATGAACAGCAGGACACCAGATGTTCCGCTGTCCTGGCGAGCTGCTATCACTTTGACACCTGTTGGGTCCAGCAGAGCTGTGGCTGAAGGAGCTAGAGGCTGCTTTTTAAAAAAGAGAGAGAAACCCTTCACTGTTAGGGAATGCAGAGAGCCCTAATCTCCAGATTTAAGAGGGAGTGGAAAACCTCTCCCACTTCAGAAAGTAGATATAGGGGTGGGTGGGTGGTTCATTTCTAAAATGCTTTTAGGGAATTGATCCAACAAGGCTGATTTGAAATAATCTCGTCCTTTGTTCGATCTGCTGAGTTGTTTGTAATTTGGTTTCCCATTTAAACGAAGCAAAGAGTGCATTACAAATCCCCCACTTTCTCCTTTGCCTCAGATTGTATAATTGGAATGTGCTCATAAGCCACAAGCAGTGATCATGCACCACACACACATTAAGAAACGACACACATGGGTAGGACTGTTAGAGTGTTGGTGGCAATTCGGCCCGTCACTTTCTTTGGCCCATTGCTCACTTTGAAAACCGTCAAAAACTTGCTCCTGCACTCATTGCAAGGAGGCTTTGGTTTGTTTCGGTGCCATTCTCCTCTGTGCTGCTTTGCTGCACTCACACTCCTTGGCCTCAATTGTCTATACACTGTTTGTTTATACCAGAAACTGTTTCCCACCAGTTCAGACTCTTTGACCACCTGGGCTTTGGCCACATCCACACCACGCATTTAAAGTGCATAGCTTTCCCCCAAAGAATCATGGGAACTGTAGTTTTTTTAAGGGTACTGTATTAGGAATGGTTGCTCTGTGAATAGTAAACCACAACTCCCAGGGTTCTTTGGGGAAGCCATATGCTTTAAACCAGGCATCCCCAAACTGAGGCCCTCCAGATGTTTTGGACTACAATTCCCATCATCCCTGACCACTGGTCCTGTTAGCTAGGGATCATGGGAGTTGTAGGCCAAAACATCTGGAGGGCCTCGGTTTGGGGATGCCTGTTTTAAACATATGGGGTGGGTGTCATGTTCTGATTGAAAGCAGCTCTCCAGGGTCTTTCCTATTACTTTCTTCTAGATCAGGCATCCCCAAACCTTGGCCCTCCAGATGTTTTGGACTACAATTCCCATCTTGCTTGACCACTGGTCCTATTAGCTAGGGATCATGGGAGTTGTAGGCCAAAACATCTGGAGGGCCACAGTTTGGGGATGCCTGTTCTAGATAGATTGTGTGTGTGTGTGTGTGTGTGTGTGTGTGTGTGTGTGTGTAATTTTGTCAGTGACATCATGGACATAATAACATACATTTCCATAGTTAATAGGATTACGTGGCAGGAATGAATTGCCTGGTTCTCTAGATTAGGGATGGGGAACCTGTGGCCTTCTGGATGTTGTTGGACTCAAACTCCCATCAGCCCCTGTCAGCATGGTCAAAGGCCAAGGAAGATGGTAGTTGTAGTCCAACAACTTTGAGAGGACGCCATGTCAGCTATCCCCATTCTAGATTCTGGCCCCAGTTGATTTCAGTTGCTGCTAATCCCCCCGCCCTTATAACCACTTCAGACCTGTGACTTGACTTGATTAAACGGGTTATGTCTTCCTGTAGGAAATAAAGTGTATTTGTGAGGCTTCCCACGAGGCAAGCCTGACTTTACGTCATGGTTTGAATTGTGAGGCAACTCAGTAGACTTTGTCTCGGAACCTGACTCTTGAGGAGAACAGATTGGCCCCAGTTTTGAAGGCAACTTGTCCATCTCGGCTCTCGCTCTCTGTGGAGCAGCTCGTATGTTCTGAACACTGACAGCAAGCTGGCTGGCTGCCACCTGGGGATTCCCCTTACTGAAAGGGAATCCTCTGCGAGCCGGCTAAACCAGCTTGCTGGATGCTTTGTCCTCTGGGAACAGGCCCAAGAATCAGGTCCCTAATCTCCACAGCAGCCAGAGATTTCTGATGGTGTGTCTAAATGTTAAGAGCTAATGGAGATTAGCAAAACAAACAAAACCCTAAAGCTCTGCCCCCAGACCTTCTGGTCAGGATCTTCTCCTCCAAAGAAGGAAGTTGGGGGCAGGCAAAGTAGAGGGGACATCAAGCCAACTCTTGATTTCCCCTTGCTGGCTGTTCTGACAGTCTGGGAGAGAGCTTTCCAAGCAGCCATCACCTGCCCTGGCCTAAGGACTTTTATTAAGGGGAACCTGATGGCACAGTGTCTGACAATTCAAGATTTTGAAAGCCCAACAAAGGTGTAAAATATGGAAGTTTTATAGTATGAGACATGAAGGGAGTGCAGTCAGACCTTCCAAGTGTCCCTATTTTCCAGGGACAGCCCTACATTTATAGAATCCATCCCGGTTTCTGATTTGATCCCAGAATGTCCTGCTTTTCCTTAGGACGTCCCTATTTTCATCAAGAGAAATGTTGGAGGGTGTGGAATAGGACATGTTGCCTTTCAAAAGTTATTGACAGCACTTTTTTCAGCGGGAACTCACCGGAACTCAGTTCCAGCACATCTCAGGTGGTCGCCATTGCCATTCTAAGAGAACGAGGGAGGTGTTCATGGTGAGTTCCAGCACCTCTTTTTCTAGAAAAATAGCCCTGGACACCCCTATTTTCATCAGAGAAATCTTGGAGGGTATGTGTAGTTTCTCTGCTGTGTTGGCTAACGTCCACTGGGAATGGTAGGACCAGCAGTAGGTGGAGCCAGAGAGCCAAACAGCAGGAAGAGGCAATTAATTCTTCTTCTGTCCACAATCTGGCAATCGTTTGTAGTGATGTCTATTCAATTTCACACACATTTTCCTTACCAACTCTCATTTTTTGGAATTGGAGTGTTGAAAAACCCAACACGCCCTACTAGGAGGGTACACAGAGTGGAGCCACTGCGGTGCCAGGGAATGAAAGACGGCCAATGCTGAGCTTAAGCACAGGCAGTTGTTCCACTGGGTGACTAGACCTGCTTGGTACTGAATCCTTCCCATCTCCCCCACCGCAGTGCTACAGGTGCCCTTTGGTCCCCTCTTCTCTGCCTTTTCCTGGCTGCGCCCTTCCCTGGATCTCTGCGGGGAGAACAGTTGGCTAGAGACCACTTTGCTACCAGTTTGGCAGGCCACACAATCATCTCAATTAGCCATTAGTCACAGCTGCAGGCAAACCGGCTGCTCATCAGGGAGAATATGGGATTCTGTGAGGATAATACTGAGGGACAGCTTAAGAAATTAAGGTCATATGGGGGACAGTTTTGAAAGAGAAATTCCAGGAGAGTAGCTGCGTGGGAAGGGAGGATTTCTGAGGCAACTTAAAAGACTTAAGGCCTGTCCAAATTAGGCTTACTCTGGAGAGGAATCCTACTCTGGTGAGAGTTTGGGGGTATGCAGGCCCGATTTCCCGCCCCTTCTTGTTCCCTAAAAAGTTATTGCTCCCCTTGTGGCGCTTCCTCTCCCGCCCAACAGCCATTTCCCTGTGTCTTCAGGGTCTGGTGTCTGAGATGTTTTCGAGGAGGGTGGTAGCTCTGCACATAATTGAGAGCAGCTTCAGGCATTCTGTTGGCATCTTCAGGGAAGGCATGGTGGGGAGTTGCAGGGATCTGTGCCCTAGCTCTGCTCCCCAGTCCAGACACCTTCCAACCAATGAAGGGGACCTGGCCAAGTGTGAGACACCTCTGTGATTACAGGGCAGTCCCCGCTTGAATGTGGTTATCCTCCACAAGATGGGAGACAACCAGAACAGTGATGTGCGAGTACAGCCAGCACATGTGTCCCTGGGTGCCCCCACCCATGTGTTTACCCAACATGCTAACTGAAGTTTGTTCCTCCTTCAGACACAAACTCACACAGAGGCTCTGCCTTCCCTGTTGTATGGCTCTGCAGTGTTGTAGAATGTACAGTGGTACCTCGGACGCAATTGGTTCCGGGGAGCCGGTCGCTCCCCGAGCTGTCCGTAAATGGAGTGCCTCTTCTGCGCGTGCACGAAGTGCTGATCACTTCTGCACATCCGTGCGCCAGATGTAAGCACTTACTGGTCTGCAGCGTTCGCAAACCGATCGATCTCAAACCGCAGCGATCGTAAACCGAGGTACCACTGTATGTGAATATTGGGACCATGCTGGTGGGAACCAATCGTTTGCATCTCTCTCCCCTCAGTTATTACTCTTCCTCCTGACTGAGGGGCTATCAAGCAGGCAGAGCTGTAGCTAGGTGATCTTGTGCCCCTGGCAGAACCGTCCAGATTGCGCCCCCTAGCCACGGACAAATGAACTCTTCCTTCTGCCTCTCCACCACCACCACCCCTCCACCCATTCAATTCACCTTCTATTTAAAACCATTTCTTGTGAGGTAATAATCAATATTTATATTTATGGACATACTTTTTAGCCGATTCCCCCCCAATCGTCTGCGCCCCTAGCGGGGGCCCACCTTACCACCCCCTAGCTACGGCCCTGCAAGCAGGGGAGATTCTTGCAATTCATTCCAGCCACAGCTACTATAGGATTGCTTTCCTTTGTATAGCTCAGTCGGCAGAGCCTGAGACTCTGGGTCGTGGGTTTGAGCCCCACGTTGGGCAAAAGATTCCTGCAATGCAGGGGGCTGGACTGGATAACCCTCATGGTCCCTTCCAACTCTACAACTCTATGATTCTGTGATAACCCAGGGAAAACCAATCTCGCACAACTGCAGTCACATGTGAACCAAAGAACCATGGCGGGAATGAAAGAAAGTGGGGACACGAAATGTGTCCTGGCCCTTCTCTCTCTTCCTTCCTGTTTCCTCAGTTCCTTGTATGCCTCACATTAGAGAATGTCGGAAACAGAATACTGAGGTGCTTTGCCCAGCGTTCATGGGTACGCACGAATTGTGCTAATACAAAGGCCATGTGCATTCTTCAGAAGCCATAGTTAGAGCCGTCTCAGTTTATCACAGAGGCACATATGTTTCTTGCATCCCATTACCTGCACCATTGCAATGATTTTAAGGCTGCTTGTCAAGGCGATGCACGTGGCTTGCCTCTCTCAGCTGGGCCACGGCAGAGCTGTCGCAATTGCCTGAAGAGTCCTGAGGGGTCCCTCTGGTTGCTACAGATATACCCTGTGCCTTTCATTCTCGTCTCCAGTGGGCTGCTGCTGGGATGAGTTATTTGGGGGGGGGTATGGATCCATTGTCATTGGCTCCCGCAGCAACATGGCGGGGAGGGGGGGAGTGATGTTGCCATTCACCTCTGCTGCTGTTTTGTGCATGGAAATGTTTCTGCAGGTGCAGGCAAGTGTGTGTTTATAGCCCAGTAGACTTTCCAGTTTAGTACAGCAAAATGAGAGCTTTTTGGTGGGGGGGGGGGGAGTGACTGTGAATGGGAAGGGAAACCTTGTACGCTCCCAGGGCTCTCTTGGAAATTGCTTTGCTCTTTAGCTTAGGATATGGATAGTCCCTGTTGAAAAAGAAAAAGAAAAATTAGCCATGAGCCCCGTGTAAAGCAGCATTTTCAGAGAAAGTAAAGTAAGGAGGGGGGAATAGGGGGGGGAGGAACACCAAACATTTGACAATACTGTTTCCCTGCCTAATTTGCAGAGACAACAGCAGGTATCTCAAGAACTACTGCTCTTGTATGTCTTGCAGCAAAGCAGCGCCAGATGTTTCCCATATGGTTTTCGCTTCCTGTCTGGCTCCTCCACATTTAGCCTTTTTAGAATATAAAAATGAACATGTTTGTTTTGGACTACAAATAAAGAAAAAATAACAACAAAAACAAAAAGCGAGGGGGGGGGGTGTCTTTTATAACCCTTTCCCCAAGAGAGGTTGTTCAGGATGCAATCTGAACTCTATTCACTATTGTATACTATTGAGGAACTATTGTTTCTCTCCCCGCTGCTTTTGTTAAATGTCTTCTGTTCTTTTTCTCTCACCCCCCCCCAAACACCATTACATGTTTTCTTATTGTGTCACCAGGCCTTTGCTGTGATCTCTTCCAGCCATCGGTGAAAGGCTGGAAATGGCTTAGTGCAACGTTTCTCAAACGCAAAACCCACAGCAGAGTTTGCAGAAGCTTTAGCAACTTTGCTACATCCTACCACGGCCGCCACCACCCCAATTGGCACATGCCTGTGCATTATTATTAGTAAGCATTAACTAGTAGTTAGTCAACAAAAGCTTTAGTTGTTGTTTACTGGGAAAATACCATTCGTAGTGACAGGCAACGGGTGTGTGCGTGCCTGTGTCTGTCTATAGGTAGGTAGGTAGGTAGCAAAGACATGTCTATTGCAGTGATCTGTGTTTGTGTGCAGGTGCATATGAAATGCACAAAGAGACACATCGCCTTGTTGTTCACTCAGTGTCAGGGTAACACAGGGCTTCTTTTTGTCCTTTTGTGGGTGCCCCAGGGTTTTAAGAGCACTCCCAATGCTGTATCTTTGGGAACAAATTCTGAAATTATGGCAGCATCATAGAGACAGGTTTAGTTTTGGAAAGTACGTGACCAGCCTACGTGTACGTGTGTGCAAGGCGAATGCACACTCACCAAAACTTCCTCCCTTTACAGAGCACTCTGATGTCTGTGGATTGGCATTATAAGAAGCACATTTCCTCCCCCCACCCATGATTTATAATTATGTAGCTGTGCAGTTACGAGCATGTACAATATCTAGCACTGTCTTATGTATCCAAAAATGTGCCCAGGACATCAGAATATTCTGAATGAATGAATGGCTTGGTTAACAGTGTTCAAAATAGACCCCTGTATAGAATAGTAGTGAATGTGTGTGTTTTTGTGTGTGGTGAACAGAAGGCGGTGGCGGGGCGGGGGGATACAGAAAATGAATCGCAAGTCACAGTAGCGTTTTGAATATGATCTGCCGCCTATTTATTTTGATTTAGATGCAGAATAAGAGGGAGGTGGGGAGAAATATAATAAAAAGGAGCAAACAACATGAGAAATGTGTTCTGTGAACAGAGCTGCAGCCTCTGTCATAGTAAGTGTATGTATAATGAGGACTGGATCTATCCCAGAAAGTGTTCCCATTTCTTAAAGACCTTCCTACGTAAGCAGGAAGAGGGAGGGCAATGCCACAGGTGAATCTTCTCATGGCATCCTGCTGCTGTTGTGAGGAAAGTTGCATCTGCAACTTCTCTCTGTATGCAGGATGGAATCTTTACTGTTATTCAGAGGGAGCTGACTATTATTCCCAAGAGAAACAAACCCCCACTATCTGGTTGTATAGGCTTCTAAAACTCTGCTGCTGGTGCCTAGGAAAAGCATACAGTTTTATTTTCAGGGTGGTGTCATTTAATAGCTCCAACCCTGGTGCGAGATGCTTTTTCCAGAACTGGCAATCAGCATGCCAACTGACAGGATCAGTTTGAGTATTGCGACAGCTGTTTTTCTCTCCTCCAACCCCAAGACAGCATCTCCTACTTATGAAGTTAAAAGATTCTCTTTCTCCCTTGTTCCTGCCCTCCCCTCTCTTAATTGCCCATTAAATTATTTAAATATTTAGGACTAAAGGGCTTCAATTATCCATTAATTTACATTAGTAATTTATATATCAGACTGAATGGACACGCTGTTAGTATAATGGGCCCCAGTGGACTGGCAGAAGCCACACTGCTGTGCATTTTCCTGGAATATGATCCATTTCTTTACACCTTCATACAGAGAGAGAGAGAGAGAGACATAGGCACTCATCTGCATGCACATGCATGCCAGCCTGTGCGTCGAAAAGCATGTGCAGGGCTGCATATCTTCAGTGCCACACAAATACACAGTTGCATTCTTATTGCTTCCATGAATGGGTGCATGAAGAATAATGAAATGCAAAAGGGCCCTGGACTCTCTCACACTCATATTCTCGAGTTCTGTGCCGTGCCGTTGGGCGCCTGCTCTTTCAACTGCGCTGCACAGAAAAGGCCCCTTCTCAACATTTCCTTTAGAAAGCCTGCAGCCCCTCTTTCCTGACCTGCCTATTTCGTGTGCAAATTGTGACAACTGCATCCTGTTAATCAGCACACTGCAGGCCTTGAGATCATTCTCTTGGCAGTAGGGGCAGCAAAGAAGAGGATATTTATTGCCTCTTCAATATTAAAAAAGAGGAATCTAAATCTCAGTGAGGGTGGAGGCGTCAGTGGTCTGCTAGGCCTGTCCAATCTGGTTTTGCTTGAACTACAGCAGGCATCCCCAAACTGCGGCCCTCCCTCCAGATGTTTTGGCCTACAACTCCCATGATCCCTAGCTAACAGGACCAGTGGTTGGGGAAGATGGGAATTGTAGTCCAAAACATCTGGAGGGCTGACGTTTGGGGATGCCTGAACTACAGGTAAGCGTGGCCAGGTGAAAAAGAGGACAAGGCTCGTGTACCTTTAATGGTTGTGTGAAAGACGGGATTTCAGCAGGTGTGGCTTGCCCCAGCCATCATGGCTAATAGCCAGGAATGAGAGAGGGGCCAACATTTGGAGGGCCAAAGGTTCCCCAACCCCTGCTTTATGGAAGAACTCCTCCAGGTTCCTTTTCTTGCAGGACAGCTGAAGCTTCACGTGGCAAGCTTTTTCTTGGTGCTTAAATTTTCACAGTAAGTAGTTCTGGGGCTGGGTATGTTTTTCAGAGAAAAGTGTCTGCTTTCAGATTGAAGGTGGATACCTTGGCCTGTGTGTGTAGAGATGAGGGGGTTTCCTGCCATAATCCTACATTGTCCATTCAACAATAGCTACCTGATGTTGTAAGCCACCTTGGATAAAATCTCAGATTTTGAAAAGCAAGTAATGGGTTTTATTGGGAATAAAATTAAATTAATAAAAAAGTAAAGATATGCTAAAGGTACACAAGTTCTTCAGGGTTCCACCCCCTTCCACTCTTGATCCACCAGTGTGAGAGGCCTGGTTTAGATCAGTGCCTCAACAGGGGAGATAGGGATGCATGAGAAATTCAATTCAATTCATCTTTAAAGGCAAACCTAGCTCATTCATAATTCCTTTAAAAAAAAAAAAGGATACAACCGAAACACAATGATCCTTCAAAATTTGCAGTTCACTGAATTTTGCAATGCAGTTTTACATTGCCAAGTAATGTCAATTGGGTAAAGTTACCATTAAAAATAACAATCATATTTTCACTATCATGCAAAAATCCATTATTTGGGGGAAATTGCAAAAGTATGTATTTTGGGCATCATTTGGACATGTGTATAATAGGAGCAATTTGCGCTAAAATGGTGGTGAATTTTCGCAATGACTTCTTTTCTTTCTTTTTAAAAACCAAATTCTCAGATTGGCATGGGAATGTGGGGAACTGAACTTAAGACTGGAAAAATGAGAAATGGGCAGAAGCTGAAATGGACTGACTCGCTGATCCCTAGTGGGACTGTTGTCCTGAGTCAGATCACGGGACCTGCGGTGGCAATTTGAGGTGTGTTTTTTTTTAAAGAACAACAACCACCAAACCCTGCACTTGAGGGCACAGATACTGTGCCAGTGTTAACATCCTATCAGACCCTTAAACAGAATAGGATAAGATTAATCTATCCAGTGAAGATACTTTAGCCTGGGTAGGTGAGATTTGAAGAAGTGGGTGCCTCCCTTCTCCAAGTCCCTGGTGAGGATGCCTGCCTCTCTCACTCTGAGGATCCTAATCTTAAAGCTGCTCCTTTAAGAACTGCCTTCCAGGTACTGCTTTTGCCAATGCCTTCCAGAGGCTCCTGTGCTTTTGGCAAATAGCTCTTAGGAAGCCTCATTCTGGGCAGTGTCCTTGCTTGACATCCTGTCTGCCTGTGTCATCTGCTATCTCTGCCACAGCGACTCTATAGCTGTAATGTAGTGGCAGCCTGCCTGCTTTTGACACTGTCTTACTTGAGATCCTTCTGATTGCCTGTAGCAGCTCTTTCCACACAGTGGCAGCAGCAGAGGAGGAGTGGGAAAGTGTGAGTGTTGCCGGGGGGGGGGAGAGAAACAGGCTAGTAGTCTTACCTACATCTTCACATAGAAAGATGGCAGCTTCTCAAGTGCTTGGAGGAAAGGCCTGGATTGAAACCCTGGAGAACTGGATTTGATTCTCCTATACCAGCCTTCAGCCTTCAGATGATGGGAGTTGTAGTCAAAAACATCTGGAGGGCACCAGGTTAGCAAACCTTGTCTTATACTATCCCAGTTGTATTTGGAGATTTAAAGTTTGGTTAGCAATGGAAGCAAAGACATCCCTATATGTTAAGTTGTTTCTATAAGGTAGGGAAAAATTGCGTTCTGTGTTGTTTACCCTGTTCTGTTCTTGTAGACAGCTGCCCGCAGGGTTGGCTCATATATCCATGTACATCGCTTGTGACTTAAGTACTCCTTTAGAGACAGGATGTATGAACACAGTCCACTGCAAAATGTGTTGTTTAGGGTAATACAAAAGTTCTACCTCTGATGTTTTGACCATCACATAACAAAACATCCACGTGTGAGTTGATTGACCCCTTACCCTTCTTGCAACTGCTATGTAGAGATGTCCCTAAAGTACCATACCAAGTGAACAGAACAGCAAAGGGCCCCAAGCAAAACAACCTGAAATTGTCTCACTTGGGATTCATCTCTTCAACCTACACTCTGATGTAGAAAAAGCTTGTATATACACAGAATCACTGGTGCCATGTCACAACAAATATTAATAAACTTGGTGGCACTCCACCATTTTTGAATTAGATGCAAGAGCCTGAATTAGCAGCAAGTGACGGCAAACACAGATAGCATTCCCCCCTTTTCCCAATATTTTTTATTGATTTTTCATCAATAACAATCCAATGGAGGCCACATTAATACAATACCAAATCATAGTACAATCAAAAAAGCTAATTGATCAGTTCCAAATTCAATGTTTTTGGCTGATTTCCCGTGTTCCGGCTATCAGGAGTTGATGCTATTCCTTGGTCCTGCTCCAATTCTCTTAATTAGTCCAAATACCACAATTCCGATCTTAATCCTTTGTTTTAGCAGCCACTGGTGTGATGACTTTCGTTCATATTTAATAAATTCATATCCATTAACTTGCAGAGGGAATTTATATCCTGCAGTTTTCTGTGTACAATATTTGTTTACCTTCTTCTTTTCCTTCATGTTGTAATCAATCAATTCTCTTCAGCATTGCCCCTCCTTCGAGAACTCATTTCTTAGTATGCCACAACTTCTCCATTTTGTCTCTCCAAAACCGAAAGCACTCCAGTGTCCGGTCGCAACTCCTGGCTTACTTCCAGCATTTGTCTCCTTTGATCCTTTCCAACCTTCTAACAAGGTGGTGTCTCACGAAAAATATAAAAAAATCAGAATTAGAGCCCTCTTTAGTATGCAATGTCACAAGTCATCACAGTATTTCACAGTCTGTTCTTTCAAGTACTCTGTAAAGAAGTTCTTGTTGAATCCCTCTTGCATTCCATATATAGTTGTAATCCCTTCAGTGAAGGTTTGTCGAATCATAGCACAGCAAATATAACGTATATATAATGTAAACAGAGAACAAAGGCTCCCCTTCACTTACATAGTGTTCCAGTTATGATAGCGAGAATCCTCTCCAGATCAAAACCTTGGCACTCAGTGGCTGATTCATTTAGCAGGTTATCTTTCTTCTTCATCCAGAACAAATCTGTTTCGTAAGTCCAAATTCAGATCCATCTTAAAAGAAACAGAAGTACCTCCACTCATGGCGAAACATTGGGGAGTTTCCAATATGTACAGTGCTATGCACTCTGCGTCCCTGCCACCACATTCCATCGGAGCGAGAGGCAGTTATCGGACATTATTATTATTATTATTATTATTATTATTATTATTATTATTATTATTTATTATTTTCTACCCCACCCGTCTGACTGGGTTTCCCCAGCCACTCTGGACAGCTTTCAACAGAACATTAAAAACAGAATAAAACTTCAAACATTAAAAACTTCCCTAAACAGGGCTGCCTTCAGAAGGTAAAAGGTGGATAGTTGTTTATTTCCTTGACATCTGATGGGAGGGC
The DNA here is from genome assembly GCF_965207765.1 of Zootoca vivipara. Classification (NCBI taxonomy): domain Eukaryota; kingdom Metazoa; phylum Chordata; class Lepidosauria; order Squamata; family Lacertidae; genus Zootoca; species Zootoca vivipara. The sequence goes on along the minus strand of NC_142588.1, from coordinate 27,763,850 downwards.
GTTCCACCAGGCGGGTACCACTACCAAGAAGGCCATCTGCCTGGTTCCCTGTAACCTCACTTCTTGCAGTGAAGGAACTGCTAGAAGGATGATCCGCGAGTGAAAGCTCTCCAACCAACGGGGGGGGGGGTGGCTTGCAAGGATAATTACTCCCAGATTATCCTTAATTAACTGTAGGACTGGCATCTGCTATCGTGGGATCCCCTGTTTGCCATGGCGGCAGCGCCAGAAGTCAACAGATAGCATTTCATCCCGAGGACTGAGGTCTATACAGGAGTTTTCCAAGTTATACCCAATCTTGGCCCACCCTCCTTTGCTGTGTAAATATGAGTGCCTTGGTCTGCAGTGAGCTTTACAGAAAACAATGAGTCGAATGGATGCCCTTGTGTTATCTAATCCTGGCCAAGAGCTGGGTCTCAGTCTCCACTTTTTAAGTATGGAAACAGAGGCACCCTTTCAGGGTTGGAAAGAACACACATACAGGCATTGTGTAAACTCAGCCTCAGAACTTTAATGTCTCCACAGGGCATGTGAGGTCCATGCTTGTTGAAGGCTCCTTGTTTCTATGCTAACAACAAGGAAACTTATGCGTATTCTTTTGCATATATCCTTCTGTTTATATAACGGAGATGAATTGAATGATGGTTTACCTCGATTGGACCTATCATGTGTGGGGGATCACAAGCACCCCACCCCCACCTAACCAGCACACTGGACCCACCTCCACCATCCCAGCTGCCCACATGGAGGTGGACAGCACATTCAAATGTGCCCTATGCTTGCAAAATCCAATCTGTATAGGCCAAAATGAGGGAGCTGATTACTAGATCTTTTCCTGGCATATGTGTAGTAGATTTTACATGTGGGTGGCATATTGAGGTGCTTCATCCCCACACTGACAGCTGGATGCTGTGGAGGCGAGTCAGAGTTTGAAGAGGCCAGGTTTTTTTTGTTTTTTTATGCATTAAATGTACATGCTGCCCTTCAGCACTGCTGTTCCCAGGACAGCTAACGGGTCAATAAAATAGGCAAACTAATATAACACACAATTAAAATTGAGTTGTGCAGAAGAACCAGAGAGGAAAGTGCAGAGAGGCAGCTGGAGATGGTACAGAATGGCCTACAAAGGGGCAAAGGAGCTGATGGATGTTCGTGGCAGGAGCTTGGTAAATTGCAAAAGGGATTGTGAGAGAAGCCTGCAGGAGAAGGTAACCTCAGGTGGAATGCCAATAAGGAAAAAGATGGAATGCCAATAGAACAACAGGCATCTAGAAAGGAACAGCTAATGGGGCTAACAAAGAATCCACAGTCTTTGACCATCTGAGAGGTGTGGAAAGTACCTTTACAAGAGTGATTATTGGGGAAGGTCTCATTAGAACTGATTACCAGGATGACGTGTATTATATCTCCAGAATGCTCGTTTGAAACCACAGTTATTGAAACTCAGCTGGAATGTATACGACTGATCAGGCAAGGTCCCTGCAGGGCCAAGAAAAAGGCAGCATGGTTAACAAGCAAAGTCATTAGGAAGTTATTAGAGGCAGTTGCTGGGCACTGTTGCACTCAAGCTCTAATTTTGGGCTTCCCGTAGGCATCTGATAGGCCACTGTGAGAACAAGATGCAGAACTAAACAGGCCTTTGGTCTGATCTAGAAGGGATCCAGAATGTCCTTACATGAAGAGGTATGCAATGCATGTTCATGGGAGATCGTAGGACGTGTGTTATGAAAATGTAATTGGAGAAGAGGTCTGTTGAAGACAATTGGAGGACCAGCTGAAGAAGAAAAGCTGGAGATGGAATAGAACAGAAGCAGGTCAGCAGAGCAGAGGAGAAGTGCACACTGGGAAACGGAACCATAAACAGAAATCATTTTTTGTGTGTGTGACAGGGACTTTCTCGACACACAGCTGATTCCGGTGCCGTGTAAACCACAGGAGGTTGGGGCTGGCTTTTTTGTTTGTTCATTAATATAATTGCTTGCTTGTGTTATCAGCAGTGAAGTGATTTTGTTCGTGCTCATTAGATTCCAGAGTGGTTGCCAGTCTGTCTCTTCTCATCTGCAGCTGAGAACTATTTATTTGAGGACGATGTGCACTTCTCTTCCATGACTGTTTAATGGCCAGGCATTCAACCTCAGGCAGGTGAAGAGACTGCAAGTGACTCTCTGGGTTCCGCCACCTTCCAAAAGAGCTAGGAAGTCAGGGCACTTCTTGATCAGCTGGTTGTTCCTCCTGAGACCTCTGAAGAGTAGCAGCGTGAGCCCAAGTTAATTAGCATGGGAGGAGCATGTGTATTTTGTATTGTTTTTTGTAAGTCCCTTTAAAAGCTTACTTTGCTGAAAGATGTCTAATAACTGGAAAAAAATAAACCAAACAAATGGGATCATACGTGCACACCGAGGACCATCTCGTTCCTACTTCTTACAGCCACCGCAAATTTCTTTTCTATTGAGCATTATGTGCCAGGAAAATTGTGGCTATGATATTGCAAAGGGGGCAAAGAGTGCTGTGCATGTGTGTTCTGATATATACGTATATTCTTGCTGCAAACAGTTTTAGATGATGCAGACAGAACTGGCACTGAGTTGGACTTTGATAGAAGCTTTGTGTGCCTGTAATGTGTGTGTGTGTAACCTATGACTTGGGCCATTTTGCTATGGTGCTGCCCCTGTTTCCAGCTCCAGCAGTAATAGTTTCCCCGCCACACACACAAAATAAACCTCAGCTCCAGCCAATCAGCATTTATGCTTCCAATAAAACCCAGCATTCTGGATCAGGAGCCATCAATACGATGTCATACAGCCACAGCCAGATTGTAGCATTAGCAGAGGAAATGGGGCCTCATGTATTCCTTGAGAGGCTGCTAAAATAGGATGAGGTTTCTGTGGTGCCATTTGCGTTCTGTCTCAAAACAGATCGGCAGAGTTATAGGCTTCAAAGGGTGCCATGCTGAAGAAAGCAGATATCGGCCATTGTGGGCTTTAGCAGGGGGAGGCTGTAAATGTTAGGTGGCTGCTTTAAATAGAGGGTATCCTGCCTTGGGGCAAGAGTTGAACTGTCTGGCTCATAGGCCTGGTTCATATGCTATAATGTTTTCCATACTGAGTCTTCCAAACACCCATCAGTGTGGTCATTCTGAGTCAGACATTGCTTCCTCCATGCGACCACTTCCACTGGGATGCTCAGCAGGGATAACTTTGCAGATTCCAAACTGGGCCACAAACATCCATCCCATGTGTCTGGCACAAAGTTGGGCTTTGGGAAAACCTCCACTTTTATTTTTACTTCCAAAAATAGGTTTCTAGTTCTTAGGGCAGCAGATAGTTAAAAAAAGAGGAAAAGATCAGAAGCCAGACATTGTTTGAGCAGATTGATTCTTTTGGTACTTTGCATATCCCTGCATCCATCTTGGTTGACTCGTCCCCATTTATCCACTGCTTTTTTAAAAAAGTGCCCAGGCTTGGAAAACTGATTTGGACCGAGGTTTGGCATGGAATATAGAACATCAGAAAATTGCCCTCGGTTAGAGCCTGTTGCATTGTGCGGACATGTCAGCTTGCTGGAAATTGCAGCCATTGTGAATGAAACCAAATCAAAATGTTGCTCATCCTGAGTTCTGCAGTGCCAGGGTCAATTTTCCTTTTCCTTTGGAGAGAGTTTGCTAACTTGTGTTAAAAGAATCATCTATGTTATCTTGTTCCTAACCTGACTTCTTCACTATATGAATGATTGTGAGATGAAGTCCTAGTTTGACAGGCTCCTCGCTGTCACGGACTAACACCCAATTTCATGACTTGCCAGTCACCCATTATTTTGCTGCTACAGAGACTTCTGTCTCTATGGAGGCAGATTTAGCTTGGCAAATCACCTTTTATTAGATCTTAATGGCTAATGTCCACTAGAAAATGACAACCATTGCTGGGTTTTCATTATTGTCGTACTCGCAGGCACAGGCTGTAATCTGAGCAGGCAGACTGGTCCAAATTAGGTTTCCTGTTAGAGAAGGGGCACACACAGGCCTGAATTCACATGGGAGCTAAAACTGAATCCAGAGGCATGAGCCTGAGAAAGTTAAATCGCAGCATTCTGTATTTTAGGAGAATGAATATACAGTCGTACCTCGGAAGTCGAAAGCCTTCGAGTCAAATGTTTTGGCTCCCAAACGCTGCAAACCCGGAAGTGAGTGTTCTGGTTTGCGAATGTTCTTTGGAACCCAAACTTCCAACATGGGTTCCATGGGTTTTGATTGGCTGCAGGAGCTTCCTGCACCCAATTGGAAGCCGCACCTTGGCTTCTGAATGTTTTGGAAGTCGAACAGACTTCCAGAACAGATTCCAGAACAGATTCCATTTGACTACCGAGGTACAACTGTATTACCGTTTTCAGTTCTCAACTAAACAATGTGTGTAGATGCAGTTACCGAAAATGTTTGAAAATGTGTACACTCCACCATCGCTGCCCATGTTGGCTGGAACTGCTGGACATTGTAGGCTGAAGGATTTGGAAAATTTCAAGGTGGGGGGGAGATTGTTTGTACTGTGTTCCAGGTATTTTAGCTCTTCAGTGATAAATACCTGAACCTATTCTACAAGCCCCATTTCTGCTCTTCTTTATACTTTACTGCAAAACTGATCACTGTCCAGTTTGTTTATAGTTCTGAAAATAAATAAAATCATGATCAACTTACCATGATCACTTTGATCTGAAGGTGGTAAAAAAACAAATCAGATATGGATGCAATTTTGTTGCATTTGAAATTTATTACATTTTTATGCTGCCCTTCATCTGAGGATCATGGGGTTGCGTACAATATAAAAACGCATAAATGCATACCATAGTAACAAACAAAACAACAACCCCCACTATTGAATCAATAATGCTTGGGTGGCTATTAAAAATTCTGCAAAACCTGTGGCCCAAGTATGAAATGCAAGTCTAGCTTTTGCAAGAGTTGAAGAGGTAAATTTGGGTGGGAGCTCACATGCCTCCCCATGCTCTTCCGCATTGGGAGTGCTTGAGAAAATACTTTTCTGTGAATTCCAAGGCAAACTGGCATGATATGCACCTCCTAATCTGCAGACTGAAACACAATGATCATTTGGCTTTTGCATTTCTCTGAATTTCGCAATACAGTTCTCGGTTCAGAAAAATATGCAGCCATGTGTTTAACACCCTAACATGCATATTTTAGGATAAATTAAGTTTGGAACTAATACATTGAGATAGACAAGTATTTAAATATTATTTTATATTTGGATATTTTTAAAATGCAGTTTAATGCAGGAACAGAACTTACGGTGTAAAATTTACATGAACTAGAAATTGCCAGAACTAACCATCCCTGTCTCCATACCAAAAATAAAATAAAATCAGTCCTCACTTTCAGAAAACTAGCATGTCAAGGAGAAGGCTAGGTTGGAAAAACACTTTCTCATACAGTATCTAGTTTGCAGGGATGGGGAAACCGTGGACCATCTGATGTTGTTGGAGTCCAGCTCTCATCATCCCCTAGCCAAAATGGCCAGTGGTCTGAAATGATGTTAAGTTGTTATCCAGCAGCCACAGATTCCCTGTGCCAACCCTATCAGAACAGATGGTCGAGTAATGCAGAGATGTACCGCGCAGTGCAATACAAGGATGCTATTCTCTCTTGGACTAGGATCTACCACCCTCCCCTTTTCGTTGTTTTCTTTTTGTTGCTTTTGCCAAGTTATCTGGCCCAATGCATTACAGGACACCTGGCATCTCTACATTTTGTTCTTCCCATTCCCCACCCCTTCCTCCTCCACCCCACACTTCCACCTCTGGATTATTATTAAGTGTTGATGGGAAGGACATAATGTGTACTGGGGGAGAGGATGCAAGCACCAGATAGGGTTTGTACCTGTAAGAATGTGTCTGTCATCATACTTTTCTTTCCTCCTCTTCATTCTGGGACACTTACCCCGTTTTAATTTTGACTCGTGAAAGGGAAGCTGGGTAGGCAGGCAGATAACGGGAAGCATCGAGAACGGCAGGCACTGAATCAGCAGCGCCTTGGATAGATGCAAACAGATGGCTTAGCAATGCTCCGAGATTCAAATGGGAAGCCTGGCCTTCTCATTTAAAAATAATATGTAATTGCAAAACGTGGGTTTTTCTTGTTCATTTAATCAAAGAAGTGTTCTCTAATTAGTTCGTACCTGCTTCCCCCTTATCTGTATCCAAGATGAAAAAATGTTTGGCCTTGCTCTTCTTCACTAATGTTGCAGCGTAGAAGCAATCCCACCCAGCATGGACAGCTGCTAACTTGCCATGTCAAATCAAAATGCCCATGCACCCTGTGCTAGTATAGCATGCGGATTTCATGGAGCAGCAGTAAACTCATGGAGAACACAATCAAATGTTGGTGTTTAGTGGGGAGGGCATGTGGCACATACCTTGCAATTGCTCTGTGGTGCTAAGAAGCCCTTGGGATGGAACCCTAAATAAAAGGTTTGGATGTTTCTGCACCAATATGCCACGAGGTAGATATCCATTCTATTCCCCCACAGTTCTGCCACCTCTCTCCTGCATCCTCTTTTCTCCCATTCCACTCTGTATACAGTTGCAGTATTTGAAATGGGAATCTGCACCCTTTAGCAAATCCCTTGGACTAGACTTGTGGTGTTTTGGTAGCGTGAAACGGTCCCTTCTGGGAGGTATAGCTACTGATGCAACGTGGAGTAATGATGGGCAGAAGCCAGCCTGGCAGCCTGGTTTTCTTTCCTTGGTGCAGGCAATATCTGCAACAGTAACGTAAAAGGCTCCAAGTGCAGGCGTCAGCCAATGAGACCGGTTGCAACAAACAGGCAGCTTTGCTTCCCCTTTAAACTGTGTGTATTTTATTTTATGTTACTTCAGTCTCTGCTGAAGGTATGGCTATGTATCTCCTGATCACGTCGGTTTCCAAATGCTGGCTTTATTACCATGGGCTGGAAAGCCTTTTAACATTCAAACTGCCACGGAAAAACAAAACGTTGATTGTGCCCAAACTGTCCAGGGATCTGCTGGCTTCTCAGTACTTGACTTTGGAGTACAGTATGTTGTTCTGCTTTTATGAAACTGAAAGGCTGGTTCCAGGATTCTTTTTCTGGTGGTGGTGGGCATCATGTAAAATCCATCAGTGAGTCCCTTACCCAGTGAAAGATAGTAGGGAGAGAGGACATTTATTTATCCCTTCCAGGTGCCCCAGCACCTTTCCTCACCTTTGCATTACACTCCTACAATCTCCCAGTTTTCCAGTGGGATGGGAGAAATCTCACCCCATCTCCCCTGTTTTCTGTGCACTCTTAAGGGAGTTGGAGGAAGGCTCCTTTCGTGTTATGCTAGGCTCCTGAGAAGGCCAGAGCAGGGCTGCTTTTGTTTTTCCTGGTAACCTTGTACGTAGTGTGAAAATAGCAACCTCGCCAGCTTGATGGGCCCTTCATAAACCTCTTAACTCATGTTTCCCAAGCTGTGATTGCTGCCATTATGTTATATTACAATAGCCAGCACTACTTCATGTTTTATAAGCTTGGAAGCATTTAAGCATCAGAGTGTAGAAACCTTATTGAGAACAAGGGTGGGTGGGTGTGCAGAAGAATTCTTTGGCACAAGTGCAACATGGTCATGCCATCGCGTTCGTTCCTTGCAATGACATGGATGAAAGCCAGAGCCTGCATTTCCTGTCCTCAGTCACTCTCTGGAGTGTCGTTCCACAGAGCTGGCATAGATTTGAGCCCAGCAGGCATGGGGTTCCAAAAGCTTCATTACCTACAGTGCACCTCTAGGAAGTAAAAGGGCTCCTGCTGTTTTATGTACAGAGTGCTCTATTAAAGAACACTATTACAGCCCCCGGCGGGGTGGTGGCGATGGATGGTGGAGGATGCATTTTGCATGGCTGATACCAGCAGGAACTTGCAGCTCTTGTATTTGCACGTGGAGATTATTTGATGCTATGGTTCAAGGACAGGTGTGTTTAATAATTCCACAGGTGTCCTTGGCAATGGTGATGCATGGCACTTCCATGTACAGTGGTACCTCAATTTACGAACGACTCGGCAACTGAATTTTTCGACTTTTGAGTGGAGCAAATGGTCACACGCTTACGAATTTCTCGACATCCAAATGGAAACCGCAGCGTTTTTAGATAGGGTATTTTTTTTTACTTACAAATTTTCAGATGGGGTTGCTTCCACTTACGAATTTTTCCATTTCCAATGCATTCCTATGGGAAATCGCGTTTCCAGTGGCACTTTTCGACTTACGAATTTTTCGACCTATGAAGGTGGTGCCATACCTTTCAGGGCATAATTCATCTTAAGTTCCTTGAAGAATGGATTGGTATGTGTGTGCGTTTCAAAAGCAGTACAAATCCATGTGGATAGCCTTATCCTCCATGAGCATGCATGAGAATCTTATGTGAACTGGATTATAGTTTCACATCGAGGCTACACAGTAGCTTTGTCCCATAAAATGAATAGCTGGGGGGGGGGAGTTATCTGCTTCTGGTGCTGCCTCATATTGAATGACACCCCTTTCCCCAAACACCCTGTGCTGCAATATAGAAATGGAGATGACGTTTTTCATCGTGGTGTGTGTGTGTGGAAGAGAGAGAGAGAGAGAGAGAGTACACTCTTGTCTTGTTGGCGCGTGCTTCTCTTTTGCAGCTGGAGATGCTGTCTGCACGTTCCTGGTTCTCATTGCCTAATTTCTCCCAGGAATATCACTGTCTTGCCTCCCCTTCCCAATCCACAGTGGAGATTATTTATCATCATCATCATCATCACAATCCTCCTTGTGGTTGCTGTCATTTCACATTGTGGCAATATCCGTTGCAGCTCTTTGCAAAAAGTCCAAGTGAAAATGTGTTTCATAAAACCCCAGGGGAAAAGTTACTTTAAAAGAAGAAATAGTTTCACGGGTACCAGAAATAGTTTAGGGAATACTGAAAAAGAATCGACAGAGGAATAGTGTAGGGTATTTTGAAAGAAAAAAGGTGTGTGTTGTTGTTTCCTGAAGGAAAACTTGAGAGCAATAACAGTGCAATCCTAAACATGTTTTACTCAGAAGTAAATCCTGTTTAATTCAGTTGGGTTCAACCCAAGGTAAACTGGGGTTAGGATTGCAGCCAGACCCAGGGTTATTTATACTGGTTGAAGAGGCATGTTACTTTTGCAGGCTAGAAATAGAGACAGTCATCTGGAAAATCACCAATTAAAACGCACCAGCTTCCTCTGTCTAAAATAATAATAAAATGGGGCAAGCAGACAGGGGTATCCCTTTACTGCTTGGATTAGGAAGTAATCCATTGGCACAAGCACTGCCTGGAGCCCGATCCTGTTTGTAAGTGTTAATAATACATGGTGAAAGCATAGACGCCACGTATCGCCCAGCTGCTCCCAGGGAGGGCGAGAAGGAGGGGAGGGGAGAGCCGCCTACCGTGAGCGCAACGTGAACAATTTGAGGAAACTCCCAGAGGAAACTTAGCAGGATCCAGGCAACGCAGTGTGACAGCAGTGGGAGCGGAGGGGATGGTGAGGAGAGATCTGCAAGGTTTCCCACCAAACCCGGGAGAATCGGAGGATGTGACTGGCTCCTAGTGAATGGGCATGGAAGGGGAGGCAAAGGGTTAGGTTTTCAATGTCGATTTCCTTTCCTTTTGAAACGTTTGGGTTTCCTCATCCGCTTCCTCTGTCTTGCAGACAAACAGAAAACATCAATAACAGCAAGGCGTGAGATTTCCAGTGGCAGGTGCAACTGGGCTTTCTCAGAGACCAGCTTTTTTGACAGAATGTATGGGGTAGCCAGGAGAAGGGGATGAAGCCAGCCCCAGAGTCAGGGATGTGTTTGTGTGTGTGAGAGAGAGAGAAACTCTGAGTGCCCGGAGGGGCAGGTGGGTAAGAAGCAAGATAAGCATTCTGCTATTTAGAATATGCTGCTGTTCAGAAGAGTTCTAAGGAACAAGGGTGTAATGTGGGAAACACAGTAATTCCAGGGAAAGTAATGCACATGTTTATAGATTGCAGAGTAATTTGGTCGATGTATTGCTCTGGGATTGGTGGACTCTCTTTCCTTGGAGGCTTGTAAGCAGAGGTTAAATGGCCATCTATCATGTAGTTGAGATTTCTGTATTGCAGGGGGGTGGACTAGAGGACCCTTGGGGTCCCTTCCAACTCTACAGTTCTTGGGACTCCCATCACCTGTCACTTTTGGCTATCGGATATTCTGGCTGGAGCTGATGGGTGTTGGAGTCCAAGAGCATTGAGAAGGCCACAGATTAACCACCCCTGTTTTAGTCAGAGGGTGGTCCAGTGCACACTGTGATTCAACAGCTTGGGGTGGGCCTCAGGGTCATACGTTCTCCCCCCTCTCACATATTAATCGCTCCCCAGCCTTTCCCCTGCAGCCTTAAGCGTGATTAAAGATTACATCTGCACCAATTTTAGCCGTGGTTTACATTATGACTCCTGGAGCTCGTGGGATTAATGTGGTTGCTTCCTTTTAGTTTTTTAAATATCCATTTAAAAAATTCACACACACACACACACACACACACACATCTGCTAAAGAAAATATTCTGCTAGAACATGTGATGTATACTAAATATTAACATTGTCAGCATATGAAGGAGATTATAGTGGCAAAACGAACCTATGATTCGGACTCAGTTCTCAAACATGTCTCGGCTACTCTTTGGAAGAATTTACAGAACATTTCTGAATATAAGAGAACATCTTCTTTTACTGAATATAAGAGAACATATTCTTCTGCTCCAGAGAGTCAAAAATTGGCAAACGACCTGAATCAGTTTTATAGCAAAGTCAAGCATTATCAACTAGAGCAATTCACTCGGCGCCAGAGGCACCAACAACCACCTCAACCTGTTCTGAAGTCACTACAGGGACAGAAGGCAAAAGCTCCAGGCGCAGTCGGAGTGGCTCCTCTTTGCTTGAAATAGTGTTTGCACACTCCGATCCTCACACAGATATTTAACTGATATTTTGTATAAAGTACGTTTACATTGTAAAATTAGCCAAAGCAAATTCCAAGTATGTAAGTACTTGGCAAATAAATAAATTACTATTACTATTAATTATAACATAATAGCTAGCTTTTAATTTCTAAATGATAGCCTGGGAGTATTGCACATACATCAGGAAAGATGGGGGGGTCACCTTGTCACCTTGACATTGTGGGTTTTCTTTTTAAATGCTCAGTTTTCAGAAGCCTGTATTGTCATTTAAACTAGAACAGTGCCAACTGTGCCAAATTCTGTGTCTTTTTAATATTTGAACTCCATGAGTCAACCTTGAACTTTGAACCATTTCAATTTCAGCTGAGTTTCCCTTTTAGCTTGTGTGAGACTCAGCAGCACTGAATACCAGTTAAGTCATGGGTCAGCAAACTAAGGCCCGGGGGCCAGATCCGGCCCAATTGCCTTCTGGATCTGGCCCATGGATGGTCCGGGAATCGCTGTGTGGATCGGGAATCGTTTGGGCTGCGCCATTTTTCTCCCCTCTCCCTCACACACACCGCAGCAGCGCCTCCTCCCTCCCTCCTCCTGGCTTCTCCTCACCCTGCCTAGAGAAGGAAGGGGGCTAGGCTTTGTTGGTGCCAGCCCCTCTCTGGAGCCCTTTTGCACACTGCTCATCGTCCCTCTGCTGCCACCGCCACCCCCTACCACTCACAAGACACAGGAGCCGTGGTTGGCTGAGCACCCCTCTCAAGCGGCCACCATTTAAAGCAGTCCCTCTCTAGAGCCCTTTTAAAGCAGCCCCCCTCTAGAGCTCATCGTCCCTCATTCATTTTCTCCCCAAAAATTATAGTCTGCCCCCCCCAAGGTCTACGGGCCCCCTGCTGAAAAAAATTGCCGACCCCTGAGTTAAGCCATTCAGCATAAGCCATCCTCAAAGATTGTTACTAAATGTTTACAGGTAGGCCTGAAAAAATGTCCACTAGGAATAGCACCTCAGGAGGTTTAGCACCTGCCAAGCAGTTTTCTTTCTTTCTTTCTTTCTTGGCATGTAAATCCATCAGAACTGATTGATCCCATTGATCCCATTGACCAGTTATGAAGGGTTGAGAAGCAAGGAGACTTTCATGGGAGATGGGAGGTGCAACATGAAACTCTGCAAAAGCATTTGTTCTGTACTGGAGAATCTTCTCTGTTTAATAATATGTAGGAAGAATGCTGCATCATCACAGTCACATTTATGCCCCTTCCGGGGCCTGTTCACACAAGAGTTAGGCACCTGGTTGCCACAGGATAAAATCTGGAAGAGCCTGTGCAGCCTGTGGTAAACTGGTCGTGTGCATCCGCCCAGAATGATATGAAGGCTAGAATGTTTCGTCTGGCAGGGTAAACGTGGATTATTATTTTTCAAGCACTGGGTGAAATGTGCTGAAAGTCAGATCCTGTGCGTGGCAGTGCATGCGAACAGATTATTCTGCTACATTTCAGCATCAGGTGGGATGAAATAACTCAGCTGCTTCAGATGAGCAGACTCTCCTCTCCTCTGGGGGAGCTGCATCTCTGCGTGAGTTGCCGATCTGGACTGCACACCTTCAATTCAGGAGAACAGCTCCAGAACAGCAATGTGTACATAAACATAAGGGGTTGCTTCACTGTTGGAGGATAATTTCTTTCCCCTATGTGTCCCAAAAGTAAAACCTGCAAGAGTGAAGTGTGCCTCTGTTGTTAATTTTGGAAAGGGGTGGGGAATTACGCCTTGGCTGAAAGAGGTTTAGGAAACACTGTGTTAGAGGTAGCTGTTAAAATCAGCAGAGCTAGCAGACTGTCGTGCTGCCCAGTGTCACGTGTTCCATTTATTCCACACCAGAGAGCCGGGCTGCAGAAGAGCACCTACAGGGATAAACCTTCTTTTGCTATCAGTGCAGTTGCTCATGTTATCAATAGTGGTGGTGGAGGAAATACAGAATCGCTGTGATTTATTGATGTCTTTTATTCCCCGCTGGTGCCATCCAGATGTATATTTATGTTATAATGGGCAAGCTGCACAGAGCCATGAGGAGATAATTCCCATCAAGGCGTGTTAGATGACAGCAGAAAACGTGAAAAGTAAAAGTGGGAGGAAGGAAGGGATGTAGCTGGGAAAGTGAAGAGGAGATGAAAAGAGATTGGGGTTCCCCTCTGCCCCCGAATATATCAACTTTATTCTAAAACTATGAAGTCAGGGTTGAATGCCAGGTTCAAATAATAATAATAATAATAATAATAATAATCATAATAATAATTCCATCCATCTGACTGGGTTGCCCCAGCCACTCTGGGTGGCTTCCAACAGATTAAAACATTAATCACAATAAAACATCAAACACTAAAAACTTCTCTATACAGGGCTGACTTCAGATTTTTTTTGAAACCATTTTGAGGTGTAAGCAGTATATAAATTTAATAGCAATGACAAGTAACGTTCTAAGTCTAACCTAGCTTGTGGAACACTTAGGCTAAAATCTGTCAACTTTCATGAGCTCCTTGGAGGTAGGACGGGAAGAAATGCATTCCTTTATCACATTTATTAGCTCCCATTTTACATTGTGTCAATATGGCACTCTGGAGGAATATTTTCACTAGATTAACCCACAGCGTCATTCACAGCCCTGAGAGAGGGCGCCAGGGTTCTTGCTCCTCCCTATCACACATTTGGTCCTGTGATTCTGGAGTCTAAACCACAGTTTCTCATTACATCCAAAGTGGGGAACTGCAAATTAATGTCAGTTGACTAACCAAGTCTCCGAAAGCACAGTTTGATCCTGGTTTGTAAACCCCAAATGAAGCCACTGTTCCCCATTTTGGGTGCTATAGGGAACTGTAGACATAAGAAGAGCTCTTTTGGATCAGACACCAGCACATCTAGTCCCATGTCCTGTTCTCACAGAGGCCTGAGGGAAGTCTGCAAGCTGGACCTGAAGGCAACAGCTCTCTCCTCACTTACGATTCTCAGCAGCTGGTCTTCGGAGATCTACTGTCCCAGACAATGGAGGTAGAACATAGCCATTGTGACTAGTGGCCACTGATAACCCCATCTTCCATGAATTCATCCTTAAAAGCATCCAGGTTGGTGTACACTGATCCATATGGGTGAATGGGGGGGGCATGCCCCCACCAACCACAGAGGGTGGCACTGCCTGTCTGCTTCACCTCCTTAGTCTCAATGTCACCCTTGCAGAACTCAGCAGGGTAGAAGATTGGGACAAAATTAAATTAGTTGGCTCTGCCAATTGTTGACTTTGACCAACTGCTGTTGGTCTTCCTGACTTCTGCCCTGCCATCCTAATGGAGACTAGCCACATCTAATCAACCCTCTAATCATCCCTGACCCCCAGCCATGTGGACTGGGGCTGATGGGAATTGTAGGCCGCAACATATGGAGGACACAATGTTTGCTACATCTGAGCTACATGGATTTGTGATCTGATTCATGTTCCTAATGTGGCACACACAAAAAGTGCTTGTGTAATTTCAACACATGAACAAAGCACAATAAAATACAAGGTATTAAACACGTATGTTATGCAGATGGATGCACCAACAAGCTGGGATCAGCCAAGAAAAAGGTCCTTTGGGGATTGCTCAAAACTGCTGTATCTTGTTTGCTCATCACAGGAAAGCATCTTACTTGCTTGTTAAAAAGAAATCACATGCTGAAGAAGTTTCTGGTTTCCGTTCTCCCTACCCCATCCCCGCAAATCTTTGGGAAAACATATATTTGAGTTCTTCAGTTTATTGTGTTGTCATTGTCCTTCAGTGTAGCTTGGAAGCCCTGGAACAATGAAGGTTAAAGCTGTAGGTAGGGGAAGAGGGTTCTTTTGGGGGGGAGGGAGATCCCCAGTTGGATATTATTTTGGCTTGGCACATAGAAGCTTAGAAGGACAAAGTTGCAAGGTGAAGTCGATTCCAGTCCAAAGAAGAGTTGGTTAAAAAAAAAAAGGAAGTAGTGGCAAGACAATATTATAGTGTCTCTCGGCTATGCAGTCATCTTCCGATTCCTGCCAAGATTCCTCTCAAGAGTCTTGCTAGGGATGCCGTTTGCCAATTCTTGTGTCTCATAGAACCTAGCGTGTCACTTCAGGATGTTAAGCAGTAGGCACTGGGAATATATGCTTGGAGGCACTTCAGTGCCAATGGATGGCAGCAAGGCTGGAGAGTTTATAAGACCAGCATATTTTATCCAGTTCCACAGCTGTCAGGGCTAACTCTCCCATGAGGCGAGGTGAGGCAACTGCCTTGGGCAGCAGGATCCATAGAGGCAATAGATCCAGCCTCCAAGGAATGCATTGCCTGCTGCTGCCGCCGCATGCTCCTTGAATTGTGAGATCTGCTGCCTCCTCAGAAGCCACCACCCCACGGCCACCTCTATAGTGTTCTCTTGGTGAATAGGAGGCATTGCAATACTCCTTCCACCCCTAGGGATAAAATGGTGGAGGATGCCTTCTGGGCTCTGCACCCACCTGGCATGATTTAGAACAGGCTCCCCCACACACAACAGCCTTTGGTTCCCACTTCAACCATTAGGTAAGGTTGATTTCATTCCCCTTTTGTTTGTGATGTGTATTTCACTCATCCCTTCCTCCCTGGCAGTGGCGTGTGGGCCATTTTGTGTTTCGCCTCAGGTGCCAAAACAGATTGGGCCATCCCTGACAGCTGCCATAAGTTGTGGCAGCTGTAGTGTGCGCAGTGGCTGCAAAAACTTCTGCAATGGGTTCATTCCGGTGAGCACCAGAAATACCAAGAGGCTCCAAAGGCTTCAGATTTTGGTGCATAGTTTGCCTTCGTCTTCCCCAGTCCATCCTTAAAAACAGAACAATAATTCCAGCATTGTAGAGTTGAGCATTTATATCTGGTAACCTTACCTGGCAGTAAATCAGGGGTGGCTGACCAGATCTTACTGTAGGCTACAGTTGCTGCTCCTCATTGGTCATGCTGGCTGGGGCTGCTGGGAGTTTGAAACTGGAGGGCTACAGGTTAGCCACCCCTTCTCTAAAAGCACCCACTCTAGGTTTGTAGGAATTGTCCATACTGCTGCAGGACATTCACTTAGTACAATCACAGACACAATCTTCAGGAATTAGGGCAACTGGGTGAATGGGAGAACGGGAGTGAGGCCACTTGCACTTCTCCATACTGCTCTTCTAAGGTGATGATAGCTCAGTCAACAGATCTTGAGACTCTTCATCTCAAGGTTGTGGGTTCGAGCCCCACATAGGGCAAAAAGATTACTGCATTGTAGGGGGTTGGACTAGAGGAGCCTCGTGGTCCCTTCCAACTCTACAATTCTGCTGAAACCACAGAAGCCAGCAGTATAGTGGAGTAAGATTTCCCATGACTGAAGCAGGGCTTTAGTGCCAGTTCAAGTAAATAGTAAAAATTGCACAATAAACCATGTAAATAAAACCAAGTTTGCTTCAGATTTGCACAATATATAAAAGTCATGCAATTCAGGTTTCTTGGAGGAATTTTAATTGCCTTGGTACAGGGTTTCAATTGGGGTTTTGGTCAATACCGTTATAGAGTTTTTCTGACTCTAATAAGATGATTGTGCCAGTAATCATGCCCTGCTGTAGGATCCCTGTTTTGGTTGCCCACAGACATTCAGCTCATGCTTAGTTGATCACATCAGTTGGACAGTGCTTCCTGTTTAATCAGTGCTACAGATTGGTAAATGGTTATGCCTAGACTGCTTTCAGAAGCAAAGGCAAATGAAACTGCTATTATATAGCTCTGCTCATTCTTGGCAGAGTGGAATCCTTTGCTTTGTCTGTTCAGAAGTAAAACCACATTGAGTTCAATGGGGACTTGCCTCTGAGTAGACATAGTTAGGAGTTCCAATGTTAATATCTCTGCCCACTTTGATTGCTTTGTAGGTGAGGTTCAAGAGAGATGTCTTCTTCTTCTTTGGCGATCAGTCGTAGCCGAGTAAGATTGTCTTCCATAAACACAGTTTTAACAATGGGTCCATAAGTGACTCTGAAGGCCAATTCTGGATCCACACGTCCTTCCACAGTGGGGACATTGGTTTCTGGGTGGGAGTTGATCACGGTGTGGATTTGCCAAGCGTGCCTTCCTCTTAGCACGTTTCTCCCTTGCGTCCTGAGATCGAGTGTCTTCAAGGCCCATGACACCTTTGGTAAAGGCTGTTCTCCAACTGGAGTGCTCGCAGGCCAGTGTTTCCCAGTTGTCAGTGTTTATACTACATTTTTAAAGATTTGCCTTGAGACAGTCTTTAAACCTTTTCTGTTGACCACCAGCATTACGCTTTCCATTTTTAAGTTCGGAATAGGGTAGTTGCTTTGGAAGACGATCATCAGGCATCTGCACATATATTCTATAAAACAGAATGTCTGTCCCTTACACTCTTGGGCCATTCATGACCACGTTGCATTCTTTATTATGAGTGTGAAAGGTACAGGTGTAGGTTATTTCTGGGAGCAACCCCCTATCCCGGTATCTTTAAAGCCCCATGACTTTGTGTTGATGTTTGCAGAAGAGCGTCATGGGAAAGTTAGCTAGAACTACAGCAATTGGGTTGGGGGGGGATGCAGAGGTACTTCTTTGCTACTGGAGAGGTTAATGGCTAATGGCTTGCTGGGGAGGGGGAAGGTGAGATAAAAGGGCACAGCGGATGATACGTAATCAATATACCCCTTTCATTAACACAAAAGGCTCTCAGACAGCCACTGCTTATTCTTCCTGCCCAGGATGAAATCAAAACAAGGTCAGACTCTAGGTTTAAATTGGTCACATGTAGGAGAAAGACCTTCCACCATTTGAGAGCTAGATATTGCAATCCCTTCGCTTTGGGTTCCCGAGCCAGACTTTGTTACACCTGCCTTTTTTTTTCTGGACACACCTGCCCATGTGTCTTACTTGCACCAACAAGAATTGTTTATTCTCATATTAAACTCTTTTTTTTTACCCGAAGCTATCTGTATATGTACAACGTTTCAAACTTCCCATGCTGAGAAACTTTGTGGGCAAACCCTGTATGTGGGAGAAGTAAACCACAACGTCACATTAAAGTTTATTTTTATGTTAGCAGACCGCCATAACAACCCAGCCGGAAAAACCAGCCTGAAGAGCATAAGATAAAATGCTGAAGAGCATAAGATAAAACAGAGTTAATAAAAAAAAATCAACAGTATATGTTTGCTTCCATAAAAGCATTTACGGCTGTATGCTCATTGCATCACTTTCCTGCACTGGATATCAGTGATTTACTCGTACACATCATATGGGAAATAAATGAAAAAGTTAAGCAAGCAAACAAACACACACACAAAAACTAATCTTATCGGCTCATAATTCCTTAATTGTGTTTACATCTTTTCCACCAGGAACTGCTTGTTGCGGGGTTTTCTGCAAAAAGCAAATTAGATCCTGTAAGAAAAGCCCACCTTTTTCTGGTTTATATAGTCTGGACCAGTGTTTGTCAACCTTAGGTATCCAGATGTTGTTAGGCTACTACTCCCATCATCCCCACTTAGCTAGTTGTCAGTGAAAATAGGAACTGTAGTCCCAGCAGCTTCTGGGGATCAAAGTTTAAGAACACTGATCTAGATTTTGGGTCGAAAATCACACTTTGTAAGAGTTTGGGAGCTGTAGATATTCCTTTGACTAGTTCTGTAGAATTCTGAAAAGAAGACTCTGCAGCTCCATCATCTCTCCAACTTCTGTATGTTTTTGACCAGGCAATCCTGGTGCCAACTTACTCCAATTTCACCTTGACCAGGGATGATGACTCACAGGGGCCATCTTCAACAGCCCAGCTTATAATTTAGATAAATGACCACTGCAAGACTCATCTCTCTACCTTTGCACATTTCCCGTTACTGCTGGGTTTTGAAAGCCAGGATCAATCTCATCAACCTACCTTGTTTTCTCCTGTTTCCCTATTTTTATTTTGTTCTTAAAACCTCGGACAGAGATGCTTGCTAGACTGACTTGTTTAGAAAAGCTGGAACCTCAAGGAGGAGAGGGAGATATCTCTGGGCAGCGTTTGTGTCTGCCTTCTTTACTGTGTACCGAGAACTGCACAAATGTTCTGTGCTGATTAATAACAGCAGTAGTATTTCTGCCATGTTTATTACTCTTGTTCAGTATGGGCATTCAAGGCAGCTGGAGAGTTTTACAACATGCTTGGAATCCAAGCTTAATCTACTGGCTTACGATGGCCACTATTACAGAGAAATATTTGGCTGCAGCCCCCACGCTGTTTAAACTGGAGCAGTCAAAGTTCCTACAATTCAGCGGGACAATGCTGCAGTGAAAGGGATTGAGCCATGGTGTGTTTCATTTAACTACTGTTTGGGCTGTTCGTGTAAGAAGGGGCTGTTCTTGCTCATCACATAGAAAAAGCTTTTAACTGTGTTGCTGTGCATATGTAAATATGAATACTACCTCCTTTTGCAAGTCATGGTTTCCATGTCCTCTCAGCTGCCTGTAATTATTGCGCGCTCTCGCTCTCTCCCTTGATTCTAAAAGAGTGGCATCATGGGAGAAGCCTTGGCAGGAAGCAGAATTCCCTCCCCTGTGCATTTGACTTACAATTTACCTGAAGGCACACCTGAGAAATCCAGAAATCAGTGCAGGGAAGGATGGGAGGCAAGTGTACAAAGAGGAGAGCTGAGGAAATGGATGATACAGAAGCTGGGTGTGGGAGGAAAGCTGGTTCTTGGGCTGGTTCAGACTTCAGTGAAACTTAATACGCCACTTGTGGGAAAGGAGAATGACAGGGGGCGGGAATGAAAGAGTTTCTAGAAAATGGAGCAGCTGGAGATTGGAAGGTGCCATTTGAATTGCTAAAGGAGGTGTTTGTTTTTAGAAAATCACAGCAGGAGGGGAACTCAAAGATATTAATGCAGGGATGTGAAATGAGTAGGCATAGGGCTGGGAAAGGAGAAGAACTGCTAATGCCCCCGCCAGAATCAAACCTCTCTCTCTCTTTTACCTTTGCACTTTCAGTTGAGCAGGGAGTGTGTCCTTGGAGGTACACAGAGTGAATCTGGTTATGTGGCATCGTGTGTGTGTGTGTGTGTGTGTGTGTGTGTGTGTGTGTGTGTTAGCCTCTTTCTTGGGAGACATTTCCACCGCATTCCTTCAGGAGTGCGGTTAGCACAATGTTTACATGCACAAAAGCCTGTTGCAAGTGAGGAGGGGATAAGAAAAGGACCCCCCCCCAACTCAGCTGCAATTCTTTATTATCTACACTTCACTTAGCTCAGCATTAAACTCTTAAAAGTAAGTGAGATGGGGGAGAGCTCAACCCAATAAAATAACAGAGGCCACCACACAAGCCGGCATTGCTAAGCCCCAAATCCCACCCTGCTTGGCTGATGAAAGTTTCTTCCCCCCACCCCCACCCCCACTTCCCCCCACCCCCACCCCCACTTCCCCCCCCTCTCTTTGTATAGACTTCCCTTTCCTATTTTTTTCTTCCTCTGCATCTCAGTCCCTGTTTAATAAAGGTGCACAGCAAGGGAGTCCGTCTGCAGACTTTTAATTTTGCTTGGAGAAGAATCTGCTTATTTTAAAACTGTATAATTACTGCTGGCTCAAAGCACCCCCTCATTACCGGAGCCTGGAAGGAATGCTGTGTAATTACAGCATTTGTCTGCTGCAGGGAGGGAGAGCTGCGGGGAGGGGGGGAGGCAGGCGAGGGCAAAGGGAAGGGATCTGTTGCTCTCGAGTCTCAAAAGCCAGAGGATCATCTGCGGGGTAAAAGGAGGCGAGTATTCCCTCAGTTCTCAGCCAACTGGATCAGAGAGAAAAACAAATCCTGAGCACATTTATTACTGGCAAACTATCTACACACATGCCCATGTTTTCTGCTGAGGCCATATTTCAGCAGGGACCTTGCAATGTGGCAAATTTGGAACATACTATGATGGTAATATTTTTACCATAATTTCTCATTGCACCGTACCATAGAGTTCTTCTTCCTGAGTCTTCTTCGGTAACATGGGAAGTTAAATAGCAAATATGTATCAAATAGCAAAGCCCCCAGAGTCCCCAAAGCATGGGCTAAAGGAAAGGGAAACCCTTTCAAACGTTATTGAGAACATACACTTTCCAGCTGTGAGATGACTCTTCACACCGGTGAAAATAATGTATCCCGGAGTAAGTACTCCATCAACAGAAGGGCCACTAACAGCAACCATAATTTTCTTATAGCCCAGCATGAAAGGAAAGGAATAAAAGTAGGGTTGCCATACGTCCGGAACTTCCCAGACATATCCGGAATACTGCAGTCGGCAGTGGTGTCTGGGTGGAAATCAGCAAAATGTCCACGAAAATCCAGATGTATGGCAACCCATGTTGGCAGTGCCCCCCCCCCAAAAAAACCCAACAACTTTTCTGTCCGGATTTTCACTGTTTGACATATGGCAACCCTAAATAAAGAAAAGCATGGGGTTCAGACAGGAGCTCTCCATTTGCAGTTTCCTCAAGCTACAGCGTGGGCAAATTGTCACTAGCGCATTATCAAGGTGCCATAGTGGAATGAGTTGGTGTGAAAGGCCTCTTGCACTATTGAGAAACCAAAGACAGCCCAATTAGATTTCTGCACAAGTTGGATAATGCCTGAAATGGAGATCCAGCATTGACCTTCATGTGAGCTCCAATTCCAGTTTAGCCATGGAATAACTAGGTGTCCGTGGGACCCTTTGCTAATCTAATCAACTCCGAATAAACTGCCAAGAAAATCTTAGTGCAGAGCATTCCAAACTCTGTGTCGCTACACGTTAGCGTGTTGGCTGCAGTGTGTAGGTGTGTTGTGCAGATGCTCCCCACCGGGGCGGAGCTTCATGTTCCGCCACCAGGGGTGGAGAGCAGGCGAGCTGCCCCCAGGGATGTGACGCGCATTCTGGTGGCGGGGGCGCATTTTGGGGGCGTGCCGCGCCACTCGCAGGGGCAGGGTGAGTGTTTTGGGGGCGGGGCGGGCAGCTGCGATGGCGCCCCTGGGATTGCGCTGCCCGGGGCACCCCGCCCCCACCGCCCCTACCCTATCTTCCTACGCTCCTGCTACCCACACTCCTCCTGGAGCTGGAAAGGGTTAGTTTAACCTCCAGTTTGCTAGTCAAACTGAATTACTGTGTTGCGAAATGATGCATGTCCAAAAAGTCTGTCACAACACACACAAAAATTGGAAAGTTCTGCCTTCGTGGAGTGTTGGTTCACATCACCCCACACTTGTAGTTGTGGTGGGCCCCAAATGACCCAGAGCAAACAGGGGAAAGCCTACCAACAACTGCTTAGGATTATTTCATTGCTATTATGATCATATTATTTGATGTCAGCAAGGTACAGGAGAAGAACAAAATGTTTCCTCAAATATTTTAGGGAAACTATTTGAAAGAAGATAGGAGGTGGGAAGCAAGCAAAATACCCTGTGTCCCACCCCAATATAAATGTGGGATCACAGGAAGATGCCTTCTACCAGATCAGGTCATTGGCAGTGGCCCCCTAGAGCTTCAGGCAGAAGTCTTTGTTAGCCCTATCTGGAGACACCAAGGACCACACCTTGAACCTTCTTCATGCAGAGCTTTTGTGTTCTGCCATTGAGCAGTTTCCTTTTGCAGTTATAATGCTGCTGGTTTTCTAGCCATGGCTAGGAGGTTGGGAGAGAGATTCCTGCTTTCAGGATGGGGAGGGAAGAAGAAGAAGAAGAAGAAGAAGAAGAAGAAGAAGAAGAAGAAGAAGAAGAAGAAGAAGAAGAAGAAGAAGAAGAAGAAGAGTTTGGATTTGATACCCCGCTTTATCATTACCTGAAGGAGTCTCAAAGCAGCTAACATTCTCCTTTCCCTTCCTCCCCCACAACAAACACTCTGTGAGGGGAGTGGGGCTGAGACTTCAGAGAAGTGTGACTAGCCCAAGGTCACCCAGCAGCTGCATGTGGAGGAGCGGAGATGCGAACTCGGTTCACCAGATACGAGTCTACCGCTTTTAACCACTACACCACACTGGCTCTCACCAACACCTGTCTAACTTCAACTGGAAGGGATTGCCATGAAATGGGGCCCACACATGGCTCCTGATGGGTACTAGCCATCCATCTGAGTCCCCCCCACCCCAAGACCTCAGTGATTGGGTAAGGATACAAGGGATTAGGCAGTCCTTGAAGTACCCTGGACCCAAGTTGTTAATATACCTGAGAGCTTGTCAGATAGCTAGAAGAATCGCCCATTGACAAGAAAAGAAACACAACACAGGAGAAAGGCAACTGATGGACACAAAACTAGCCAATGTGTAGGGAACGGTGTTCTGGGGTAGTGTTTCATCCTTAAATCAAATATGGTGTTGTTTTCTTTAAAAAATAACAACCAACACACAAAACCCTCTTGGACATTATTCAGGGTACTGAGTGAGTTAGCCTTGAAGATAAGGAAATGTGATATTTCTAGAGAGTATGTAATAGTATCTGAGGCTTATGATATCATGTATTTATCTGCAAACCCACATTTATGAACAAAGTCACTTCTGTGTGGCTCTATCTAGCTTTTACAAAATGACGAACACATGTGCTTGAGAGAGTGAAATTTCAGAATGTTTAATCTCAGCAAAGCTGAAACATTTTACTTGAGTGGCTGAATTGTGCAAGATCCTACCTGCTAGTTTTGCTGTGTGACCTGGCAGTTGTATTTCCCATAACTACCACTTCTGAGTAGATACTGTTGATGTAGGAGTGGCTGCAGGAAGGGGGAAAACCTGAATAAAGAAATAGCTATTGTTGCATAGCTGTAGAGTACCTTTTATCTAGGATCCTTAAGATGCTCTGCAGACTTCAATTCATATGCTGTGCAGGTTTACATCGGGAAGCTTATAAGGCCAGGCTTATGACAGTGATGGGGAACCTGTGGTTCTTCAGGAGTTGTTAGACTACAACTCCCATCATCCCTGCCCATTGGCCACAATTGCTGAGGCTTATGGGAGTTGCAATCCAACATCTGGAGGTTTCCGTATTGGCCACCCCTTGGCATAGACTGTACTGAACTAGACAGACCAATGATCTGATTTAGCGTCTCCCTATTTTTGTAAGCCATTTGGGGAAATTGTTTGGATGAACACATTATAAAAAAGCTCTGCAGGTTGGTATGGAGCAAGGTTGATACTCTATCCCACTACAAATAGAAACTTAGGTTGTAAGCTTCTTAGGACCAGAGCTTTATGTTACTCTTCAAAGCAGCCTTCGCCTCAACCTGATGCTCTCCATATGTTTTTGGACTACAACTTATAATACTGGGGTTGATGGGAGTTGTAGTCAAAACATCTGGAGGGCACCAGGTTGGGGGAAGACTGTTCTAACTCTAATGGTGTTGTGTCAAATATGTGTGCGTTGATCAGGCTACATAAACAATGGAAACTGTTTTAGAAAGAAATAGCACTACCTAAAGTTTCTCATTGCTCCCACTCTGTCTACTGAGAAGGATTGCCTCTGCATTCTTCCCTGAGACATGGAACACCTCCAGTAATATTCCCTGAAGCTCTGGAAAGCCTTGAAAGCAAAGGCACTACAACTAATTGATGTAATGGGGTTCTTTTGATTCTTGGGCTAGAAGGAAGAGGAGTCCAGTAAAAAAAAAACACCACTCTCTCCTGAATGACTGGTTAACACGACTCTGTCCACAGTAGCAATTCCCACAACAAAACTGCCTGGCGAAGTTGCTATTGTATTTTATATATTTTTGCGGCTGATTCACATGACATTTCCACTCCCTCACTGTGCAGTTTTTGCCTGCTCTCTGTGGCCTGTGGGCCAACATGTTTGAATTTAATATGGCGTTCTGATAGCCAGTTTAAAAGTCTTATTACACAGTAGAGAGAAAGCCATTTGAGCTCTTTGCAAACAACCCATTTCCATTGGATCTCACTGTAGGGCGACTGAGAAAAGTTGCTGTGTGGTCATGGGAATTCACTTTCATGGCTGAGAGAAGATGAGGGCATCCAAAAAACAAAAGGTGCATCTGCCTGTCCCCCACGCCAATCGTGGAGCGAAGCTGTGACATCTTTTTATTGGGTTCGTCAGATCACGCAGAGACATACAGTGCTTACTTATTAGGCCTGCTAGACATCTGTAGATCTGTTCTGTGGCACCAGTCTCTGGCCACAGACTTTGAAGGCCAGTTTTAAATACATGTGGTTCTGCCTTGATTCATCCAATTCACCCCAGCGTAACTCAATTTGTTGATGCCTCAGAAAACGATACAGTTCTCTTTGTGCTGCGGTCTCGAAAGTACATTCATGCAGGGCAACGTCTCGTTGGAACGTTTTTTTTTCCAACCTCCCTTTTAAAAAAGCTTGAAAGGGATGATGGCTGCCGTCAGAAATACACTCAACCCAGCTTCCAGCTTATCTCCTTCCCTGCTGCCTTCCTGTTAAATATGGAGGCCTCGTGAGCATTGGGAATTGGTGCAACATGTGCGCACACATTTATATACACCAAGGTATTTCAGGTGCTATGGTGACAACTGCGGTATAAATATGTAGGCAGGACGATCTAAGCACAGCTCCTTCAACACACACAAACACACCCTCTTATGCGCTGTCAGCCATGACTCTGCAAGCAGTCTTGCAACAAGTCTCCTCCGCCCCCCGCACATCCTCCCCTCCTGTTAATTCTCATCCATTGAGAACTTACCAGTTGCAGTGCACATGTGGTTCTGTCTGGTAGCCAAACTTCCAGTGACTCTCGTGTTCCCCACCCCCTACCCCGGTTGTCATGCAGGCCTGTCTGTTTACCCTAGTAAGAAACTGTTGTCACTGCCAAGCACCCCCCCCTTCCCTGCCCTCCCACTCCTCACTTTAGAAAAAGAGGTTAATGTACTCCGCGCACTGAGTTAATGAGGACCAGGGATTACATCAGCAAGCTGCAAACAGCAGCTAGAAAGTAACAGCAGCCGTCCCAGGAGGCTGCTGACAGGGCCCCATTATATCCTCTGTGTCTCGGTTTCATCGACTGTTTCCAACTTGCATCAGCCTTTTGCAGCTCCTTGTCATCAATGAACGGGGTCAAGCGCTCCCCCCCCCCTCACACACACAGGTCCGTCCTGGGCCCTTTCACCCATTCAGAGTTTTCTGTCATGTCTTTGGCAGAACTTGATTTTATCAGGAGGATAAGAAAGGCCCAGTGCACACCAACGAACCTGCCAGTTGCTGCCCTTTCCTTTACCGTGCCTCCTCACCCGCTTCCCACCCTGCTTGGCTTTCCAAATGCAAGTCTGGCAGAAAAGTGAACCCTTAGCATCTTTCGCTTTCCAAGCTTCCCGCAGAGCTGGAATTGCAGGACAGAGAGAGGAATTGGCTGGTTTGTTGCTCTGTAGCTGTGTGATCTACTGTTGTGAGGCAGCTTTATAAGCACTTCAGCAGTGCAAAAGAGGGGTGTTCTCTCTTCCCAGTCCCTAGGACAACAGTTGTGACAAGCCGTTCTTGAACTGGGATGGCTTCTGTGTCATGTGCGAGAGATGGCACACGTACTCGGTGTGTGTGTGTGTGTGTGTGTGTGCATGCATGTGCGTGCAAGTAGACATAGAACCATCGCTGAATTCTACCAGGACTGAAGCGGGGTATATTTGCTTCTCAGGCTGCGTTGGTGAAACAAACTCTGGCTGAAAATTCTAAGCTAGCTTACTCCATAATAACTCCTGTTGAAATCCATGGGGCTGGCTTTTAGGAGTCAACACGCTGAGGGGCAGCCTGAACGATTTGAAAGGTTATTCAACAAAGGCGGCAATCCTGCCTGCATTAAGGCTGCTTAAATCCATACCATAGATGCCAACAGGTCTGCAGCCAGATCAAAGTTTAAAGGTGGAGTCACCTGAGCAGGCCAGTTGGTTTTAAATTGCAACCCTTGCTGATGAGGGAATATGCACAGCTTCATGTTTTTGACTTGGCAAACGGGGGGGGGGGAATATATATTTTCCCCAGTGGGTGATATTCAACAATGGGTATGACCCATTGAAATTAATGGGTCTTAGCCATGTTCATTCATTTCACTAGGTTCACTCTGGAGTAAAATCTAGTTGAATACTACCCAGTGTGGTGTGTGGAAATGCCGTAAGTAAAAGCACCTGCCCTGTGTTTCGATGTCGGCCAGTTATGAATACTTAACAAGCATTAAATGATGATGAATATGAGAGCATGGATTCATAGCAGATAAAGCTTTCCCAGGCCAATGGGAAAACTCTCCATTGTGATGGTCATATGGCAATTTCACACTCTCCCTGCCCTCTCCCTCAGAGAAAAGGACAATAAGACATGCCTCGTGATTTGTGAATGTCTGCTCCTGGATGCCTAGTTGTTGCCCAGAGATATGCATTGGGAAGTGTACCAAAAAGGACAGGCTCACCATCATTCATGCATAATTGGGTACATGTTGTTTTTCCCTGGTATAACTAGTGATGCTATGCTAGGAGGAAGTAACTTGGACTCTCTTTGGGTCTTCGGCGGGGGGGGGGGGAGGTTCTCTCATTCTGTGCAAAGTGTTGTGAAAAGTGAAAACTCTCACGTTGTTTGTTTTAAAAACACCATCATAACTCTTAAGCCCCCCGCCAAAAAAAAAAAGAGATGGTTGTGGACACACCTTCAGAGTACTTACGTGTCTCCCTTTTATTTCCAAGATCTGCTAGGTGTTTATTTCGAAGAGGAAAATTGCCAGCACTAAAATATATACACTAACATCCCTCTTCCATAACAACAACAGAAGTTCTAACTTTTTACTTTTACCAGTAAACGCCAATTGCATCAGCTTGCAAAGGCAAACATAAAGGGAAAGGGCTATAGAAAATCAGGGAAATGTATGACAGGTAACGTAATTAATCCTCTGCATGGAACGTATTACTGCATTGTTTAAAACTGAATGAATAGGAAATGTGAGTGGGATTCATTGGTTTGAGAATGTTTACGTTGTGTATTTTCACAGCCAACTCTGGCTTATTCTGTTTCATTATGTATTTTAACAGTTTACCGCAGCGAGTCTCTTAACTTAACAATTCAGCGCCTATTTTTTAAATAGGTATTGTTTCACTCCTCGGTTGTCCATATTAAATGCTGTTAAAATTAAAACTGGCGACTGGGTGTGCTGTCATGCACATTTCTTGCAAAAAGTGAACTTGCAGAATCAAGGAAGTAAATATTCCAGCATCCTACTTCAAGAAATGATTCATTGTTCACTAGCATACTTATAGCACTTTAAAAAAAATATCTATTTTTGTATAGCACTTGTCATGTGTTCAAAGCACTTCTTATCCATTTTCTCAGACATCCTTACTAAAGCCTTGCATGGTATGCTAGTACTAAGGTTAAAAATAAAAAAGGTAAAAGACCCCTGGAAGGTTAAGACTAGTCAAAGGTGACTGTGGGGTTGCGGGGCTCATCTCGCTTTCAGGCCGAGGGAGCTGGCATTTGTCCACATACAGCTTTCCAGGTCATGTAGCATGACTAAACCGCTTCTGGCGCAATGGAACATGGTGATGGAAACCTCCCCACTGCAGTGGTACCTATTTATCTACTTGCACTGGCATGCTTTCAAACTGCTAGGCTGGCAGGAGCTGGGACAGAGCAATGGGAGCTCACCCCGTCGCAGGGATTCGAATTGCTGACCTTCTGATCGGCAAGCCCAAGAGGCTCAGTTGTTTACCTGTATCCTATAGTATGCTAGTGCTATCCCCAGTCCTGCCAACCTAGCAGTTCGAAAGCACGTCAAACTGCAAGTAGATAAATAGGTACCGCTCCAAGCGGGAAGGTAAACGGCGTTTCCGTGTGCTGCTCTGGTTCACCAGAAGTGGCTTTGTAATGCTGGCCACATGACCTGGTAGCTATACGCCGGCCCCCTCAGCCAATAATGCGAAATGAGCGCCACAACCCCAGAGTCGGTCATGACTAGACCTAATGGTCAGGGGTCCCTTTACCTTTACTATCCCCAGAGGGTTGAGAGACTTACCAACTGGTCAGTTTGTGGCTGAGGTAAGACTGAACCAGGTACATGTCAGTCCCCACTCATCTTAACCACTCTACCTGCTCTACTAAAGATGCATATTATACTTTGCATTTTTTTAATTAAAAAAACTTCTTAAAGTTAGTTGCAAAACAGCAGCTCTTTGATTGCAGGTTTCCCCTGATGCCTGCATTTGCTTTTGAAAATAGAAGAGGCTTCTCTGAATTTACCCAGAAGTAAGCCATTACTTTTACAGCACCAAAGGTGTTAGCAGCTCCTCCTCTGGGCCAGTGGAACCTTTAACAAAAGAGTGCATTTTTGCCTTTAAATACCTTAACCCCGTGCTAATGTTATAGCCCCACTTTCTGCGTATTAGGAGGGTTTAACCCAGGAGCAGCCATGCAACAGAGAGCAGAGTTACTGCAAACCGTGGTGGGCAATTCTAGATAGTACAGCCCTGCCCTGTGCTCTTTTCAGTGCATAGATGACTCTGTGTGAACCCTCCTGATGCATACTTGAAACAGGCACATTACATGATGTCACTGCATTAGCATTTTCCATCCACCTGCAAGTGGCAGCCAATGAAGCAGGGCTGGGCAATGCCTGATGACATCACACCACTTGGCTCCTCCTCCAGATGCCATGTTTATCGAGCACTCGTCCTGTTTTGCTTATGCAGAGGCTGTACGAGATCTGGTTTTTAGGAAGCCTTTGTTCTGATTTGTTTGCAGGGAGGTTATACGAAAATGAGTGCTCATCTTGATTTGCTTGTGTAGAGGTTGTACTTTTGCCTATGAATCATTTATCCCATTTTTTAAAAAATGCATTTCCCTGTCACTTTCCTAACGGCGAGAAAAGTCTGTTGGGTTTTGTTGTTGTTGCCACAGAGTGCAACAAAAGTATTTGGGGCCATTCAGGAGCTGTATTCAGGCATCTCCTGTCAATTGGGTCAGAATCTAAGGAAATTCAGTCCAATGCAAAGCAATTATACTTTGCATGAAAAGGCACATCTGTGGAGTTTAACTTTGCTATGACGCTTCCTCTCCTGCATTTCCAGCCTCATGACACCTGCATAAAGTAGTTGCTATATCTAGATGGGATCTCAGTGCTTGCCACTCCCATTCCTCCTCCTCCTCCTCCTTGTCTACTCTCTTTCCAATCAGGGACTGAAACTCTTAGTTACACTTCAAGTTCCTCTTGACACTCAAAGCTCTTCTGAAGATCAATAAACCTTCCCCTCATTATTTATACTCCCTGGCTGTGAGAACTAAGAATAGCTCCATGAGCTCCGCTGCTAGCAACACTTCAGTGGCGCCAGACCATGTAGCAAAAGGATTCTTGCCAAACCACACCCTAACTCTGACAGAACCCTGAAGGCTACAGAGAGCATAGTTCAGATCCTAGCCAGGCACGGATACTTTTTGTAGGCAAAAAGTAAAAACTCTATGTGTGACCCAACCACGAAGCAGAAACAGAAGGTGGTATTCAACTTAGGTTTTATTCAGAGGAGACATGGTGAATTTAATGGACATGACTTAAATTGACTCCACTAATTTCAATGCGTCTACTCTGAGTAAACTGAGTTGACTCTCGCCCAGAGGTGCCAATAAGCCAATAAGCGTGCGTTACAACATTTGACCAAAAGCGTTTATTCTTGTCCATTTAAATGTATGCTTTGGTGTAAATCACAAGGGGCAAAGTAATTAAAAACAAACAAACAAACAAAGCATTATCGTGGATGTATAATAATACGAAATCTAATGAGGCACAGGAGAGTTGCAAATGCAATAAACTTTTGTAAGCGCCTCCTTTATTCTTCCAGGATGCAACTTATAGAGATTGATGTTAAAGCATACTCAGCTCACGTTTATGCTACCAATAACTGCAAACACTTTCTGGCTTCAAGTCCCTCGAGCCTGAGGCACATGTTACTCATGTGTAGGGCAGGAGCAGAGCTGACAGCCTCACAGCTGCTCCTCTGCAGTGGTCTGTAAAAAGGCAGCTTATGTGAAGGCCCCTGATTGCATGCAGCAGCTCTGTGCAACCAAGGCTCACACACAACTGGGTGACCCAGTCACCCAAAGCTTATACATAGGGGATTCCTTACAGATGACAGTGTGAAGTACACAGTTGTTGCAGGAATCAGACATGATGGGAGGTAGGGTTGCCATACATTCGGAATTTCCTGGACATTGCTGGGATTTGGCGGTCAGAAACTGTGTCCGGGTGGAAATGCTGAAATGTCCAGGAAAATCTGGATGTATGGCAACGCATGTCAGAAGTGTATATTTTGGTGAAATTCATTTAAAATGAGGTCAAAAAATTTTTTGGTTGAGATTTTGCAACTTTGGGCAAAACTGACACGTGGGGCTTTGCAAGTCTATGCAAGGTAGTGGTCTGCTTGCAACTCCCAAAGCTCAATTCCTTGGCCAATTCTCTTCTTTCAATTTCAGCATCAGCAACTTAAGGCCTCCTGGCAAGTTGCTTTTTAGAAGCACATAAATCTCTGCCTGTATCTTCTGAGTTTGAGTTGCATAGATACAGTTCACAGTCACCCTTAAGGCAACAGCATGAGAAAGATAGAAGCCCAGCAATGGTCAAAGTTTGATGAGGCCGTGCCCAGCCAAACAACGTACACCGATAAACAAGGAAAAGTTCCATAAACATTTTATATATGCTGCCTATTGGCATGTACACACACACACACACACACACACACACACACACACTTCTCTCTCTCTCTTCTCTCTCTGTGTGTTTGAAAAATAAAATCTCCCAGCAGCTGTGGGCTCAGCTTCAGAAAATTTCCCAGGAGCCACTTCATGCTGCCATGTCTCAGCAGGATGGCATCATAATAGGTGTTGCCTACGGGGCAGGGAACATTGCGGGTTAGAAGAGTCTAACAACACCACTTTGCAATTCTATAAGGCCTTTCATCTGAGGATTTCAAAGCACTGAACAAACATTAATTAAGCCTCAAAACACCCCTGTGAGGAAGGTGAGGGATGAACGGGGATGCCTGCATTAATTAGCTACTGTTTCTAACACAATCTGAAGATGATGGGAGGCAAGGGGGCTTTAATGCAGAGAGAGGGTCCTAAAATCAGGCCTGTAGGCAATATCAGCCATGCTCCGCATGGAGGCTGGGAACTTGCACTCTGGATTTCCAGCATTGGTTGGGGTGGGCAGCACCAAGAGCAAATATGTCAAAGCTGGGGACTTTTCAGCTTCCTGCTTTAGTAACCGCAACAAACAGCAGGTTTGTGCCATGAAAAAAAAAGCTGCGCTTACTAATTCCGGCACGTCAAGCTTCTATTAAAGGCACCAGGCTGTTCCTCTCCCTTCGGCGTGTGGCGACCATAGTTAGGATCACTTCGGTTTGTATTCGGTTTCTGAATCCCACGCTGCACAAATGCTGGTAGCTAAATGGCCATTGTCGAAGAGGAAAAAGCTGCTTCTAGCAGGGGAGATTGGAAGTGAGGAAACAGGTGCCCTGCTATTTCCCTGCTCCCAATCACCGGCTTGGGTTTTCTCCCTCTGTGCGATTTCAAATGCCAGAGAAAACACACACATTTGAAACCCCCCCAAAGGAAGGAAAGCTATGGGGCGGGGGTAATATGGAGTGGAAAAAATGGGGAAAGGTAGTCATAAATTCAGTTCTCTACATTTTGCAGCAATTTGCAGTCGTTTGTTTATTTGCTTGTTTTAAAATCATCATGGAAATTCCTCAGCATTTTAGCGTAACTTTCTTCTAATAAACACATTTTTGCATGCTGTTTTGTTTTTGTGCATACTTTCCTCAGATATAATCATCTTGGTAAACACTCTGTATTTAACTATTATCTATTTCATCAAAGTTATACACTGCATCCCTGTAAAAAAGAAAGAAAGAAAGAAAGAAAGAAAGAAAGAAAGCCAAAGCAGTTACTAAATTCAGATCAATGTGAATTTCGAAGAACAACCATTTTCAGTTTGCATATTGCTTCAGAAACCTGCAGATTTGATAGATTTAGCTTTGAGTGCATTAAATTAATCCTCAATCCCTAGCCTCCACAAAGCAACAGCAGACAGAGTTCATGCTGGCATGAAGAAACAGGTGTACGTTATTCCAGTGTGGAAGCAGGATGCCCTTGGAAAGTTTGCATGACAAGCCTGTGCTTTTATGCTCTTGGAAATTCCATTTTTTTTGATATGGCACAGTTTGCTTTAGCAATACAGATGCGCTTCCCACCACATGGTTTTGTTCTGTGTAACTCCATGGGGAAAAATTAGGCCACTGGCAGAGTTGTGGGTGTGGTCTGGTCCTGATGGGATTCCTTGGCTCTGTTGTCTGGAGCAACATCCCAAAACATGCATACAAAAGACTCCAGTTCCTACTTCCTTTGACTCCCTGCAGCTTCCCTTTCGGTATTGAGTCCATGCTTCTAATCTGGACCTGTAACCCAAGTCCCACTGAACAGCGTGCCTTTCTTTTCCACAGCAAAGTGTCTCTTTGTGTTATGGTGGCGGTGGCAACACCAGGCGATGTCGTATGGAAAGCTCTATCTGTCTCTGTCTCCCTTGGAGACAATGGCTCAGCTCGGAGAAGGCAGCGGACATGAAATGGGTTGTTTCCCCACTATAATTTGCTCGAGCTGTGAAACGTATGGCAGCAGGCACTAATCCACAAATGAGCCTGTTTATACGTTTCTTCTAGAGGAAGCACAGGGGGACAGGTGAGAGTTGTGCTGCAGACTTTCCTTCCACATGCACTGTGAAAAAAAATGCCTTCTGAGGTGCCTGCCAACCTCAGGATGGTGCTTGTGGGGCCAATTCACACAGTATACAGCAGCAAGCATGGCAGGAAGCTGCAGCCAACCTTGGCTCTTGGGTGCAATGCACCTCCCTGGGACACATGTTTCCAAACATTGGTTGCATTCACACATAACATTCCCAGGGAGCAATAGGTCTCACACTTCTGTTCTTGGGCCAAATGGCAGTTCCTAATTGGTGGTTTCAAGTTTCAGTTGGAATGCCCGGCTCCGGCTTCTGCTTCCCACACCATTTCCCTGTAACGTCAACATGGTGAGATCCACCAAGCCTGAAATTATCATGTCACTTTAGATATTACCCCCAGAGTACCAGCTCAGTTGGGCTCCCCTTTTGCCTGTGCCTTTATAATATCTGGGCAGGTTTCGAGTTGCTGGTGTAGAGGGAATGATGTGTAGCACCATCCTTGACCCCAACATGGCGCACAAACACAAACTTACGAGTTTGGTGCATGTAAGGCCTTAGCAGGAAGCCTGCTAGAAAGAAGTAAGGAGCTGCTCTGCCACCCTTCCCCTTGGTAAAAAGCAGCATTTCTGTCTATGCTTCTGCTGCCACTGAAATGAGTGAGCAAATGCAAATCATAATGGCATCTGAACATGGGGTAAATTGAACAGAATTTTATGGAGAGAACAGGGGCATTTGCCAGCGAAAATGACAAGTTTATAATCTGCAATTCCATTCTCTCTCGGTGGTCACATCCACACAATACATTTCCAGCACATTTAAACACACATTTAAAACACTTGGCTCCCCCCCCCTCCCACTGTGCCAGAAAATATGGGAACTGTTAAGGGTGTTGGGAACCATAGTTCTGCGAGGACTATGCTGTGGTTCTCAGGATTCTTTGAGCAAAGCCTAGTGCTTTAAATGTGCATTTAAATGTATGGTACAGATGTGACCTGTGGATGCTTTGTATATGTAAGCTGTGTACAGAGGAATGGAGGAGTGAATGTTGCATATTCTCCCCAGCACCCATCTTGGTCCCTAATGCTTGCTAATACTCCCAGTCTTTTGGTTACTAATGCTCTGACATTCTGATGGGAAACAATTGCAGGAGAGGGGATTTTTAATGCTTCTTCTGTAGATATTTGGCTTGTGGCTAGGTGACAGTTGCTATAAATATAGTACCACAGATAGGCCAAGGATTTGAGTGAGGAGAAATACTTTATGTCGGTGCCTTTATTTTTAAACAGTGTTGTTGTTGTTGTTGTATTCTTCTTCTTTTTTTAAAAAAAATCCACTCTATCCCATTGTTACATTCTACGTCTTCCGTCTTTTACAAGTCGAGAGAGCTAGCTGCAGACATCTGCAAATAAGTCACTGGGAAACAGATGTTGTGGGTAATCCGGATCAAGAACATCAGATTAAAATGTGTAATAATGCATCCCATCAAATATGCTGTGCACTAACAATTTTCCTACTTTGAGTCTGAGAAAAAATGCGATTCTCTGGAAGAGGGTGGTGTAGCAAGGAGGAAGAGTGGCTTTCCCTTCTTTTAGTTCCCTTTCTGTCCTGCCCATCCTATTAAGGAATGGTTTTCTGCCCTAGCAACATTGTGTTCTGTAGTTATCCTTCATTGGCAAGACGCTGTAACAAAAAAAAAGAGCTAACAGAAAGAGAATGTAGGAAACGGTCTCCCGTTTATGACAGCTTGATCATAGGAACAAAGGGGTTTGCCTTATATGCAGTCAGACCATCATGCCATCTGGCTCAGTATAATCTACACCAAGGTTTCTCAAACTTGGGTCTCCAGCTGTTTTTTTGGACTACAGTTCCCATCATCCATGACCACTTGTCTTGCCAGCTAGGGAAGATGGGAGTTGTGGTCCAAAGACAGCTGGAGACCCAAGTTTGGGAACCTGGCAGCAACTTTCTACAATTTTATTCAGGAGTGCCTTCCAGCTGTGCCTAGAGACACTGAGGACCAAACCTGGGTCCTTCTGCAAGCAAAGCAGATGTTCTCTCACTGAGCTGGAGTCTTTCTCTGAGATTTATATTGTCTTAAGAGTCCTAGGTATTACTGGAAGAGATCCAGCAGAGAAACCTAGGGCATCCTTCACAAACTGCTGAGAGAGTGATGGCACAGAAATGACTAGATCCATAACATGCTGCTTAGAGGGGACCAAGTCAAGGAGAAGCAAATTCTACAGTGGACTTCACCACAACAAAAAAATTAAGTCGAACTTCCTTGTTATGTGACTATATTACTAACTGCTTTGTTATCTGCTGAAAGGGGACTCATACTTGTCTATGTCTAGGGTTGCCACGTGACCCAAATCAACACATTTTGCTTGCGTTGTACCGCCTATCTGGGACGCTATCTGGCCCAGAGTCTCAGTATGTACTTAAAATAAAAGCTCTTGCAGATTTGGAGATAGGAGCAAAAATGTGAAAGCTGTGTTGTGCCCTGTCAAAACAAGCCTGCTCCTGCCTCTGAGCACACACGCATGTAACTGCTAGTTGCCCATTAATTGGGTATATACCCATGTGATACAGGAGCAACTGCATCAGAGACAATGGGACACATCGTCTGGCTGCATCTCTCCCCCAAACACTTCACTGTTGTCAGAGAAGAATGCTTAACCAAATCCTGGCAGGAGCCAATAGGCAGGTGAATGAGACGCTTCCTCTGAACCCTTCTCCAATTTTTTGAGGTGGTTGCCAAGGGCAGACACAAAGCAACTGGTAGGCAGTGCAACAATGAATGTGCCCAGTTTGCATTATTAGCAAGTGATTTGCATAACACGCAAAGCTCATTGCCCAGTTCTGGGCAAAAGCACTTGTTAGCCTTCCTCCAGCACTCCCAGTTTCTTTCTTTCGCAAAGGGTAGGTACCTTAAGAAACTGATTCTGGGAAGACCGGAGACAGAACTATTTCCCAAGCCCGTTTCTTGCTCCATCTCAGTCTGGTATTGGTTTTGCAGTGCATTGTGTCTGGCGCCGTTGGCGTTTCTCCATCCCATCCTGGAAAGCTCATGGCACCAGGGTGATGGTGAAGTCGAAACCATTGCAAAGAGGGGAAAGCATGGGAGTGTGCAAATGCCTCTGCAGAGGAGGCAACCTGGCGGAAGGGAGTGCTGCACTTTTTGTCCTTTTAGAGCTGGTCGCTGAACATGTTGGCGAGGCAAGAAAGGGCTTGTCGTCACAGAGAAAGCTCCCAAACCACCAGAAGTAGAAGAAAGCTCTGAGCTGTGTTGTCTTTTGATATGTGTCGTGTATTGAACTACTTTCTCCTTCCCTCACTCCTGGCTCCCTGCTTCTCATCTGTTCTCTCTCTCTCTCTCTCTCTCTCTCTCTCTCTCTCTCTCTCTCTCTCTCATTTCCTTTCTCCACCCCTCAGAGCAATCCTGAAGGAGATGCCCTGCTTTCTCTATCTCTCTCTTTTCTTTTCTACGACACCCCTTGATGAGGGAATTGTCCCGTGCGCTGAATAGGGCCAGGCGAAAGGGGAATGGAGGCCCTGACCCATGGATGCTAGCCATGCAAAAACACAGTGTAGGGCAAAACAATCAGCACTTCACAGATACAGAGGGCCTTTGTCATCGTTTAGCTTTCGCTCAATAGCTGTGCGTGTGACGAGAGCGAGCCAGTGTGGAAAGATTTGGTGAGTGGGGCAGAAGAATATAACTTTCTGTTCTTTTTTATTTTTATTTTATCACCTCTCCCCTCCTAACCCCGTTATTTATTTGCAAAGAAATGACGCCAAAAATTCAAGCAAAGGTGTTTTTTTTTAAAAAAAAAAAGTCTCTCTCTTTTTGCGGCTTTTCAAAGTTGGGAGATAGGAAGCCACATGAATCAACTTTCTGGTGATGCCTGAAAATGAGCTCAATAGCACAATCGCAGGGTGTCTGCCGAGTCGTGCATTATTAAGTCCCATACATTATTAAGCCCTAGTCATGTTAGGCAGTCATTGTTCTAGTCCTGAAGGAAGACAAGGAGAGGGAACAATTTCTTTTGACTCAGCGGAACGGTTTATTATCTTGGAAACTCAAGTTATTAACCCTAGCACATGGTGTTGCTTTATTTCAACACAATGAGAAGAGGGGGCCCATGGCTGTGGTGTAGGGGTCTTTTTTTCCTGACAGTTGCTGAGAAATAGATCCGCTGTGTTTTTGCACTCGCGATTTAAGTAGGAAAATCCCACCGAGTTCAAATAGGGTAGGAACCTGGTGCTGCTTGTCTTTCCTTCTAAACTCTGCATTTGCTTCGAGTCGGAGGTTGTTCAAACACTGCGCTTTCGTTTCTGCTTAGACCGCTATTCGGCATTTAGTGTTCATTAGCTAACCCTATAAGTTGTTCTCTTGCTAGGGAAGTCCATTTATCTCTCCAGCAAATGGATGAGCGCTGCCAGCAGAGCTACCTGGGGGCAACTTTTTGAAGGCTGGGTGGGGCTAGAGGCTAAAAGGGGTGGGCAACAAATATAAATGTCACCTTTATAAAGACTCATGCACTCCTCTCTCTAACTTTCATCCAGGCAAGCAGGAGGCGTTGTCAGAATCCAAAGACACATTCCAGGCAGGCAGAAATACTCCGGGTTTGAAGCAGGGCAAGTGAGTAGTGTGGCCCGGGGAGGGGAGGAGGTCCAGGGGTCGCATAGGAACACAAGAATGTTGCAGCACAATTGCTGACAGGAGTGAGGCCTTGTCAGCATGCAGCACCTGTGCTCAGAGATCTACACTGGTTGCCAACTGGCTACTGGGCCAAATTCAAGGTGTTACTATTAGCATATAAAGCCCCCGACAACTTGGAAGCAGTTTACCTATGAGATTGCTTTAACCCACATGAGTCCACTATGCACTTTGGTGGAATTGGCACTTCTACAGGGGACACAGACCAACAGCACCTACACTGTGGAGCCCCCTGCCTATTGAGATCAAGCAGGCCACCTTCACAGTACTCTTTTTGGTGCCTGCTAAAAATATTATTGTTTAGACAAGCCTTCCCATAGAAACTTAGAATTGTAGAGTTGGAAGATATCCCAAGGTGCCGTGTTTCTCCGAAAATAAGCCATACCCCCAAAATAAGACATCCCCTGAAAATAAGCCACCGTGTGTTTTTTTGAGGAAAAATAAATATAAGACGGTGTCTTATTTTTGGAGTAAAATAAAAAAAATCCTTCAGTAGCACCTTAAAGACCAACTAAGTTTTTATTTTGGTATGAGCTTTCGTGTGCATGCACACTTCTTCAGATACCATTATTTTTGGAGAAACACGATACATCTAGACCAGTGTTTCCCAAACTGGTTTTTTTGGACTACAATTCCCATCATCCCTGACCTCTGGTCCTGCTAGCTAGGGATGATGGGAGTTGTAGTCCAAACACAGCTGGAGACCCAAGTTTTGGAAGCGCTGATCTAGACCAGGCATCCCCAACCTGCAGCCCTCCAGATGTTTTGGCCTACAACTCCCATGATCCCTAGCTAACAGACCAGTGGTCAGGGATGATGGGAATCGTAGTCCAAAACATCCAGAGGGCCGAAGGTTGGGGATGCCTGATCTAGAACAACCCCCTGCAATGCAGGAATCAAACCCATGACCCTGAGAATAAGGGTCTCATGCTCTACCGACTGTCCCCAGATGCTTAGAAAGTTAAGGTAATTTTAATCTGTTTTAGTATTTTAACTTTTGCATGTTTCAAAGTATGGCTGTGACACCCCCCCCCCCATTTTATTGGGGGTGTTGTAAACTGCTTTGAGGATTTTTTATTTTTTTACAATCAAGTAGTGTATAAATTTTATGAAACAGGAACGAAATAAAATGTTTAGAGGCAAAGTGACTTATAAATTAAATAAACAAAACATAAAGTTAGGCCTTAGAACACAGGATTGCCCTGATAGAGGTCAGGACATGTTTTTATTCTCCCAGAACTGCACTGTCATGAGGTGACCCACAGTCAGCTTCTCTGACTGCCATAGGCTTGTGTCCTTGCAGGACTTTGCCCTTCACTCTTGATGTCTTCAATTTGGTACATATTTTTGTGTTCATGCAGTTACACCATTTTGAGGGTGTGGAGAGAGAGAGAGAGAGAGAGAGAGAGAGAGAGAGAGAGAGAGAGAGAGAGAGAGAGTTCCAAGGACTGAACGATGACAAGGCAGACATTACTTTCTTGGTTATCTGACTGAAATTACAGAATGTTGCGGTGACTTCTTCAGATCAGGACAGAAGCGCTCTGAATGATCACAGCCCTTGTTCTGTGGTCTACAATACTTGATAGTGTGTGTCACCTCAAATAGTTTTATGGTGTGCGTCTGAAAAGGCACAGGCAGTGCCTGGCGTGTGTGTGTGTATCAGAATCTCTCATTCTCCAGGCATGCTCTTTGCAACCTCAGTTGCAATGGAATAGAGCACAAGGAGAACAACACAAGCAGGAGAGCAGCATTCTAGCCCTCTGCGTGTTTGTGTGAAAGTATATCTATCAGTGCAAGGGATGCAGGTGGCGCTCTGGTCCAAACCGCAGAGCCGCTTGCCAATCAGAAGGTTGGCAGTTCGAATCCCCGCGACGGGGTGAGCTCCCATTGCTTGGTCCCTGCTCCTGCCAACCTAGCAGTTCGAAAGCACATCAAAGTGCAAGTAGATAAATAGGTACTGCTCCGGCAGGTAAACGGCGTTTCCATGCGCTGCTCTGGTTCTCCAGAAGTGGCTTAGTCATGCTGGCCACATGACCTGGAAGCTGTCTGCGGACAAACGCCGGCTCCCTTGGCCTGTAAAGCGAGATGAGCGCTGCAACCCCAGAGTCGTCCGTGACTGGACTTAACAGTCATAGCTGCCAAGTTTTCCCTTTTCTCGCGAGGAAGCCTATTCAGCATAAGGGAAAATCCCTTAAAATAAGGGATAACTTGGCAGCTATGTTAACAGTCAGGGGTCCCTTTACCTTTACCTTTATATCTCGGTGCATATATCTATGTGTGTCTGTGCACACATTGGTCGAGGGACAAAGAGAACTCGGTGGGGGCAGGATTCATGGAAAGATTAAAAGGACGATCCTTTGGATGAATTCAGGTTGGAATTGCAATTGATTACAGTACAGACTACGTCTTCCCCCACAATATCTTTTCATTGTTGCTGCGTTCCTTAAAGCTTTTTCTCGTGAGAAATTTCTGCGCTTCCCCCAACACTGCACTACAGATTCTGCTTTGTGCAGCTTCTCCTGAAGTATTTTCAGACCAGGCCTACCCAACTCACAACCCACCAGCTATGCCTTGTGCTGGACTAGGAACTTGACCACACCCCTCCTTTTGTAGTTCCCAGCAGGTAGCAGGCAGGGGCTTTGTAGGGCCATGGGCAAACTTGACTCATAGGCTCGCTTTGACTAGTTTGGTTGCAAGATGTGCAGGTGTGGTCTAGGTACCCTGCACTTGCTCTGCACTTTTGTTTGTTTTTGTTTTGCCATCCCTTTCCCCACTCCTCCTGACAATCTCTATTCTTCTCCTTCGTGCTACTTCCAATGTATTTTAAAAGGCATGGGCCAATGGTATGTTCCCCGCTAAACCAGCTGAAAATAACAGGTCGTTGAATGGGACCCATAAACTATCTGCTGTTGGTGGGAGAGACAGATTCCATCTCTTCATAAGAGGTTGCCCACTGTGACAACTGCTCCCCCCCCCAAAAAAAAAACCCACCACCATCAGCTTTTGTTTGATACTGAATTTTGTTTTATTTTTTCCTTAATGCAAGGCCCCCTTAACAGAGATTGCTTCTTGCTTTTCCACCCCCCACCCCCCCCATGAAGAAAAGCCAAGATCATCAATCCGTTTGCCTACAATGCAACTTGTGTGAAAGAGAAAGAGGCTGTTTTGTGTGCATTGCAACCCTCCCCCCCCAACTCCAAAATAATAAATGGGGTTTTCCCCCCACTGAGAGCATCAGCTGAGTGGAGAAAATACAAGAGGTTTCCCATGCGGTGGGTGGTCAGGCTGGCTGGAATGAGCAAGGGTTGGGAACGAGGGGTCTGAAAGACTGTTTTGATTACTTATGATAAATGTGCTCTGCGTGTTACTTCCCCCCACCTCTCCCCCCCACATCCTTCATTCTCCAGCCCAACATTTCTTTCTCCCCCCCCCCAAATGATTCACTTGAACACCAGCTTGCATAACCTGCCTAGCAGAGGCAATTATCCCCCCTTGCCCCCGTTGTCAGCTCTATTATCCATCTAGTGCTTTATCTGTTTTATACAGCATTATTGGACCAGGCAGTATTTAGTGTTTTAGTTGTTTGTTTTGTTTGTTTTGAAGAAAGAAGGCAACCATTGCTGCTTCCTCGATAACCTTTGGTCAGCTTAAGGTCCTGAGCAGCAGCCAATTATTATTTTGTTTTAACAGGGGCATGTTTTTAAACGAAAAAGCCTGGGGAGCTGACTGCGCTGTTTGGCAGTGAATTTTAATAGCTTTACTTTGAACTGAGCAAGGGCATGAAGGGCTAATAGCATTGGCACATGAGAAGAGCCCTCCTGTGCCAGCCCAAAGACCCATTTGGTACAGCCTCCTGTTCTCACAGATACCTATAGGAAGACCAAAAGCACAACCTCAGTGCAACGTCACTCTCCCCGCTTGTGAGTTCCAGCAACTAGTATAACATAGGCATATGATTTCCAACAGTGGAGCGGAACCTAAATGCCATGGTTAGTAGACAGTGATAGCCTTGTTCTCCATAAGCGAGTCCAATCTTCTTTTATGTTCTCACTTTAGACTGGTGTTCGTTCCAGAGCAGAATGATGCCTTATCTCAAGAGGCCATGCCATGCTTTCCGGGGAACCATTCTAGATTCTCACCAATCCCTATTTAGGAGCTTGCTCTCCCTTCCTGTGGTCCCAAGGGAGTTTTGAACAGATAGAAATGTTAAGAGAAGGATCCAGATCACCAAGGGGGAAGGAAAACCGTAATTGGGAATGAACCCACAAGCCCACAATTTTCTCCAAATTAAGCTCTGACTCATCTGTGATTTTCTCCATTCAAAAAAGAGAGAGAGCACAAAACCCCAACTTCTGATGACCAGATCACCTCAATTATAATCAGCAAGGAAGCAGCAAGTGTCTAGTTGGCTAAAGAAAATGGCCTTGATAGTGAGCGTTTGACATACCCCCGCAGGAGGATGTTCTTATTGCTTTGTGCAAAAGTGGAGCAGTCTGTCACCTACTTCTTTTTTCTTTTCCTGCTTAGGTGGAACAAGTGAGCAGGCTATTTCAAGTGACTTTCTGCAGCCATATTACATGGCAGTGTGTGCTAGTTTTAGTCCTTTTGTGGGGTAGCATCAACATGCAGGAAGCTGTCACATTTTGAAGGCGAATCAGGACTTGGAGATGAAAGTATTTGAGGAAAATTCTACATTTTTTCTTATAGCTATGTGAATAAACTCTTGTTTGCAAATGGACCTCCTCTCTTCCACAGGTCTTGGGAGAGTATTCATGAGTGTTAAGGAGTGGGTGCAAGGAGGAACAGCCCACACAAACACCATAAACTATAGTCTCTAGATTACCAGTTTTATTTATTTATTTATTTATTTCTGAAGCATTTAGCCCTTGTAGAATCCAATATATGTGGCAAAATATGGAGGCACTGTTCCGCTCATTTGTTTGTGAGAAACCAGCTTGCTCCTGCCTTTCAGTGTGTTAGCCAGTGAAAGAATTCATAGTAATTACTGACATTTAGAAAAGCCAATTAGCAAAAGAGAAGCCTAGAGTGAAATGTCCATTGTCTGTAGAAGGAACTTCTTGGTTAATTTTTAAGCCTTTCATGCTGCTCTACCTAGTGGAGAAGTGATTGCTCCCT
Source organism: Zootoca vivipara (assembly GCF_965207765.1). Classification (NCBI taxonomy): domain Eukaryota; kingdom Metazoa; phylum Chordata; class Lepidosauria; order Squamata; family Lacertidae; genus Zootoca; species Zootoca vivipara. The sequence continues at coordinate 27,720,329 of NC_142588.1, read as the reverse complement.
AATAAAAAAAAACACAATTCAGACATCCGGAATTCTAGAGTAGTTGAGTTTGTATACATTTTTTAAAAGTTACCTTGTCAGTGCCAATGCAGATTAAGCCTATCATTATTATACCTATAAAACAGAGAATGGGGGCAGTTAGTTACCCAGTATTGTTAAACTATTGGCAGACCAAGTGTCTCAAAATAGTGAGGTGCTATGAAGCTGCAAGAAACCCAGACTAATTAAATGCAATCCTTTTCATGGTTCCAGACCTTGCATTTTAAACATTAGTTAGTGGAAAGTTGAGGAGTGTCTGACTTGCTCTATGTTCTTACAGTTCTGTAGCACCCTGTTGTAATAAAAGTTCAACCTTAAATGTTTTATAAATAGTACTAAATGTAGGATTCTTCTCTTTCAAACTTCATCTGTCTAGCAGTGCAGTATCAATCTTTCCGCCTCCCCTTCCCACAATCTGAGCATCTAAGTCAGGCACCCCCAAACTTCAGCCCTCCACCTGTTTTGGACTACAATTCCCATCATCCCTGACTACTGGTCCTCTTAGCTAGGGATCATGGGAGTTGTAGGCCAAAACATCTGGAGGGCCGCAGTTTGGGGATGCCTGATCTATCACTTCCATCAGCCCTGCCCACTGGTCCTGCTTGCTGAGATTCTTAGTTCCACAATTTCTGGAGGGCACAAAGTGTGAATTCATTGTAACTCAAAAGTTTCGTGCAAACATTTTGAACCCTCTAAGTAAAATGTGCCACCTCAGGCAAGAACTAGAGATTACAGAAGTTGTGGGGGTGCTGTCCTAACCAGCAGCCCTGCGGTTCCTTCTCCTCAGTCCCATAACATCTAGGGTCATGACATTGCAATGCTGCAAGCGTTGTCTGCACTTCATTGATTGCCTGATACAGACTCAGGGAAATTTACAGCACAACGATGTTGCAACATGCATTGAGTAACCCAGATGTTAACATGGGGGGGGGGGGAAGGTGTTGCCGCTGTTTTCGACAGCAGCCCCCAGCACCATCCTGACATTCCAGGCTCGTGTTCTGTGAGCCTTGTTTTCTAGGACCAATACAGCAGCTACCACTGAGCAAAGCAGCAAAGAGTTTGCTCTGCGAAGTGCCAAGTATTGAGCAAGGCGCTTCTGAAATATGGGGCATCCATTATGTCCGATGGAGCTGTCATGTTCAGGAATAAGGGACATCCCTTTAGCTGAGGGGCATCTTTCAGCATGAGCTCAGGTGCCCTGAGTTAGAGGCTGACAATGAAGGACTGTCACGAGCTGGAAGATGAATTGTGCTCTCCTTCCACATGTCTCTTCCATGGCAGAGGTGTGGGCATTTTTCCTTTGCAAAGTGCTGTGCGGTTAGTCCTCTATCCTGGGGTTTAAATCAGATGCTATGCACACACACACACACACACACACACATGCCAGCAACAACATAAAAACTCCAGCAACAGAAACACATCAGCACAAGCAAACAGCAATGGGAAAACTTAATTGGTAGCTTCAGGCCTGTGTTACAACCCTGGCCAGGGATAATATATCTTTAAGTACTTGTAATCTTTTGAAATTCCCCTCAGCCCTGCCTGAGAGAGGACGTGGAGATTACCAAAGGGGCGGAGGGAGAGAAGTGACTTGGGGGAGAAGAACTTTGCCAGACGCACTTTAAGAGACTAATGGATTTCTAATGTTTACATTCTTTATATACAAACCTGCTTTATAAATGATCGTGGCATTATAGCTGTAAAACAAAGTCATAAAAACAGCCTGCAGCTCAGGCATAGAGCATAAATGCCTTCTTCCTCAGGCAGATGAAGGAGAGGCAGAGTGGAGAGCAATCAATATTTATGGGCCTTATCTGTGTTTCTGTGGTGCAGTCAGGGAGATAGCGCATAGGCTTAGGTATGTTACCAACCTCTGGGGTTGGCCCTGAGACTATTGTTAGGATCTCCTACACACGAGTAGGACCCTGGCAGAGACACATGCCCAACTGGCATGTTCTCTCCCTCCTGGTCGATCGTTCGGGAGCTTCAAAAGCTTTCTCCAGCCCGAACATCTCACAGCGACTGATGCCAAGAAACATCAGCACACTTACGGATCCACAGAATTTGCGCAGTTGTATAACAGAACTCAGCAACTCAGCATTTTGGCTAATCTACTTTTATTTACATATAAACACACATGGAGCACTGCAACATGGCTCCCTCTCTCTCTCTCTAGCATCAGACAGCAAAGAGAAGGAACAAAGGACAATAGTCCCACTTCATGGCACACAGTAACACAAACATCCTGTCTTCATCACTTCCCACTCTGTGGAATGAAAACATACACAGTCATATGATAGACAACAATCCCATGACTGCAGACACGGGTAATGAATCTCCAACAACCTCCCCCGATTCATGAACTGTGTTGCAGTCATCAGTGTAACTGCAACAAACATACAGATGTCATACACACAGTATACCTCTGTATCACCCGTTCCACCCTTGGAACTACCTGCAACTGGATTGGCTTCTGGCATCTTGCACTTCTGGCCAGTCTTGGCATCACAACCCTTCTGACTATCAGGAAGTCTCACATCTGGCTTTGTTGGGACTCGAACCCTTGCTTCGTTCCTCTCTGAGGAATCAGTATTCGCACACACAGCCTATGGACATGATTCAGCTTTCTTCTCCAAGGAAACAGTGTTTACTCTTACAGCCTTTGGGCATGGTTTCCCGTCCCTCAAGGACAAACCCTGTACCCCTTTCAAGACTCTGGGTTTCAAGACCTGTGTCGAGCCACTAACCACAGCTAAATCTGCAACAGCTGTGTTAGCCAATTCCTGTGCATACCTGGTGGGCATTTCACCCTTTGTAGCCCCTCCTGATCTGTGCATCTGGCACATCTCCTCCACTGTATCAATGGAACTCACCTCAGTGTTAGCATCAGCAGCAGACTCTGTATCAGAGCCTTCCGCAGTGGGGTAGCCTTGGGAAATACCCTTATTTCCCCCCCCCCCAATTCTGCACTGCACTCAACAACCCTAGTGAGTAAAATCAGCTTGGTATGAGGCCTCAGTACTTTGTACAAGCCATCACCCTACCCAAGGAAGAATCTATGCTTCCTGCCTTGTGACATCTCAACCCACATGTCAGACCCATCTATTGGCATCCTGGCTTTTTCCGGGTTTATCATGTCACAGTTCCCATCAGAAACTCTGTCTGAATCCAGGGAAAGACCTTGCAAACTAAGTTTGCCAAGCGTATTACTCTGTGGCTTTGGAAGCCACATGTCAGATCCAATCATTGGCATCTTGGCTTTTTCTGGGTTTGCCTTGTCACTGTTATCATCACCATCTCCATTACCAAGAGGGTGTCTCTGTGAGATACCCATATTGCCTCCCTCTTTTGCTTTGTCCTGAGCGCTGGTACACCTGACCATCTTCGTGTCAGACATCAACAATCTGGAAGACCCATACACACATCCTGCATGAAAAGAATGGTTATCAGACATGATATCACTTGTCTCTCTAACCTTCCCACCATCCCCCACGTTTACATCACAACATACTAAGAACAAGCAATTCATAATGTCGCTTTCGTTCTTCTGGATGGTTGCGTTCTGTTTACAACCTGAAACACAACAGTCACGCTGCGTCAGCTGGAATTCCATCAGTACGCTGCGATTCCGACCTGGAATGAAAAACACGTTAAACATCACAACATTATAGCTTTTCAGTTCCACGATCCCAGTGCTATGCACCCCCAATGAATCTGCACCCTACTGTTGGATCAGTTCCTTCTATGGCGTACACATGGTGAACCAGTTCCATCTTCCACAAAGGTGTGCCTTCGCCTCAGAATCTAGCACAAAAGATGCTTGCACCTCTATACAGGAACAGCCAGTCACCAAATCTGTGCTCATTGCAAACGATCCCTTGCTGAAGCATTGCTTCTCGCCACCGGTGCCTTTTGGACATGTTGGAGCTGTTGTTTATCCTTGTCTCTGGACTCTGTCCAAACTTCTCCCATGCCTTCAGACCAGACCCTGGGATTTGCGTCACCATATGGTTCCATTTTATTGTCTGAGGCCGAATTGCCAAATACAGCTATTAGATAGTTGTGGTTGTCGCATCTGCTGCTAAAAACATCTGTATTACAAGGAGTCTGTAGCAGAGCAGAACCCCTCCTGGAATCTTTTTTTAATGGGAAGCACTGTATCCCTTGAGGTTTCGATGTAGTCTTGCATCTTTGCTTTCCTAACCATGGTGTGCATATGGGGATAGGGAGAGGCAAAGAACAAGACAAAGACCACCAGAGGAAGGCAGCAATGGCGACTTTGAGATATACTGGAGCTGTTCCAGTGCTGAAATGATCCCTGAGGTGTTCTAGATGGTTGTTCTGTTGATCAACCACATGCATTATTTCTTAGCTGCCTGTTTGCTGGGTTCAAAAACATAAGACAGTTGATTCACAAAATGGTTTTGATTTAGAAAAATCATTCAAGTTGCGCCTTCTTTTTTAAAAGCATGTGTGCTTAATTTTAATGATGATATCTTGGGAAATATTTGAGATATGGCAGTACAGGCTGCTTTGAGCCCAAATTGTGCCCAGAATATTCACAAGCAATTTTTTTTGGGGGGGGGCACCTTATTTATAACAAAACCTTCACAACTTAACATGTCTTCCCCATCTCCAAATTCTTGTTCTCATTGGACCAGAGAATTCTGGTGATCCTGGCTTTTGACAAACTTGAATGCTAGTTATTTTCTCTCCTAAGGGCATTCTGTTCTGTTTTGGGGGTGGTTGTTTTGTGTGTGTGTGTGTGTGTGTGAATGGTTTTTATTCAAAGCTCGAACAACAGGTGGTCAGAGAGAACAATCTGTAATCACCACTCTGCTGTCTTTAAGCTATGGGACCTACTCTGCAGGACATTTTATTCCAAATGATCATCTTGGACTTGAGCCTTTTTCAATTTTAGCTCCAGAAAGGCCCATTCATCACTAAACCATCATCTTGCCTGCCCTGCAACTTCCTGCCTCCTCCGTTCCGCTCTGGGATGCTCCTGGGTACCCAGCGAACTGCTTTGGGCTGCAGCTGTGCAAAGGCTCACAAGGGCTCGCCGGGAGGACATTGTGTGCCCTAATTACACTCTGCATCCCTGTGCAATTGGTTGGGTGCTGAGAAAATTACAGACCTGCAAATGAAATTAGGAAGGGAATGCTTGGCGGCAGCAGCAGTAGCAGCAGCAACGAAACCAGGGAGCATGAGAGAGAAAGAGAGATTAGCCTGGAGTTTAATTCGTTGTTTCCAAAAGAGCAGTTAATGGATTATGACAAATGTCCTACTGCTTTCCCTAGTGCTGTGTTAAAATGGAAATGGAAAGTCAATTTTCCTAAATGGATTTTAAATGGCCAACCTTGTGTGTTTGTGTGTGTGTGTGTGTGTGTATTTTCACAGGCTGGTTTCCCCCCCACCCCTCGGGATACATCTCTGGCATCTGGCTTCCTTGGGCCTAATCATTATTTCCCTTTGGGGTTTGTTTTCTAAAGGACTCAAAATGGCAGGCCCTGGTAATTTGTGGGCAATCTCAAGATTGGCTGGTACTTAATTTGGGTTGTAGGGTTGCCATATGTCCTCTTTTCCAGGGCAGGTCCTCTTTTTCATGGGTATGTAAAACGAGAGTCGTCATAGCGATCCATAGTTAAATGCAGAAGTCGGCAAAAGTGTCCTCTTTTTTGCTCTTCTATTACCAGTGCATTTCCCAATCTGTGCCATGGGAGCCACTTTTCAGATATTACAATATATGCCCATCTTCCTTCTCCTTCTCTCCTGCTCTCTTTCTTCCATTCTTGCCTTTCTGACTTTCTCTTCTTTCTTTACTTAATTCGTTCTTTACTTAATAAATAAACCCCCCTTGAAAAAGAGGTGTGTGTGTTTGTGAATGATTGTGCAGCTCAACTGTGTGGCATGACCCAGCAGCCAAGACCTCATTTCTTCTGTGTAACTTGGAAGCTCATTCCCAAGACTGCCGAGATTTGCCTGCTATCTCCGGCCCAGGTTTTCAATCCTAGATTTTGGCTTCGTTGCAACTGGTTTGTTTACTTTTGGTCTTTATCCTGCAGTGCCCAGGAAGACCCTTGGGAGTGCCAAGCAGGCTGGACGCAAAGCATGCTTGAACCATGAAACATCATAGGAACACCATGCTTGCCTTAGCTCTGCCAGTACTCAGAGGGTTTAATAGCAGCACACAGTGCCTGCTGTGTGGGTGGGTGGGGTTGTGGGTGGGTGTGGGGTGGGTGGGAGAGATAGAGGAGGGAGAGAGAGAGAGAGAGAGAGAGAGAATATGGTGCAGTTGGCAGGCAGGGTCGATCTGTGTTGTAATCCCTTTCAAAATTGCTACAGCCTAGTGGAGAATGTTCTCTGAATATGAAATGCTTATTACTTATATTCTGTCCTATATTCTATACTTAAGAGGCTTTTCCCCCTCTTCATCCTTCAGGGCTGCCCATCCCAGAAGAATATCCCCTGGAGTCTTTCCCCCAACAGAAAAAAACCCCAACACATTATGTATCTCTTCTGTGCATGCAGCTGCTCTTTCCCAATAGTCTGTGTACATATATCTCCTCAGGGCTCAAAGCCAGAAGCAAAGCACCCAGACCTGGGTGTCCTGTGTCTTCCAGGGCCTGCCAGTCTGGCTCCAGTTTTATCATGCAACTCTCACTGTATTGCTAAGTGACTGGAGTGCAGTCAAGATCCCTGCCAGGTGGCTGTAACACATGAAGGATGCAACCCTACCTCCACTTGGCAGTAATAGGTTTAGCATCTGTATGATGCTTTAGGAAAGGGGCAGGCAACTTTTTCTTTTGTTGAAGATCTCATTGTCTCAGGGGTAATCTGACATGGGCCGCATGCCAGCGATGGGTCAACATTTCAATCAAGCTATTGATCTGCTCCCTTTCCTGGTCAGGCACCACAAGTTCATATCCCATAAACATATATATATATGACATTAGGGTTTTATTTTAATTTTGCCCTAGTGCGCACTGTGCTTCAGTTGAATTGTAGTTGCCATTTTAATGCACGTTTACGCAGTTTTGAGAGATCGTTTTGGAGCACTTCACAACCTGTTTTTGTTCTTACCACCCTCAACAGTTTGGTGTCATCAGCAAACTTTGCCCTATCACAGCTCACTCATAACTCTACATCATTTATGAAGAACTTTAAAAACCCACATGTCCCAGCACTGATCTTTGGAGGAACCCAAGTCCTTTTTGAGAACTGTCCATTTACCCCTACTTTATGCTTTCTGTTCTTTAACCAGTTACCGGGGCTGATTCAGAAGGGGCTACCTAAAATAAAGTTGACCCTCATAGCTCTGGATTGTCCACCTGTGCTTTAGGTCATCCAAATACTTTATTTCTCATTAATCCCGCAGTGTGGTATCCCCATATTATTGATTGGAGCAGGAAGGTGACTGAGCAATAGTGTCTTGTCTGAAGCCGTCTATATGCTCCATGGCAGAACCAGAGACTTCCAGATTCTATCTCTTTCTCACCGTGTTATAGTAGCTTTCATGACTTGCCCATGAGTAACCTATATTGAAATCCATGGGATTTAGTTATGAGCAAGCTTATGTAAATGGGTCTTCAAATAGTACTCTCTGCTGGTTCTGTAGGAATTGTCCCACTAAGAAGTATGCTTCCTTGCTTGCGTCTCTGTTAAGGATTGGTGTCCAAGAGAAAGGAAGTGACATTGACCTGGTTCATATATGATATTCTTGACCCAATAAACCATGTAGCATTGCACTGGGAACAATAGTTTTGTTTGCACTCTCTATCCTCCCTTTCTTTTCCCTTGAGTGCCTTAATGCAAGAATCCCAAACCAGGAAACGGTAGTGACTACAGTCCTTGCTTGCAAACCACAGTATATATATCTGAATTGGGCCAAAGACTATGCAAATGTATTAAGTTACGAAGTGGGGTTAAGAATAAAGAAAGCTCCAACTGACAAGGAGTCAAAAAGTTCTGAAATTAAGGTTGTTGCCCATCAGACACCATTCTTTCAAAGCCAAGAACTGATGTTGCTGCTTGAAGCACGTGGAACTAAATTTCTCACATTTCTCCTCTTTCATTGCAGGGATTGAGTATGGAGAGGTGCTTCCTGATTCCTTCCCATCAGCCCCTGCAGAGTCCCTTCCCCATTTCCTACTGGAGCCACAAGATGCCTACATTGTGAAGAACAAGCCAGTGGAGCTGATCTGCAGAGCCAACCCAGCCACCCAGATTTACTTCAAGTGCAATGGCGAGTGGGTGAACCAGAACGATCACATCACCACAGAGAGCTTGGACGAAATCACAGGTGAGAAGGCTTAGAGGATTGAACCATCTCTCAAGCCCACCTGGGACCGGACCTACCACTAGGTAGAGACTGAGTTAGGCAGCTGCCTCAGACAGCACATTTTGGAGATGAGGGAGTGGCAGTGAGGAAGTTAGAGGACAGAACTGTATTTGCCACAGGGCCTGCCTACACCATAAACCAGTCTAAATTAGCCCCCTAGGCTAGCCTGCTGCCTTCAGGTGCAGAGGAGAGCACTGTTCCATTGCCAGTACTGAAGAAAGATACATTTGCCAATCTAGGTGGACATGGAATTGGGGAGAGCCTTCACCTCAGACACCAAAATACATTGGGCCGGCTCTATGTGCCAGCTCTACTCTTCTTTTCTACCCTTCAAGCATTATATTTTATATCTTAGATTTTTGTTTCTCTATTGAGGCATATGCTGCAGAGCAAATAAATATATTATATAACAAACGTCCCTGTTTGTTATATAATATATTTTTTAAAAAAATACTTTGACTTGCCTTCTTTCGATTGCTGAGAATTAAAACTGACAAAAGTTCTCCTAGCCTGTCTCTCATTCAGAGCAGTTCTGGGACGCTTGCTCCGAGGAAGAGCACTGAGCCAAAGCAAGTGATTTTTCTTTCTCTCCAAACTCCTGCTTCTATGAAAGCTTAGCAGAGGTTCTTCAGTGAGGAGACCAGACGTGGTGGCCAAGCCTTTCTGACAATCAGCTTGTGCACCAGTGTTGCCCCCTGAAATGAGCAGCCACCTGATGATGTTGGGTGGGTTTCAGGATAGTGGTCTTCAGCTGGTGGGTCAAGACCTGCCATTGGGTCATAGCCTGATCTAAAGCACAAAAGCAGAACAACTCTACCACCATATAAATATATGGAGTGAGAGATAGACATAGATACAGATGGATCTGCAATTGTTTGTTGGGGTTAAAGGTGGGTCCCAGGTCTGAAAAGACTGACAGATACTGTTCTAGGGGACACACTCAGCTCATGAATTGGCTTGGCCAGCACTCTCTCTCTCTAAAGGGAACCCCCAGAATCGTCTGCAGTTCACATGGTTCTCTGAAAGCACACTAATACAGAAAGGTTTTCCTGGAGGTAAAATGTCTGCAAGCCAGAATAGTAGTGATGTACTACTACACCCGATTGTTTAGATAAGCCCTTGATAACACTGAATCACAGTGTAATTAATTTCAACATCCTTTTAGGGCGAATTGTATCAACATGTCTGTGGTGGAAGAAACAAAGTGCAAATTCATGCTAGTATTTAATAACAACTGTTTAGGCATATTTCCATTAGATTTTCCAGTAAAATGTTTCACAAGAGGTTCTTAAGAAAAGCACATAATCTTAAAAGTGAGGGAGGTAAAATTCTGACATGGATCAGAAACTTGCTTAGAACAAGAAAGCAAACAGTAGGGAAGCATAGTCAATTTTTACTGTGGCAAGAGGTTAGCAGTAGGTTCCTCACAAGAATCCAGGCTGAAAGTTCAGTTTTATGCTGAGATGCTGTTGGGGATTTTGAAGGATTTTACAGCCATCCTCCAGCAGCCTTCTGTTGCGAACTTGAATGGGGCTAGCCCACCAAAGTGAATGATTTATAGATTGTTGCCTGAGGACGTTAGAAGCCTTGTTGCGATTGAACTTCATAGAACCGGGTCTCCTTGGCTTTGTGACAGACAGATCCTCAGATAACTTGCGCTGGTTCAAATTCAGTTCAAGGGTATTGTGCCCACACCTGATCATGCCATGAGAAATTGCATCTTAGTCTTAAACAAGCTCATCAGGCAATGTCCCAGTACCAAGCTTCATGATTTAAGTCATGGAGTCCTAGCACAACTTTGGAAATGGGCTACATGTGCATGGAATTGGCTTAGCGTTGTGTAGTGGTTAAGAGAGGTAGACTCCTAATCTGGGGAACCGGGTTCGCATCTCCGCTCCTCCAACTGCAGCTGCTGGGTGACCTTGGGCTAGTCACACTTCTCTGAAGTCTCAGCCCCACTCACCTCACAGAGTGTTTGTTGTGGAGGAGGAAGGGAAAGGAGAATGTTAGCCACTTTGAGACTCCTTCGGGTAGTGATAAAGCAGGATATCAAATCCAAACTCCTCCTCCTCTTCTTCTTCTTCTTCTTCTTCTTCTTCTTCTTCTTCTTCTTCTTCTTCTTCTTCTTCTTCTTCTTCTTCCCCCCAAACTAGCACTGACTGTCCTTGTAACTTGCTTGTGGGCTTCCCAGAGGGACCTGACTTTCCACTGCCAGAAACATGATAGGAAGAAGTGGGCCTTTGATCTGATCCAGGATTGCCAGTCTTATGTTCTTAAACTTTTTGAAATACAGTAAGGGATCCTGTATTGTCTAGATGTTCATACCAACTTTTCTTATCAGTTCTAGCATACTAAAATCTAGAGAGATCTTTCTCTCTCCCCCCCCCCTCTCTCTTTCCACACACACAGACAAACTAGGCATGGTTAGGCAGATGTGAAAGATTCTGGTAGGCCTCAGTTTAAGTACTTGTTCCATACTGATCCAGGGCTGAAGTCCTATTTTTCTCTGACTTCAGGGGATGGAGCAAATGTTAAGTAATTTTTAATCTTAGCTTTCAAAACTTCTCCCCCTTTCCTCTTATAACAAAAAACACTTGTCACCACTTCAGCTGATTACCCCTCAGCCATCTCATGTTTAAAAACATGTCTGAAAATATATTAACATTCACCTGCCTCTCTCTCCCCAACCCTGTCTTAAAGTTGCTTAGTATGCCCCCCCCCCATTTTTGTGAAGGACAAGTGGTTCCACAAAAGAGGGGAATATTCAGCCCAGCTTGATCCTAAGTCATGTTCTGCTTAGAGCACTTCTCTAGATTTTCCTCAGTCATGGATGAAGAGTCTTTGAGATCCATTGTGAAAAGGGAGTTGCTTGTAGAAGGACCAGACCTGTAAACAAAATGGTCCAGGTGAGGTTTTAAGGGTTTGGGTCATTTTGTTAAGTGAGGAAATATTCCAAACAACAGAGGTAGCTAAATGGGTGGCATAATCTGGGATGGAATTTAATACAGTGCAAACTACTTATAAATAGCATAACTTCTGCCCATTAAAACTACTCTTGTCAGTTTCACTCCAAGAACTCATTACAAGGTCGCTCATTGTATGGTTTCAACCTGAGGGCATTTTCTGCTCCTTTAGAATGTAAGAAGAGCTCCTTAGTATGCTAATTGCTTCAGCAATGTAATAGCACATGGTAAATCTTCTGAGGTGCTTAGTGTGGGTACTGATGACACTTTGACAACCTAGGCCTGATCAGTTCGTTGTGGCCAAGCACTGAATTTACACACGTCAGAAATAGAAAGAGTCAACTTATGACCAGTTCAGAAAAGTGTGTTACCATCTGTCAGAGGGTCGTCGTGGCTACTCTAGAGTAACTCCGCCTGAGTCTAGTTTGTCTTCAAAGACGTTTATTGTGCTATTTATTTACAGTGAAGAGACAGCTTAAAACATGACCTCTCGTCCTGAATCAGAATCCGGCAATGGCGTACGTCTGTTCCTACGCCAGCAAAGTAGTCTGGGCACCCCAAAACGCCACCGCCTTGACCTGCGTTGCGGCGCTCTCCTTACTTCTTGCGCCGGAAGGAGTGATGCCCTTTCAGCTTCCTCCCTAAGCGGTCGGTACCCTGGCTCTGCAATATCCGTGAGCATCCGCCCTGCATCCCTCCGCCCCTGAGCTTTCCCATCGTTCCTCCCTCTGATTTCTCTCCACCTCCGAGTCTCTCCCTCACCCTCTGGCTGCTTCAGAACCACTGGTTCTCTCTGTACTTGACAAGGTGGATGTTAGGATGATGGGGGCCGGCTCCCTGTAGGGAGTCACCCTTACACCATCATTAACCCGCAACACCATAATTCAGATCTCATGAAATCGTCTCTGAGGGCTGATTTTGTAGCCTATGTTTTCTGGCCAAAGGATAGTCTCTGTGGGCAATGAGCAATCCCTGCACCCTTAGAAATGCAGGACGGCTTTTGACATATCAAAAAAGCTTCACCTACCTACATAGTCAGCTTCACATTTAGCTGCTTTTTTAAAAATAAAAATTAAATTACTTATCAGCAATGGAACTCGGGTGCTTGCTGTGCCGAAGATGCAAATATAACTTGCCCTGTTGCCCTAGATAAGATCCATTTTGGAAATGGCAAACAAGTACCAACAGCCAACTTGTGGAGGAGACTGAGAGGGTGGCTGGTTGCACTTACTGGTAAATGTCTGATACAGCTGAGTGTGCATTCTTGCCAGGACTGTGCACGGGGACAGGCTTGATTAAACAGGTGTGGCCATCTTGGTAATTTCAGAGAGGTGTTGCTAATTCCATTACATGATCCTTCATCCTTGTGGTGCCTTCTTGTATTTCCTCCCTCCTGCTCCCCAACCCTTTTGTTTGGGAGGTGCTGTAACTCAGCAGTGGAGCCCGTACCTTGCATGCAAACAGTTCCAGGTTCAGTCTCCGGCGTCGCCGAACAGGGCTGGGAAAGAACCCTGCTTAAAACTGCCGGTTGGTGTGGACATCACTGAGCTAGATGTAGCAATGTTCAGACTCAGTATGGGGCATCCTCCTTTGTTGATACATCAGCTGCCATCACTTTTATTTCTAAGTTTGTGCAAGCGTCAAACAGAATGGGCTGCTATGCGTGCTGTGCTTTAATTGTTAGAGTTCTGCCCTCTTTGTGTATTGAAGCGGCCCCTTGTGAATGTATGTACGTACATCCACATTGAAATTTTTAAAAGCAGAGCAGTGGTGGCAGGTATATTAGCAGCAGTGGCCAACATGGGGGGGGGAGAGGTTCAGGGATAGCAGTGGGTAGTGGGACCAGAGGTTTAAAAGATTTGGTTCTCTGCAAGGAAGGACTCCTACCCTACCCACCTGTTAACTGTGGAATCCGTTCTGGAGACCTGCAGTGTGAAAGACAAAAAAGGTCACCATAAGCATGTGTAATGCACTCACTTGCATGAAGAATGATCCCAGGAGAAGATTTCGTGCACTTGTCTCTTAGGGGAGACATGTTTTTGTGTGCTTAATATTTGATAAGTTCCCTCCATTCCACAGAAACAAAACTTCAATAGTCAATTTGAGCTGGTACATTTGCAAGATTCCCCAACGAATCCATGCAATTTCTCCACAAGAGAATGGCCTGGTTCACATGGAGCCAAACTATGTCATAGCATAGTACAGTGGTACCTCTGGATACGTACCTGATCCATTCCGGGGTGCCGTTTGAACCCCAAAAAGTACGCATCCAGAGTGGTGCTTTTGAGCATGCGCAAAAGGTGAAGTGCGCAGAACGCCTCTGCGCATGCAGCGGAACCCGGAAGTAAACACTTCCGGGTCTGCCGTGTTCTTAAGTTGAAAATATGCAATCCGCAGCTAACGCAACCCAAGGTATGACTGTAGTCCCAATCCTTTCAGAGCCAGGGCCCACCTTCGACCCAAAAATGCATTTGAGAGACCCACTTCTTGATTTTCCTTTGCCATATGTTTGCATGGCGGTACTGCTGCTGTTGTGACCCACCTTAGATCAGGCCACAGTAGTGGGTCCCAACCAACCAACAACCAGTGGTTTTTGCATGAATGAGCAAGCATTGGGTACCCAGCATGAGAATTCCCCCCCCCTTTTCAGTCCTACTGTTGCCATACTACCCAGAGCAAAAAGCCATGGTTTGGCTTAGTGTTGTGTATGAAACCAGGTTCATGGTTTGGCTTACCATGAGTGGTAACCCAAGAACAAACCGTAGTATTATGTATGAACTGGGCCAGTGTCTTGTCCAAACTCCCCACCTTCTTAGTCGTGCTGATAGGGATCTTGCAGGAGGTTGCCTATACTGGGTATTTATTTATTTATTTATTTATTTATTTATTTATTTATTTATTTATTTATTTATAGAAAAAGCCATGGTATGAATTGGATTCTCATCATCTTCTTTTTCATTAGCGAGAAATGGTTGCAATGTATATTATTAACAGGCAGAAAATATTTCTTTTCTTCCCCTTTCTCTCTTTTCTTCTCTCTCTCTCCCTCTCCCATTTGCTCAGTGCAGTCTCTCTTTTTAAAACAATTTTAAATGAATATATAACTATAATTAAAGCTTCCATTAAACAAGTCCGCGCTGCACTGTTGAACTCACACAAAAAGTCCACATTAAATCCCTTCGAGGGCTAAATTATTTAATTAGGATTGAGGTTGCCAGCATGAATAGCAAATGGATTTGCAACAGGCGGGCAAGAGGCTTTAATGTCCCAGGAGACCACTTGCCACACATTCCTGCCATCCAGGCTGTGCTACCATCACACCAGCGAAAGGAGCGAGACATGTTAGGATGTGATTCACAGGCACTGTACAGCAAAGGAGAAAGTTGGAGGAATTAATGTGGTTTTTAAAAATATTTTAACTGGCTACCATTCCATCCTTCTCAAAGAACTTGGTGTAGGGAGCCACGCACACAATCATACCATTTCTACTTTACATTCAGAATTGAAGAAGCACTTAATTGTATAATAATAATAATAATAATAATAATAATAATAATAATAATAATAATAAGTCTTGTCCTCGGCTTGCAGGTAGGGAAGGAGGGGAATTTAAATTCCGTTCGCATTTATAGGTGAAGCTGCATAACTTGCCGTTTCCCAAGCATTACCCAAACTGAAATGCCGCCACCCCCTTCTTTGAAATGCACAATTCTCCAAATTTGGCAACGCAGTTCTCCAGCCAAGCAATGTGTACAGAAATGAATCCGCTAGGGCAAATCATGAATAAAAATACAGGCGTTATTAGTGCAAATAGCACACAAGAGTGTGTTCTTGTCAGAGATCAGTTGAAGCTGACCCATTTGCCAATCTCCAGTTACAGAGATGGTGGCATCCCTAAGATGGTTGGGTGGCACTTTGTACGCCTCCTTCCAGCAACTCCTACAGCCAAGCTGGTGCCACACGTATCGCTCTGCTTTCCTTTGGACCACATCAACAAAGTCTTGTCGTTTGGGCAGCCCAGGACCTCCATATGCACTGCTCAGGCTTGCATCCCAGAGAGGTCACTTCAGTGCTGCTAACGCAGCAAAAGCTCTGGTTCATGCTGATAGGGGTGGAATGATCCCTTAACCACCCTATCCACAGGTATTCCTCTTAAAGGAATCCATTGGACTTATGGTTGGTATTCCCCCAAGCGGGGTTGCCCTCTCCACAGTTCTGGGCACACATGGGGGAATCAGGGCCTAGCTGGCAAGCGTCAGTCAGGACCCCCGTCCCAGCTGTGGACCTGGCTGCTGACTCAAGGTGCGTCCTGAGTCAACGCTACCCTAGGTAGGTTTTGGAACCAGAGCCTATGCAACCACTCACTTGATTTGTAATCAATAAAGTTGTGGCCTAAATTCTGCCAAAAAACCAAACCAAAAATATGAGTCATGTCTGAATTTATTTCTAGGCCTGGGTTACAGGGTCTCCACACGCAAAACCAGGGAAGAGCACCAGAAAGGGTTTGCGGTAAAGAAAAACTTTGTCTGTGGATATAACAATTGAAGCATGGTCACCCTTCAGCTTATGAACACTACACGTATTTAAGTTTGGGTTTGCAAAACAGCAGTGATTTGAAGGTCATGGAGAACGGGTCAGTCCTGGTAGTTTAGAATTTGAGCAGATGCCTTAAAGTATAAAGAAAGAGGCTTCTGAGACCTATTCTCATTAATAAGATGGCAGCTTCCCAGGCCCACAGAAAGCAGTTGGAAATGTCAGCCATAACGGGCTCAAATCCTTTATCTGTTTCTACCTACCATGTTCATTAAAGTAGCAGCCATCTTTATTGAGGGCATAAACATCTTCAGTTCACATTGCATATCTTTAGTACCACTGTTGTGTGTGTGTGTGTGTGTGTGTGTGTGTGTGTGTGTGTGTTTTATAAGCAAATGAAATACAATTGTCATAATGGGAAAGGCAAGAGAAACAGTTGCTTCAACTGCTGCTGAATCCACTCTGCTCTTCATTTGGAGACAATTGGCAGCGAGGTTTTACTATATTAAGGCAATAAGATTAAAGCACATGCTTATGTGCCTTGCTGAATTGAGGCTGTGATTTTTAATGCGACGGTGAAGCGATTAAGGTTGCACTAAAACAGGAGGAGTAATGGGGTATATCTTAGCCAGTAGTAATAGCGGCTCTTTCGTAAAAGAGCTGAATGTTGATAATGGCTCTATCAGAGTTATCACCCTTTGGTGACTCTAGAGTTCTGCCCTCGATGGGAAGTTCATTTGACCAGAAACAGCCTCCCTTATGACTTGAGGAGCTTCTTCTTTCAAAACATATTTCATTTGCTCAGCCTGTTGGTACTCAGTTCTTAATCGTCTAAAATTCTCACCTCCTTTCACTTCTTTATTTCTCAACTGCCTCTTTTCACACACACAAACACACAGAGAGACAGAGAGACGGATGGACAGACAGAGATGGCAACCAATATTGCCCCACTTTATCCTTAGGGTTGGTAGAAGTTTATCTTCCCCATAACATGAAAGTACTAGATTCCCCCCCTCCCGCCGCCGCCTTATGTGGCCTAGTAGGACCAAGAAAACTGTGTACCAACTGTAGATAGCTTAAAAGGGGGTGACGGCCCATCAAGATATTAGGCTTTTGTCCTGGACTGTACATGCTCCCTAGCCAATTAAAGAAAGTATGTGTGGACACTGAGATCTGCTTTATACTGAAGCCAGACCATTGGTTCGTCTAGCTCACTCTCGTCTACATGGCCTGGCAGCAGGTCTCCAGGGTTTGAGATTGAAGTCTCTTCCCCAGCCCCCTAACCAGAGATTCTGGGGATTAAACCTGGGGCCATCTTCAAGCAAAGCAGGTATTCCAAACTTAATTTTAAGAAGCACTGTGGGCAGTTGGGGTGGAGGTAAAAGATAAAAAAGTGAGAAAGGGCTCCTGAATCTTTGGTCGTTGTTTGGAAGAGGCAGGACCAGCTCAAGACATTTTGTTGCCCGAGGCAAAAGACAAGATGGTGCCCTAACTCGCATTCCATCATACTGACAGTTGAATCTTACTTCAGCGCTAGCTGTGGGTCAGCATCCTCCACTGGAGGGCAACAGGCCATCTTAGGGGACACAGAGCCAGCCACATGACACACACAACTCTCTCCTCCAACACCTGACTTCTGCTTCCAACCCTACAACCCCAAGGAAGTGCCACATGAGGCATCCCTGCCAAATCTGCTACCTAGCCCAAAAGAGAGACCGGGAGCTGCCTTCTACATTACAGTAAACCCTCATCTTACACATGTTTGACTTGTGTGATGGTGATTCAACCCTAATTTCAACCATATGTAATTGCACAAGTCAATTCTCATGCAAGGCGGGGAGCTTGAAAGCAACAGGGAATAAGTCTGCTTCATTTTCTGCAGGACAGTTCTTCAGCTATTTGAAGAGTGCTATCATGAAATCGGACCCAGGTGGCGCTGTGGTTAAACCACTGAGCCTAGGGCTTGCTGATCAGAAGGTCGGCGGTTCAAATCCCTGTGACGGGGTGAGCTCCCGTTGCTTGGTCCCAGCTCCTGCCAACCTAGCAGTTCGAAAGCACGTCAAAATGCAAGTAGATAAATAGGAACCGCTACAGCGGGAAGGTAAACGGCGTTTCCATGTGCTGCTCTGGTTTGCCAGAAGCGGCTTTGTCATGCTGGCCACATGACCTGGAAGCTATACGCCGGCTCCCTCGGCCAATAATGCGAGATGAGCGCGCCACCCCAGAGTCAGTCACGACTGGACCTAATGGTCAGGGGTCCCTTTACCTTTTTACCTTTTTATCATGAAATCAACTGAAGCTCTTTTCGTAGGTAGTGAGGAAACCATGGATGTTATACACAACCATGCCTTCTTTCTGGTGTGTAGGACCACCATTCCCCCTTCTACCCTTGCTTCAGCCATGTGTATGCATTTCTCACTTCCATGTAGGTGTTTCTTTTATATCCCACCCCCCATCATAGAATCATAGAGTTGGAAGGGGACCAAGGGTCATCGAGTCCAACCCACTGCAATGCAAGAATCTCAGCTAAAGCATCCATAGCCATCCAACCTCTGCTTTAAAACCTCCAAGGAAGGAGAGTCCACTGTACTAGCTTCTCTCTCACACACACACACGGCTCTCATCATTAACCCCCCTCCTTGTTTTCTCTTCTCCCAGGGCTCCTTGTAAGAGAAGTCCAGATTGAAGTCTCTCGACAGCAAGTGGAAGAACTCTTTGGCTTAGAAGACTACTGGTGTCAGTGTGTGGCATGGAGCTCTGCTGGGACCACCAAAAGCCGAAGAGCTTACGTCAGGATAGCATGTAGGTCTTGAGTGTGTTTAACCCTCCTTCATACGGGTACTTTTCATACTGTGCATTTCTCCCAGGTACTTAGTCTATTTGTATGTAGGCAGGGGCGTAGCAAGGGGATGCAATGGGAGCGGGTTGCCCCGGGTGTCACCCTGGAGGGGGTGACACTCGGGGTGCCACTGGCGCGGCAGCCTATGCACAAACGGCAGCCCATAATACGACCGCACGCCAGCGGCACCTCGTACAGAGTGCGCATGCACAGTATGCCACACATGCGCAGTTCATACGGGGTGCCGCACAGGCGTTGCACCGGGTACCACCTGGGCTTGGTATGCCACTGTATGTAGGGACAGAGATGGACAGAATATCCCCAAGAGCCACATTGTAAGCAGCTCATGTTTGTTCAAATGTGGCCATTCTATAAATTTTGGGCACATTGGGGTGAGAGAGTGTGTAGGAGAAAGAAAGAGGGATACCCTTGCTGGAAAGGAGTATTTTATGTTACATTTTCATTGGTGAGGGTTGTGGGGTTAGTTAGTTAGTTAGTTTGTTTGTTTGTTTAATGAGCAGAACAAGACAAAAGAGAATTCATTTCATCTTAATTTATTGAATTGTTTGATTTAAGGATTTAAATGGGCTTTTCACATATATGTTCATATATTTATTACCCCATTCTCATGGAAGAAAAGGAGAACCCTTGACTGTGGGATCAGAATGGCAAAGATTAGGCCTTACTGTGTGTTTAATAACTGAGGATGGAGGCAAGTTATTTCGATGTCAGGGGAAGCTTGTTCTCTTTATGTTCAGATGCCGCTCGGAAAAATATTGCCAAACTTGACACGAGGGTTCTTGAGGTGGGAGCAGTGCTCTTCATTGACATTCAGACACTCGCTGCCATTTCTAATCAAGCTGGCAGACCACAATGTCACTTTGGCATGACTTTGCCTGTTTTTTGGTATAGTTGCAGCCGCCTCTCAATATGATGTTGCCAAACTTCATCGGCATCTGGCCACTGGCCACTATTTGGAATCAAAGTGGCAGACCAAAACATGACATTGGCATGACTTCCCCTGTTTTTCAGCATAGAATAGATTTGGCTGCTTTTCATTATATCATCTCCAGTTTTGGCATGATGGCACCCATGGTGGGAGTGGCAATCTTTGTTAATGTTCGGATGCCAGGTGTTATTTTGCATCAAGATGGTGGACTAAACATTACTTTGGGTTGATTCCACCCATTTTTTTGGTGTGGCACATCCAATCTCACAAGTGGCACAATGTTATTTTTACAGTATTTCTAAAAAATATGCAGTGCTTATATATCTTGGCACTCCACACTAGTTTCAAAATAGGTGGCTTTATTTTCTACATGGCTCCCTTCTCATGCTACAAAAAAATAAAAATAAATGTATTCTCAAGGATTAGAAATGCAAGGATTAGAAATTTGTGCGAACAGGCACTATAAACTTGCAATATGCAGTTCTAGAAGCAGTGGTTGCTAGCCAGTGAACTTTCTCGTTCCAGCAGATCATGCTGTGATAAGATCTACAACGATCAAGTCTTGTTCATAAAACAAGACAGCAAATTAACATCATTGTCATCATCGTAATCATCCTCAAAAATAATTACTTTGGACAGCATTTATTTTCATTGGAACAGTTTGTCAAAACTGCTTGAGAGAAATTAGGTGGGTTATAGTGCCACCTACTGGTTAATGCTGGGGCTTGTTTACATGTGATACAGTTTAGTTAAGCACACAAAGTTCTTTTAAATTGATGCAATATTCAAGTATTAAGAAAAGCCACTTAATATTGCTAATATATTCTTGTTCCCTGTGGCTGCAAGTGATACAATCATTTTCTAATGTTGATGTACAGAATTCAGAACATTTTAGCAAAGGTTTTGATACATGGGGAAGGAATAGCAGGGAATGGAGATATTTTGTTTGGGAGTAGAGTTAGTAGACGCAGAGGCAGATCAAGAAATTTTGCTGTCTGAAGCAAGAACAAAGTGAAGTCCTCTCTTCACACTGTATACTAAAGCCAGCTGGATTTGTAGTTGTCTCCTACTTCAGCACTTGGGTTAGATTAGTTAGATGTAGGAAGGCATGATGTACAGCAGACATAGGTCTGTTGTCCAACACTTCACCACTTCTACCCACCCACCCAGATTCTGCTACTTGAAGCAGCTCATCACCACCTAATGGTAGGGCAGGCCCCGAGCAGACACACAAAAAATATCATGTCCTACATCAGTGATGGCGAACCTATGACACACGTGTCAGACGTGACACGCAGAGCCCTCGCTGTTGGCACGCGCCCCATCGGCCCATTCGCTCTGTTGTTGTTGTTGTTGTTGTTGTTGTTGTTGTTGTTGTTGTTGTTTTCCCCCCATTTGTTCTCCCGCTCCTCCTCACGCTAGCTGTTAGGATCCTTTTTGTTGT
Source organism: Zootoca vivipara (assembly GCF_965207765.1). Lineage (NCBI taxonomy): Eukaryota > Metazoa > Chordata > Lepidosauria > Squamata > Lacertidae > Zootoca > Zootoca vivipara. The sequence goes on along the minus strand of NC_142588.1, from coordinate 27,699,221 downwards.
TGCTGCTGCTGCTGGTAGCCAGAAATTGGTTTTTTAACCCGTTCTGTGCTGGTTTTTTAAGGCGCTTTGGCAGACTATGTCAGTACTGCGTGTTAGTTCCAGCGAAGGTATTATTTGTCATTCATTTCTGTTCTCTTTCCCCCCCAAAAAAGCAAAGCAACTTTTGGACCCCCCCCCTAAAACCTCCAAAACTTTGGTCAGCAGCTCCCCCCAAAAAGCTCAAAAACTCTGGGCACTTTGTGATAAATAAGGGTTTTTTGGTTTGGTTTGGTTAAATAATTAGTTTTTTTTTGGTTTATTAAATACAGTTATATATTACAATTATACATTTTTGTTATTTAAACTATAAATATCGCGAAATTATGGTTTTTTTCTCGAAGTGACACACCACCCGAGTTATGCTCGGTTTTTTGGCAAATTTTGACACCCCAAGCTCAAAAGGTTGCCCATCAATGTACATTTTATGGAGAACAGCTATGCAGGGCTCTGAGACCTTGTCCTCTCTCAACTGTTTCACCCATGTGATTTGTGGGAGTTCGGAAAATACAGTCCGTACATTCACATGCAGCAGAGACTTCCTTTTACCTGCAAGCCCATACATCTTTGGAAGTGGCTTACTCCCAAGTAAACATATCTGAGTGGGGTGTAAAATACAAACTCTGCGTGTCCACCCTTCCTTTAACTACCTCGATGGGCTCACCTGTGTGCTTCTGAAAACCCTTATTGAGATAACCCGTGAGACCAACAGAATGGCACCACAAGGACTTTTAAGCAGGGCATTTCCCCACAAATCCCCACATCTTCATTTCAGTAAGAATTGGCAGCCTTGCCGGGTAGGAACCTCATTCAGCACATTTCTCCCACCAAAGAAGTCTGGGAAGCCTAGTTGGTTAAGGGCGCTTGCAGTTGTAGCTCTGTTAAAGTGTAAACTACAGTTCCTAGGGTTCCTGCTTGTGGGCAGGGGAGAAAAAAATGTGCTTTAAATCTCTGGTGTGTATCCAGCCTAAGGTCATGCTGAGCTCTTGACATGCCTCCCTCTCTCAGCTGATATGACAAGGCAATTTTGCTCTGCAAATGACTCCTGGACTGATGCCTGGTACTTGTTTTGTTTCCCATTTGTAGACCTGAGGAAGAATTTTGACCAGGAGCCCTTGGGGAAGGAGGTTCCTCTGGATCACGAAGTGCTTCTGCAGTGCCGCCCTCCTGAAGGAGTGCCAACAGCCGAGGTAAGCAAGGCAGGCCACGGGGTGTGGGGTCTGGGCCCATAACCAAAATGTCAGGAGCTGGTGGGAGGGGGAACGACAATCCCACAAGCATAACGCAGGAACATTCCAGTTGCCTTCCAATGTGATTCATGACCCGAGTCTGTCTGTAGACATCAGGCACTTGTTCCATAAATCTTGCAGAGTAAATACAGCAGAGTGAGGCCAGAGGTTGTGCACTAAAACTGCTTTATTGCTAGGAGTTAAGCCGGACAAAAGAAAACATGTCTCCTCTCTCTGAGAGAAGTCCGAAGGGGAAAAAAACAACCAGCGGAAACAAGAAGCAGCATCACATCCTATCCCGTGATTCCAACAGTGCGTTGCTGGAATGTGTAAACACAGTCTTGTGACTGTCTAAACTGCACAGTGAGAGGAGTAGAAAGCTAACAGGTGGCAGCAGCCACCAGCTGGGAGGAGCCTGCGGAACTGAATTACAATTATTCCCACAAGGCGACGCATGCTCATGTTGTGTTTCTGTGTGATGATTAGCATCACTGTTATTAAAGCGCACATGCAGCACTTTCCCATGTGCCAAGGGATGTGCATGACTTATCTCAGATCACTGAGAAAGAGAACATTCTATACTTGTTTCATTCCTTCCTCTGCCCATAAGTGTGAACTGTCCCTCTTCAGTTTGGCTCATTGTATGTACCTGCTTAGCAGAAAATAGACTGACACTTCAGTCCTAGGTGTAGGGCATTGTTTACTCAAAAGAAAGTACCATTGCACAAGTAAGCCTGTGTAGGATTGCACTGCCCAGGCTATGTGGCTTTTGGGGATGTTCCCCGTTTAGAGAACTGCACAATTTAGCCATTTTGGCACACACACACGCAGGCACACAGAAACACACACACCCTTAGGGGGGAAACAGGTGCTTTAATTTTTCTTTGCTTTCTGTAGTTCTTTAGTTGGGCCCATGCAGGCCCCAGAAGAAACCTAGCCTTGAGTTCTCAAACCTGTTTCAACTGCCTGGTTGTGAAAATACTACGCATCCATTAGTCAGCCAGTTTTTTGAGCTGCGGAAAGGAATCTTGCCCTCCCAATGCACTCCTGCCATTGAGCTTGGATTTATTTGTTTTACACCCCCTCACCACCAACCTCAGTGTCGCCTTTGGTCCTATTTCTTCTATCCTGTTACTTTGGACAGTTTTATCCATGTCACATGGAGGTCAGGCAGCTGCAATTCTCTTCTCATTTGCACTCCCTACACACAGTTTTCAAGGCTTTCGTGGTATATTTGTCTCTCCTAAGGGGAGGAAGCTTGGTGGAGTGAGGTTCATTCCACTTTGTAAAAAAAAAATAGACCAAAACATAATAACAACAACAACAACAACTATGGCCTGGCATTTCTGCTGCTCATCATTGCTTCTGATCAGGAATTGCCCTTGTAAACAGCTCTGATCTCTTCAGTGAGGGTTGTGGCGAGGCAGGCAGACAAATCTTGTTTCCGAAGAGGTCGCTTCAGCTTGGCACCATGTATCTCCTCGAAACTGGTGGTGCTGGCTGTGGACTGGGCACATGGCCAGAGCTGCCAAAAAGTACACGGATTAGTGTGTGATGCTGCTAATACCCATTAGGATAAGGCTGCTCATGCAAAAAGCCACAGAAGATAACTCTTCTTGGCCTCATTTTATTTTGCGGTACTGCTATCAGGCTAGGGCATAGACGCAGAGCTGGAAAGCACCCAAATATCATCCTGTTCCCAACCTCCCGCTGCAAGGTGGAACCATCCATCCAGCAGATCAGGCCCTCCACTTCATCAACACGCGTAACCGGATCACAGCGCTCAACAAGCAGAGAGAAGAGACGCTGCAAGCCTCTCTGAGCAGAGCAGAAAGCTGGCTGACACAATTACAGTTCAGGCCCACAGCAGATAGATAAATATAGATATAGATACAGGTATAGATACAGGTATAGATATAGATAAGGGACCCAGGTGGCGCTGTGGTTAAACCACTGAGCCTAGGGCTTGCTGATCAGAAGGTCGGTGGTTCGAATCCCTGTGACGGGGTGAGCTCCCGTTGCTTGGTCCCAGCTCCTGCCAACCTAGCAGTTCGAAAGCACGTCAAAGTGCAAGTAGATAAATAGGAACCGCTACAGCGGGAAGGTAAACGGCGTTTCCATGTGCTGCTCTGGTTTGCCAGAAGCGGCTTTGTCATGCTGGCCACATGACCTGGAAGCTATATGCCGGCTCCCTCGGCCAATAATGCGAGATGAGCGCGCAACCCCAGAGTCGGTCACGACTGGACCTAATGGTCAGGGGTCCCTTTACCTTTTTTATAGATATAGATACAGGTATAGATATAGATTGTGTGTGTGTGTGTGTGTGTGTGAACAGTCAAACTAAGACAGGTGAGAGAACCTCAGTGTGTGACCCTGGGCAACTCTCTCTGCTAACATATCTCAGAGGGCTTTTCTGAGGTTGAAATATGGGAGAGAACTATGAAGGCTGGTCCAAGCTCCTTGGAAGAAGGACAGGAAAGAATGCAATAAACAAACAAACTGTAGGGGCAAATCAATGATGGGGACAAATATTCCCACAAACAGACAAAAGGGCAACATCCAGAGATGTTGATGATCCATGGATGGTTTGGGCAGCCATGCTATCTAGAGATGCAGTGAGTTGTACTACAAAACATTTTTTTGGAGGGGGGGGAACTATGTTAGAAAAGGTTGCTGTAGACCAGGCATCACCAAACTTCAGCCCTCCAGACGTTTTGGACTACAATTCCCATCTTCCCCGACCACTGGTCCTGTTAGCTAGGGATCATGGGAGTTTTAGGTCAAAACATCTGGAGGGTCACAGTTTGGGGATGCCTGCTGTAGACTAACTGAGGAAGCAGCCACAACAGTGGGTGCATCTTGAAATGGAGTCTAAAGTGTGAGTTCATTTATCAACACTTAACCCAGGTGTTGGGAAATTTTGGCTCACCAGGTGTCGCCAAACTACAACTTCCATAATCATTGGCCATGCTTCCTGGGGCTAATGGGAGCTGGAGTTCAGCAACATCTGGAGGGTCAAATGGGTTCCCCACACCTGACATAGCCCCTCAATAAGTCATCCCTCTGTATCCTCCTATTAGTTAGGTGGTGAGGAGAACTTTACCACACTTTTGCACCCGATCAGACACAATCAAGGGAGTGGCAAAAAATTCACCCTGCCTCTTCTTGCCAAGTTTTCTTAGATGGTGGTGAAGATGCTGTGCAACTTAACATGCATAAAATCACATGGTGAATGACCAACTGAAAATCACCCAAAACCTTTAGGCCAAGAAAGCAGGGGAAGTTACTTGGGGGCAGCAAGGGTGACGGCGAGCTGTCACAAATAAATGCTTGTGCCCAGGAGGTCCATGGTCTGCTTGGGAAAGAGATGGCTGCTAAGCAAGACCAGCTCTCAAAAGGACCCAGGTTTGAGATTGCACCTGGAGACTTAGAGCACTTTTCCTGACAGTGATATATATCTTTTCCTACCAGGCTTGTTCTGGCAGAATGCTTTGAGATTCATGAGCTAGGGCTGTTGCATTGCCTCCAATGGTGATTGCTGCCCTCCCATTAAATGTATTGCTTTCCCCTGTTCCATAAGACAGATGCTGGAATAAATTTTTTAAAGCTTCCTGAAATATCTGTCTCCTGCTTTTTTTTTCCTTTTTAGGGTGTTATTCTAACTCAGCCATGCAGACTTGTTTTATGGATTTTGGTTGCTGAGATATCTGCCCCCACCCACCCACCCACCCACCAACCACTCTCCAAATTTGCTGGCAGTTGGTAACCAGAAACTTCCTGCCTTCCTCCTACAGCTGGGCACATCTGCGCCTTCCCTGAAGGCACATAGTGAATGTGAATAATTGTAGGCAAGGATGCAATTTTTCCCATTGCAGCCCATTAATAAATCACGGGGAGCTGTTACTTCTCTCAAATATCTGCCCAGCCACCCTCTCCCCACCATGCACACCTCAGAAACACACACACACACACATCTGACTGCTTCTTCCAAGCAACTGCCATAAAATTCCAGCTGGGAGTGTTGGCACCTTAGCAGATTGCCAGTTTACAGCCGGGGGGGGGGGGGGAGGGAGTGTGCATGAGGTAAATGAGTCGGCTCCCGGAGCCGGATCGGGGCCATGATGGATAGCCTTGCACCGAGGCCGTCTGCTTTCATTATTCAGCAGAAGTGTTTATTTTAGGCAGCGGATCTGTTATTCTGACACCTAATAATGTACTTAACCTCAACACCTGTTCAGCCCAGCCTTCCCTCCCTCCCGCATGGGCTGATCAGCCATTAACTCCTCGCAGGATTTAGCAACGAAAACACAGAACGAATTGTTTTCTAGGGAGGGGGAGAGCATTTAGAATCCGGACGTTATCAACATTCCTGGAATTCCCCTGGCAGTGGCAGAGCTTTGCACAGGGGTCGTCTTTAGCCTTTGACACCCCGCGACCCGGTCCTTCCCATGTAAACGGCCCAACTGGTGTATTGGCTGGAACATTAGCTTGCGTTTGGGGAAACTCCAACCTGGCTCCCTTCCGCGAGGCTCTCAGGGTGTCACAGCCTTGTCACAGGGCAGAGTGAGGCTACAGCTTCAGGCAGCCCATGGGGAGCATCACAGAAGTGGTGGCAAACAGCTGCCCCCAAATCTGCTGGTTCTGCAAGTGTTGTGCAGCATGCTTTCAAACAGAGGGCAATACCACCTCTCTGCTGGCACTATATGCACATGAATACCTGAGCAGTTGTTTGGGTGTGTGGCACCATCCCAAGCACATAAATTTTCTGCTGACGCTGCTGCCACAGGAAGCTTCCAGCGACTTGTGACTGCAGTGGCAGGGTAACAAGGACGCCACCAACATGGCATCATATGGCTTAGGTGCCTGGGGTGTAAAGATGCTCAGTCTAGATGGAGTGCTGGCAGTTAAGCACACACATGCATATACCTGGCGGCTGAGTGCTGATGGAGAGACAGGTCAATCCAAGCTAAGGGCAGGTAGACCATAGTGTCCTGTAGGGTAGCACCTGGATTCTGCCTCTAGAAGACCAAGAGGCCTGGTCCATGCATGCAGGTGAATGAGGAGGCAGAAACGGGTTTTTCTGCTTCAGGCTGCAGGTGCAAAATACTAGTTTTGAGTGCACACATATTTTTCAACAACAACCCTGCTTGGCAAGTTTTAGAAACGGGGTGGGGGGAATGCTAGCATATCCTAGTCCAGCCCCTTCGGAGCTAGTTTTCTATGTGCAAGGTTTTGTGTTTTTTTGCTGAAATGGCAAAACACCACTTTCAGCCCGAAATGGTGCAGTCTAGTCTATCTCTTCAGGACTCCGCCATCTTGTTCCCATTTCACTTTGTGGCCTGTGTGGACGCGGCCTGAAGCCTTCAGCCTCACACTCTCGGAGCATAACTTACTTTTCAGAGTTGTTGTTGGGCTAAAATTGTTGGTCTCAGCAACTTGGGGCAGGATACAAATGTAAGAAATTAATCTGCGATTTGTCTGGCCTTGGGGTTTTTTTTGCTAACAAAACAGCGAGGTGGTTGAACTGGGCCATTCCACATCCAGCTGGTGTGGCAGATGGGAACAAAATTAAAAATAGAAAGGTTATCTGTAAGAAAGTCTGTCCTTTCTCGAACAATGAGCAAAGCCCAGGTGCATTATGGTACTAGGGCCTCCTGGGGTGACAGGCAGGGTTGTTTATTATTTTTTTAAAAATGGGTTGAACGTCACAAGATTCAGGATGCTTCATAAATAAAGCCTGTTTATGCTTACTCAGTATTACTTCTACATAGGATAATGCATGTACCAGTGCAAGGCAAGTGGGCAAACATATATGAACCACAGGAACCCAATGGAGTTTTCTGTCATGGGTACCTGCGGCAAATTTTGCTCTGCTTTCTTTTGGACCTCATCAGTTAGGCCTAGAGTGGGGGTAGGGGCGCGGTCCTTGTAATCTGGGCAGCCCGGGACCTCCATACATACTGCCCAGGCTTGCTTCCTAAAGAAGTTTCTTCGGTGCTGCTAATGCAGCAAAAACCCAGGAGGCAGCAGTTATGAGTTAGCAGTCTCTGCAGCCACGGCCGGCGCTGTGATTCTCCCGCAGTTTGACTCCACCCCGGGAGGGTTATCCAACATAATTCCAGGCTCTGGATGATAAAGTCCTATGGCTTGCTGGGGAAGCCTATAATAGATCAGGCTTTGGAATGAAGATCACATGTTGCATGTATTGTGTGTGTTACAGTAGTTAACAATGGCTCCCTCTTCCTCCTTCCTCCTCCTTGTTTTTTTTACCTGTCCCAACACCTCCTTTCCCTATTCCTTTCCTCCCTGTTTTTCTCCCCCCCCCCCCCCCCGTGGCTCTTTCTAGGTGGAGTGGCTGAGGAATGATGATGTGGTTAACACTGCCCAAGATACCAACTTCTTGATAACCATTGACCATAACCTCATCATCAAGCAAGCCAGACTTTCTGACACTGCCAACTACACCTGTGTGGCCAAGAACATTGTCGCCAAACGGAGGAGCACCACAGCCACCGTCATTGTCTATGGTACAGACTTTTTGCTATCGGCAGTTTAGGGGGCTTATGCACATGGTGGATAAGGAGAAGATAGGAACACAGTTTTCTGCAATGTATATATATGTGTGTGCATGTATAGTTAAATACTTGGTTCATGCAGTATGTCAACATCCATGTTAAATGCAAATAACAACCTGATCCTCTAAGCATCTTTGTTCAAAAGGAAGCCCCACTGAATTTAAAAGCACTTGCAATTTAATTTAATATTTTGTTGGAAGCTGCCCAGAGTAGCTGGGGAAACCCAGCCAGATGGGTGGGGTAATAATAATAATAATAATAATAATAATAATAATAATAATAATAATAATTTTATTATAATTGCAAGAGTCCCTACCTCTGCAGTTTCCCCATCAATTGATTAATTAATTTCTAACAAGTTATAGGTTGCTTCATTGTAAGTCAATCTCGCAAATAAACTGGCCCCAAGCTGTTCAGGGCTTTAAGTACCAATAGTTAAGACCTTGAACAGTTAATCGACAACCAGTGCAGGTCTCTGATTCACAGGTGTTACAATTTTGCAGATATTCCTTAATAGATGCGTTCTTACAGAGGTACATTTTATTGTTATTGATTGGTGATGGAGAAGATGCAGCATTTTGGCTTCCCTCTTGTGGCCATTGCACATGGAGAGTGTCCAGTCTGGTGCCAGCTTCCACCAAGAATGTGCAACACTGGCATGATTGGGACAGCCACGGTGGTGACGACTTATTGAATGTTACAGCTGCCACAGGAATCCAACACGGTGTGGGTGTTTCCCAGCGTATTTCATGTGGGCAGTTGTAACATTAGAAGTGGCTACAGGAGAAAGAAGTCAGCTAGGTTGGTATTGAGGAGATAGCCTCACTTGCCTGCTCTTTCATGGTTTTTAACATCCTTTGCTTCTCTTCCCTGGTCATAGTGAATGGCGGCTGGTCCACCTGGTCAGAATGGTCCCCATGCAGCAACCGCTGTGGTCGTGGATGGCAAAAGCGCACCCGGACCTGCACCAATCCTGCGCCTCTCAACGGTGGCTCCGTTTGCGATGGACAGTCCTTGCAGAAGATCGCCTGCAGCACTATGTGCCCAGGTGAGGGCATCTCGGACAGCTACTTCTGGACTCTGCACAGTGAGCAGAGTTTCTGTTTGTGTAGCACAGAATCTGGTGGCAAAGCTCGCCGTAGCCAGTTGACTTAGACTCAGTACCCTGTACAGAGCGTTAGAGTATCTCAAGCAGCAGGAGCCAGGCAGCAGAGCATTGGGGAGCCATATCTGCTTTAGAAAACAATCCGCCAGTTTCCAAATGCCATTTATTAAAACAGCTCATTCTTTATTTAGAACTACCTTTAAATATCAAGCGTTTGGGGAAAGGCATCCAATATTCCGTTCCGTACAAAAATTCTGTGTACATTATAGTGCAATGATATTTATGTTGAGTCACAACTGAAGTGAGACTCATAATTTACAGGAAGAACTGCTAACATCACAGCATCTGCTAGCAGCAAGATGTGTTATTGCAAGGAATTGAGGGAAATAACAATGCTCTTAACACTTGCGGTCTGGAGGGACGAAACAGGATAAACAATAAAGAAGCGGGTTGTTTCGTGAGAATTCAATATACTTTTGTGCCTGGCTGCTCTTTTTAAACTTCAAAAGAAAGCAAAAAAGTAATAATCATACATGTGATGATGGGAGGCTGGAACCTTAAGAAAGGCGAATTTGGGAATGCATGTGCTAGTCAAATCTGTTCCATTTAGTTTAATTTTTTAAAATTACATTTAATGCTTGGTTGGGATGAAAACTGGCAGATGTGGCAAGAAAGCAGGCGGTGCTTTAAAAACGAGGAAGCTGCTATAGTAGTTAGAACCTACAGCTTTCAAGATGTCACCTTATTTTTTTGGTAGGTGACCTTTAGCAAGCCACAGTCTTTTGCCTCAGCTCACCGGCTGCATTATGGGGTTAATGATACTGATCTACATTGCAGGCTTGTTCAGAGGACTGCTAAAACGCAGCATAGAAATTCTAACTGTAGGTGCACGCCTGGAAATAGTTGCTTGTGTCAATATGTGTCACATTAAGGCACACTTAAAATACAGTGGTACCTCGCAAGACGAATGCACTGCAACTAATTTTTCGCAAGACGAATGCGTATTGCGATCTGATGGTGACTCACAAGACGAATTAGTTTTGCAAAAAAAAGTCTTGCGAATCACAGTTTCCCATAGGAATGCATTGAAATTTAATTAATGCGTTCCTATGGGCAAAAAAAGAAATTTCAATGCATTCCTATGGGAAACCGCGATTCGCAAGATGAATTTTTCGCAAAACGAATTGACTCGCGGAACGAATTAAATTCGTATTGCGAGGCACCACTGTACAAAAATATTGTGGCGTAAAAACACTTACGTGTGGGAGATAGTGCACGTCTTCGACTTGGAAGACCTTCCTGTGTTGGAATTTTGCAATGTTTAAAGTCTGGTCTTGCCTGCCAGCCAGTATTACTTGACTTTTTGGTTGGGGCCGGTGGTTCCAGAAGGTGATTTCACAAGGGCATCCCAGCATTCTGCTTTTTTCAGGAGTTCGTAAGCTAGTCCTACAAGAAATTGTTTCCTCCCCCCCCCCGCCAACCCCTTCTGCCTGTGCATCTCTAATTTGTTTCCTTCCTTTATGGTGATGATTCTGGTGATGGATTAGTCCCTGACTGTCTTTTCCCTCCCGAAATGCAGTAGACGGAGCTTGGACGGAATGGAGCAAGTGGTCAGCCTGCAGCACAGAATGCACGCACTGGAGGAGCAGAGAATGCGCGGCCCCTTCGCCCAGGAATGGAGGCAAAGACTGCAACGGAGTGCTGCTTGACTCCAAAAACTGCACTGATGGGCTCTGTATGCAAAGTGAGTCAATTTGCTGTGCCTAATAAGAAGCAGAGGGGAAAGGGAAGACAGAAGGAAGGAAGGTTTTTCAGTTGCACTGAAAAAGCTCTGCAGTTGGCCATATAAGACCCAGTGACAAACTTCTGTTGCCAACTTGGCAGGGGGAGAACATCGACTGCATCCTTTCAGCTCCTTACCCAAATCTATTACCAGTCCCAATGAACTTCTCTGGCCACCTAAGTTCACAAGCTTGAAACTTAAGTTAACTTAAGGTCATTTAAGGAATGGAAGTTTCCTCTCAGCTCTGTCCCAATGCGGTTACCTGAGACCCACAGAAAGCCTCTCTTGAGGGCTGGGGGTCCCTTTTGAACCGTGTTGGAGGGAGTACCAAGGGGGGCTGCTGAGAAGAGGAAGAGACACAAAACTTCCACTCCATAAACTTTATTTCTTAAATATTTTTTCTATACCTAAGATTTATGGATGTGTTGCACACATACTTACTGGGTACACTTGTCACAGAGCTGTGATTATTTTTAGCTCCCTGTTGAGTGCACACATTCCGTAGCAAACCTGCATTTGACACTGTGTAATGTGTAGATCATCCCATTGCCTCTGCCTCTGGTTGGCATCAGCCTTCTAGGTGAATGGTTTCAAGTCTTGGAGGTGCATGGAGATAGCACGCTAGGGCATAGTGGCAAGCAAAACCAACTGAGGTGCAAGCTGCTTCTGAGTCTGCTGCTTAGGAATGGGCTGCAGATCCTTGCAGCCCACCTGAATGGGTTCCAGTTGCACTGTTGCCCAGCCAACAGTCAACTTGAGACTGGTGATTGATGTAGACACCTGTACTCAAAGGATATGTAGGTCATTCAGAAGAGTAGAATCTTTCAGTTATCTGTATGAACTGCTGGCTGCCTTTGCAGATAGATAGATGATAGATAGATAGATGATTGATAGATAGATAGATAGATCAAGAGAACTATTTTGAGAAGTGTATGGTAAGGTTAGTGGGTGAAATGCCAGCTGTTCCTTAATGAGATTTGAGTCCTAATCTTGAATGTGAATCTTCTGGAGAAGGTGGAAGAACTGTCATTCAGAACCCATGATGGCAGGATCCCTCTTCCACCTGTAGAGCTCAAAGAGTGAAACTATGAGAAGTGGAATGGGGTGGTCTCTTCATACAAGAAAGGAGAACACAGGTGGGCAGGGTAAAGCATTGACATTTCCTTCAGAAATCCATCAGTTGTCTTAGTGCTGGGGAAAGCAATCCAGTGGATTTTGTTCAACAATGTGATCCCCTAAAGAAATGGGTCCTGATGGTATCTCAGTGGGATTTTTGCTTTGCATGAACACCTGGCTTAAACTTGATCCAGATCTCTCAGGATACAGAAATTACTTTCAGTGCTAAGACTAAGCCCCAGAAGCCAAGAAGCAATAATAAAGAAAAATATATTTAGACAAGTGCAGAGTGAATTTTCCTTGGCACTACATGACAACAATCAGCCTCTTCCCTACCCCCACTCTGCTCTCTAGCTCAACAGTCCTGCAGCCTGGAAAGGACCTTTGCCTGACAGCTCTTGTCCTGTGGCCCTTTAGGATATTTGACAGCTCAGGAAAGCACATTGCTTTGCCAGTATTCTCTTGCCGACATCTTCAATCCAGTCTGCCTGTACATTCATGAACATTCCATGACATCACAGTAGCTCAGCCAGTGTCTGAAGTGCTCATTGGGTGGTTACAGGAAGGCAGGAGGCAGAAGATGTTTGGTTTTAACCCTTCTACTCTAAACTTGAGGCAAGGCTGGGGAGAATTGCTGTATTTGTTTTTCTCTTCACATCATCCAAATAAATTGCCTGAACGAGCAGAAAAGCAAACTTTGCTACAAGAGCAGTCCTGCTTTTTTAAAAATAATAATAATTGTGACAGTGCTGCCACCTGGTGTAGTCATGTTGATTTCCGTTGTGATACCTTCCTGGCTCATTATTTTGCCCGAATTTATACCGCTGCCTGAATTCTGTCCTCCCACCGCAATCTGCTCACCCCCCCAAAAATGCTATAATTCTAACCTCATGCCAATGCTGCATGAGAATGTACGTGTGTCGTTTTAAATGGAATCACTGGATTGATCCATGTTGGCAGATAGCAGAGATGAGGGGGAGTCCTGTACAGAGACATAATTTATTTTTTGAAAAAGGGGGAAAAGCATCTTCCCCTCCCTCCAGTAGCTGCTGGCTCTGGAGAAGCTCACTGCTGGGGAAAATTAAGGCATCATGACAGCCGAGGTCGGGTGCAGTTTGCAAGCACAGTCAAGCTGCGCACCATGGCAGCCTGCTGCTGGCGATTAACACTTAAACAGGCAAATGGTACTGAGAAGAAAACCAAGCAGCAACACACCGAGAGGCAAGAAGCACTGTGCTCTGTGCACCTCCCCATCGCCTAACAACCCCACACCCCACCCCCCAAAAATAATAATCAGTACTTCTCTAGTGTGTGGGAACTTTCAACATGCAGCAAGTCTGAAGAACTTTAAGATGAATTGGAATTATTCTGTTCTTCTTCTTTAGCATTTTGTCTCCCTCATTCCTCTCTTCTTCTTCTTCCTCCTCCACCATCCCAACCATATATGTGTCCCTGCCACTTTGGGATCACCATATACTTCATCAGTGCTTTTTATCTGGGAGGACGCAGGGGTACGCATACCCCTAAACATTTTGTGAATCTAAGTTTGGCCTCATTGAGGGACAGTATTTCAATAGGAGTAGGAAAATGAGAGTACCCCTAAACATATATATATGTTTATATATTATATTTATATATATAGGGGGGAAGCGGACCCAGGTGGCGCTGTGGGTTAAACCACTGAGCCTAGGGCTTGCTGATCAGAAGGTCAGCGGTTTGAATCCCTGTGACGGGGTGAGCTCCCGTTGCTTGGTCCCAGCTCCTGCCAACCTAGCAGTTCGAAAGCACGTCAAAATGCAAGTAGATAAATAGGAACCGCTACAGCGGGAAGGTAAACGGCGTTTCCATGTGCTGCTCTGGTTTGCCAGGAGCGGCTTTGTCATGCTGGCCACATGACCTGGAAGCTATATGCCAGCTCCCTCGGCCAATAATGCGAGATGAGCACGCAACCCCAGAGTCGGTCACGACTGGACCTAATGGTCAGGGGTCCCTTTACCTTTACCTTTATAGGGGGGAAGCACTGTGCTTCATTCATCTGAAGATGTGGATGCAGGCCCACGAAAGCTTCTGCCAGTCAACATGGCACTTTTCAGGTGTTGCTGGATTACAACTCCCATAATTCCTGGCAGTAGGCCATGCCAGGAGTTGGATCTGATGGGAGTTGGAATCCCTTGACCTCTGGAGTACACCTTTTGAGGCTTACGCTGTAATATATGTGCGCGTCCTTAATGTCCTACAACACTGTTGGGTTTCACTGCAGCAGACCAGCATGGCTCCCCCACCAGAAAATAAATTAGATGCTACTGCTTCTCTCAGCACTTTCTTATGCTGATTGGGTGGGTGGTAGGAGGTTTTTGGTGGTGATTGGGGTAACTGACTGCCACTAACAGAGGACAGGACAGCCAAGAAACATGGCAGCTCAGTGCTTCTGTCCAGATGAGTTGTAGTCAATGCTTTTTTTCTTAAAAAATGTTTAAGGGTACTCTCATTTTGACTCAAGAAAATCACCATTTTATAGTTCAAATTGGGAAAAATAAATACAGTAAATGGACAAAAGTACAAAGATTCACAAAATGTTTAGGGGTGTGTGTACCCCTGCGTACCCCCAGAAAAAAGCACCGGTTGTAGAATTGTGCCTGAGAGGACTGGTGGGTCACATGTTGTGAAGAACCAATAGAAGTGCAGTAGGGTGGTTCGTACCAACTGGCCACATAGCCGTGGGGGGCTTCCATGGTCGTGGGAGGTATGGCAATGAATACCAGTGGTTGGGGGGAGCAACCACAGGAGACGGCTATCATCATTGTGCCCTGCTGGCTAGCCATCCTAAGAAACAGACCGCTGGACCAGATGGACTCTTGCTCTGCTCTTAGGCACGTTAGCACAGCATCCCAGACCATGATGTTGGTTTTACATTTCGCAGGCACCCGCCTGATACTGTGGGCAGATACAGCAGTGCAGATATTTGAGAGGTGTTGCTTGTGGAGTGAATATGTCAGCCTCCTCCTCCTCCCTTCCAGCTTCAGTTTATGTGGCTTTGTCTTGCATGTAACTTCAGTACAAATTGTGCTTACGTTTTCACCATATCCTTAGTCCTCGGTTTGCCAGAGCTGCTAAACTGCCCTTTGTTTTCTTTTGTTACCATCTTCATTGTCACCATTCTCATTTTTCAACCTTTGTTTTTGAACTTTGTTTTTCCCGACAGATAAAAGATTTGTAAGCGAGCCCAAAAGTCACCGTAAGTCTCCATTTCATAGCCATTTTCTTTCATTTGTTGTACATTTAAGCTTTCGGTTTGGTTCGGGTTTGTCTGCTGTACATGAACCTTTGCCCTACCTCAGTATTAAAACATTCCTGGAGAACAGAGATGCTCTAGGACCATCTCTGTGTGACTCTAGCAGCCTCAAGGGAGCTGAAGTCAGTGGGAGGGGGAATGTAGGCATTGCTAGGCCTGGTGGACCTTGAAAAGCAAACTGGGTTTATTTTAGAAACTAGAATCAAACCTGGTTTATCTCCGATTCAATAGGAAAGATACTGTGGTGGTTTTAAGTTCAGTGCTTGTTTAAATAATAAAGGTTTGTAGCCTCCAGAAGGAAGAAGAAGCATGTGATGTTCTGGGCTCTTTCCCTGAACATTTCAGCTTGCTTGCTTGCTGTTTTCTTTAAAAAAAAAGAAAAAAAGAAGTCTCTCTAGCCTTTTTGTTTACAGAGATATAATGGAAAACGTGCTGGCCATTTTCTACCCACTTGCTCCCAGTAAAACAAACCTGCTCCTAGTGTTGCGGATAGCAGCAGCAAGCACACTGGGATGGCTGACAGCCACTTGTCGTTGCAAAAAAATTAATATTAGGCCATTCTTTTTTTTTGTTTTTCTCAGTTTTGCCTTGACCTAATATTACAGTTCTCCCAGTATACCTTGGGATATCACATACACACACAACATTTTGGGTCATGGGAATGAATTAATAATGATGATGATGTTGAAAATATCAGTTCTTTGTATAAAATCAAAAACTATACTCCACCAACACCTGTTATTCCCTTGACTAAATTCAGTGTACTGTTTCAATGGAAATTAAAGCTATAGCTCATCCATTCATCTACAAGAGCGAGAAAGAGAAACGCTTTGCTTTCGTTTCTTGCTCAGTTCTTCCCCTCCTGGCTTTCTCTCTCTCTCGCCCTCAAGTAACTTGTTGATGTTTCTGTAACTCCTTGACATAGGGCTATAGCAATGGCGTTATTTTGTTTCATTTTTGTTTTTATTTTGCCAGAGATGGGGGGTGTTCTTGTTGCGCACCCCTCCCCTCTCATTGCGGCAGTGTGCCATCAGTTGCTGCACTGCGTGGCAATAAAACGTGATAACGTCTGTGAACGTGAAGCTTGGAAGGCATAGCTGTTTCTGCATGAGTAGCATCCAGTGCAGAATATTTATTAGCTTCATCAGTGATAGCTTATCTTCTGTAATGCAGACTGAAAAATCAAATAAAGGGAGGATAAAGGTGGCAGGGTAATTGCTACTCTTCCAACTCTGCCGTTCTCTGCCACCTAAAAATTCTCTTGCTGTTTCAAAGGACCTTTGCTCAGTCTCCCTTGCTTCTCCTTATGCCCAGAATGCCCTCTCGGAATGCCCTACCTTACCCTGCCGCCCCCCCCCTTTATTCTAAAGCTATTTCAAAACTATTCATGCAAAGCCTGTGCATCTCAACACCTTAGCTTCCATGTCTTGATCATGTGAATCCCTTGCCTGTTGCCTCCCTTCTGTTTTATTTCCGTTGTCAAACTTGAGGCTGCAAGCTCCCTGGGGCTCTCCCTGTTGCTCCTGCTCCTGCTCTGAAGTGCCATGCATATTGATGGTGACACCTTAATAAATAACATTAGCATGGGAGTCAACCCTCCCAAGCCCCGAAGTGTTTTAGCAGTATTCCTTGCTGTTGTATTTCACCTTCTAGTCCGATGGAGGGAAATTACTTCTGTAGCAAGCAATGATGGAAGCTTGGCATGGAGCGTTCCTCTGTCTACCCTAGCAATCCCTATAGATTGGGAAATGGCACTGATTGGATACTTCAAAGCCTGTAAATTCTCCATTATTTCTTCCATATGCCTTTTCCGGTAGTACCCTCAGAGAAGAAATTTCCAGTGGATCACACACAATTGTACATGTAGTCCAGATATAATTACATTTTTAAAAAAACAACAACAACAACAACAACAACAGCAACACCTTGATTCAGTTCGACATAGTCTCCTTCAGAAAGAAGGAACCTGTGACAACAGGGCATGATAATGGGGGAGCTTGGAGAAGAGGGAAACAGTTAAAATCAAAGACAGGGGTGGAGGGAACAGATCATTGTAAATGCCAGTCGCTTGGTTTATCTGGAGTAATTCTAGATTTGATTGGATATATTTCTATGCCACTTTCCATTCCAATGAATCCCAAAGCGGCTTACAAAATAATCAGTAACATGATAGAACAGAATAGAGCGTCACAAATACCACATGAATCATACAGAATAATTAACAAAGCATTAGTGAAACAATTACAATCTATAAAACACTGTTAACAAAGCAGCAACTAAAAAATAATAATAAGCTAAACATTGCATGTTAAAGAAAAAAGGTCATGCTTTTTTATTAGCAAATCCATACAGCATTTCTTTTGGAGGCAGTCATGGGAAGAGGCTTCAGTTCTTTCTATCGTCTTAAATGTGGCCAAACTGCCCCCCCTCCCAGGTCTTCTTGGACATGTTTGAACAAATTGATCTGCAGAACTTTGGAAGTGTTGAATCCAAGGCCCAGCATTTTTGGCATAAATAAACTTTATAAAGCCAAGGAGATTTTAAAGATGAAACTCAACATAGTAGAGGTTGGGGTAGGGGGAGAGCTCACTAGGCAGCAAACATCATTTGCGAGCTCATCCACTCAGGAGCTGATGGTGCCTTGTTGTCCAGAGCAATCTAGGAGCTGTTTGCTACCAAAACGAACCTACAGGAGAGATTGACTCGGTTCATGGACTGTTGATCATTTCTGTGCATCCAGTCTCATAGAGCAGCAGTGTTGTTGTTGTTGTTGGTGTTGTTGTTGTTTTTTCCTCAGGCGTGTGCACATTTTTAAAAGTTCAAGGTAGATGACTTTTATTGCAGTCCTCTCTTCTGCACACCAAGGGAGATCAAGGAGTCACAGCACGCGTCATGTATAAATAGATAGACCCAGAGGCAATGTTAATTAGGGGTCCGCGACTGTGCCAAGGTTGTCCAAGGTTTTCTGTCTAGGTCATTTAAAGCATAGGCAGGTGTACATTAAGAATTTTGCATTAAGGCTTGCTGATCTTCTCCAAACCACCAAAATAAGCTTGCCTTTGTCTGGGAGGGAGCCTAATTCTTCCACCACTTGCCCTTCTTTCCAGGGACTGCATGCCGCAACACAGCAATACAAAAAGGGGAAAAGTTGTGATTATTGTAGCTGGTATAGCTCAGTTGGTAGAGCATGAGACTCTTAAATCTCAGGGCTGTGGGCTCGAGCCCCACATTGGGCAAAAGGTTCCTGCTTTGTAGGGGGTTGGGCTAGATGACCCTCGGGGTCCCTTCCAACTTTACAGTTCTATGATGTCATCATACCTTTTGTCTCAGTGTTGTATTCCATTTACAAATCAGTCAAGCTTCCAGCTTGATCTCCGTAGCCTAAAGAGAAAGGCATTTGGTGGTTTATGTGTGTGTCCAACCCAGCCATGCACCTTGCTGTAAAGAATGACAATAGGGAACATGCTACTAACAGATAACATTCCTGAGTAGCAGTCACATGCAAATTCCCTCAAAGCAAAGACTTGCCTGAGCAAACATTTTTAATCTTTCTCTCTCTTCCCTCTAGTACTGGAGGCTACTGGTGACGTGGCCTTGTACGCTGGTGTTGTGGTTGCCATCTTTGTGTTCATTGTTATCCTGATGGCTGTCGGGGTGGTTGTGTACAGGCGTAGCTGCCGGGACTTTGACACTGACATAACAGACTCTTCAGCTGCTCTGACAGGAGGCTTCCACCCAGTCAATTTCAAGACCTCCAGACATGGTAAGACCCCAGCTTGCTCACAAGGTTCACATCCTGTTGCTTTTGGGCACCCATTTTCGTACATCCTTGAACCTCATAAGGCAGAAGGAGAAAACAGATACAACCAAGCATTCAAACTGAAGGCCACTAGAGCCCATTGTGGAGAAAGAGGTGGACTTGGTCCAGGGCAAACTGGGTTCAAATCCTGGCTAGCCTGGAACTCTCTGGGTGCTTTCTTTTTTTCTCAATTAACTAAATCACTTGTGAGACTAAACAAGATGGAAAGTGTGAAATAAACCGTAGAAGTTTGAAATAAATAAATAAATAGATAGATAGATAGATAGATAGATAGATAGATAGATAGATAGATAGATAGATAGAAAAAACTGGCCTAAATTCAGAAGAAGGCTACATCAGTTAGCCTGTAAACATTTGTCAAAACCTGACACATTATCCAACAGGAGGAGGTGGTAGAACTGTAAGCCGTTCAGTTTGCAAGTGGAGGCCCACACTTTTGAATAAAATCTCCGTGCATGTTTTCTGGTGTATGTTAAAGTTTGTTAACCATTCAGACAAGCTTTCGGGGAGTAGCTGTGCTGTCTGTGTCTATTTCCTTCTATGAGAAACATACCATTCTTTTTTGCAGACACCCCCCAATTGCTGCACCCTTCAATGCAGCCCGACCTGACAGCCAATGCAGGCGTGTACCGCGGCCCCATGTACGCCTTGCAAGATTCCTCCGACAAGATCCCCATGACCAACTCTCCCTTGCTTGACCCACTCCCTAACCTCAAGATCAAAGTGTTCAATTCCTCCACAACATCATCCTCGCCCGGGATGCATGAGGGGACAGACCTGCTGGGAGTCATGCCCTCAGGCACCTTCCCAGGGGAGAACCTCAGGGATAATCACTTCATGAACCTAAGGAACAAGACCATGGGCTCTCAGCAGCTCTTGACTCTGCCTCGGGAGCCTGGCAACAGTGCCACTGGGACATTTGGCTGCCTGGGAGGAAGGCTCACCATCCCTGGCACAGGTAAATGTCAGCATGAGGGGAAATTTCTACTGTCCTGACTTTATCTGAGAGTCCATTGAACCAAGAGGTTATGGGCAGGCTGACCTAAATATAGTCTGTAGTAGGTGAAGCTGGGGTTGCAGCACCTCGGACAGCTCTGAGCTGACACCTTGCTCCAGGGAGGTCTCAGAACCCAGCTGAGCTCCTATGTGCTCCCTAGTTGTGACCATCTCTTCTAGGTTTCTCCCCCTCACTGGTGAGTGGAGAACCTTAAAGGGATATTAATCTGTCCTAGAGCACCACGGTCTGTCGCCTCTCCACTTGTTCTTGCCAGGCACTTTAGAAAGGGGCGCAGCTGGTAAAAAGCATTGTCATCACCTAGAATTCCAGAAAGAGGCCCAAATCCATTAGTATCCTCAAAACACTGCTCCTGCTCCTGTAGGGGTGTGTGTGTCATTCCATGCAGAGCAGATATTTATTGCCATCAACAGTCCACATACCACAAGCATCTCTATCTTTGTCTATATTGAGTTTCAAGTTATTCACCCCCATCCAGGCTATTATTGACCTCAGGCAATCGTTCAAGAATGAGGCCTCCTGTTCACTTAGATGTTCTTCCAGGATGCAGTGGTTGGGAATTTTCAATCATCTTAAATTATTACAAGGGGAAGATCCCTGACTGTGTGCCTCATCTGCTGTGGGATGGCTCATCTCTACCTGCGCCATGGGTTTTCTTGCAGAGGGAGCGAAAAGGAACGCATAATGCACACTGCTAGAAGTAGCTTTTGGTTTAGCTCTGGTGCTAAATAAAACCAGAGTGGGTGAGAGGGGCACCTTCCCCAGGCGTCATCTGGGCAGAATCAGATAATGGGCACCAAAGGTCAAGTGATATATTGGCAGTTACTAAAACAATGTCCAGAGATGCCATCTTTTCTTTTTGGAATAATTAGGCACAGCTTTTGAGGTAATGGGTGAGAAACCAGGTGATGAGCTTTTTCGGGGGCTTTGCAGAGGGTTGCTAATGATGCAGACTGAGTCCACTGCATCTTCTCATTAGCTCTGTGCCTGCGGCCTAATATACTGACTTGGGGGAAGAGAGATTAGAGAGAAGGGAAGATGTACTGCAGAGCTGAGGGTTGTATCATTTTTAAATCTAGTAAAACCCTTTATTCATTCTCTTCTCCTCTGCTACCCCTTTCTGGTCCGTAGGGGTGAGTCTCTTGGTGCCACACGGAGCAATTCCTCAAGGGAAATTCTATGAAATGTACCTGATGATCAACAAAGCAGAAAACACCCTGTAAGTAAAGCAGAAGACATGCTGTGTTTTTCAATCTGGCCTGCATTATCAGAGGTTATCCGCGAGAGCTACTTTAGGCATGGTCAAAGGCTTGAGCATGCCCAGTGTAAGCTGTTCCCCATCCCCCACCCCACTCCAATTCATTCCACAATCTGCTTTCGTTAGTCCCCTTGATTTCAGCAAACAGTGTTTCGTTCAAGAAACACTACAAACTTGCATCCAGACTCAGTTGATTGCACTTAACGTCTGATTGAAGTCACTGTGTCATGATAGTCATGACCAAATTAAGCATCTCATTGATTTCATAGAGAGCAACATAGACACAGTTAGGTTTCTGCTGTGAGTCAGGATCCAACCCAAAGCCACTTTGGACATATTACTTTGAATCTTAGCCCAAGGCCTTTAATTTTCTCTTCTGACTGACTGCACTCAACTTACCATTAGTTTTTCTTCTTCTTTAATTTTTTTTGACAAAGTAATAAGAATAAATAAATAAGAATAAAAATGTGCATCCCACCCCCGAGACCATTCCATTGTAACTATCCAACCTCCCAAATTTTCAACACCTCTTGCGATGGTGTTGAAATGTGTTTGGTGAAATGCAATGATGTTTGACCCCTTTCCGTTGAACAGAACAAATTCTACAAACACCCTCCATATGTCCTCAAAATCATTTCTACTGCACATTCCCCGCCTTACCTTAATGTTGTTTAGTCGTTTAGTCGTGTCCGACTCTTCGTGACCCCATGGACCAGAGCACGCCAGGCACTCCTGTCTTGCACTGCCTCCCGCAGTTTGGTCAGACTCATGTTCATAACTTCGAGAACACTGTCCAGCCATCTCATCCTCTGTCGTCCCCTTCTCCTTGTGCCCTCAATCTTTCCCAACATCAGGGTCTTACCTTAATAGCACATGTTAATTTATCATTAATAGCTGTATCCCACACCTCTTTATACCATTCTTCCATTTTATATTCACCTTGCCCCTTCCACTTCCTAAGTATAATAACTCGTGCAGCAGTCAATAAAATTGTGAGCAAGTCCTTCATAGCCAGCAAACCTTCCACCCCATCATAAATTGATAATAATACTACCTCTGGACTTTTGGTCAGCTTCAACCGAGTGATTTCTGTTATCTCCTTAAACACCCTTTGCCCTCCCCCCCAAAATTGTACATATTTACACCCCAACCACATGTGCCGATTTCCTGGCATTCCCTCCAACATAACGCCAAATATTCCTAGTATTTCTTCTTTATATGAACCAAGGACAGCAATCCGGGATGCTGTTCGGTTGCTTAAAACCCCATTGAAGTTAAAGGGAGGGGAGACGGTGGCAGGTGGATAATTCTAACTAATTTAATATTTAGCCAGACTTCATTCAGGGACTTTATTCAGCAAATATTGCTCTCACCAGGTGAGATCCAAGCCATGCCCCATTTCATTCAAGCCATTCATTTCCTCTGAGGCCCAG
Source organism: Zootoca vivipara (assembly GCF_965207765.1). NCBI lineage: Eukaryota > Metazoa > Chordata > Lepidosauria > Squamata > Lacertidae > Zootoca > Zootoca vivipara. The sequence continues at coordinate 27,676,559 of NC_142588.1, read as the reverse complement.
ATAACAGTTGCCACGGCCCAGTTGTTTGACTTCCTTCGTGTCACTGGAGACAACTTAGCTTTCTTCTCCTTGCCTTCTGTAGCTTTCCATCCGAAGGTACACAGACAGTGCTGAGCCCCATGGTGACCTGCGGCCCCACCGGGCTGCTCTTATGCCGCCCTGTCATCCTTACCATCCCTCACTGTGCAGAAGTCGGTTCCCCAGACTGGATGCTGCAACTGAAAACCCAGTCCCACCAAGGAAACTGGGAGGTAAGGCATTATAATGATTTGGGAATGGAATCAGCTGTTTCGTTGGTGAAGGCACCACATGCAATCTGTGGGTCAAGCCAGTTACTTAGAAACATGTGGTTATTTATCAGTTATAAAGCACTTTAAGGTAAGGAGATAGATACGTTTCTGGGTTTTTTTTCTCATCCACCCCTCCCTCCCCACACAACTCTATAACATCTATCAATCAACCAACCAACCAACCAACCAACCAATCTCTGCTGATAAGAAACCCCATTGCTCAAAATGTTGAACTTGCCCTTATATGATAGAGAACCCCCTTTTAAACACTACAATCGTGAGGTCTAGGAAGTTTACAACGCAGAAGTGAAAAGTCTGGGATAGCAGCATTTTTAAAGCTGATAAAAAGCTAATATATGCCAGTGCAGCGCCAGATTTATGCAAGGCAGGTGAGACCTTGCAGGTATTGCATTGCTGCCCTTCTGGAAGTATTGTAAATCAGGGTTATGTGTATGTATTGGCAGTTCTGCTGAAAATCCTCGCAATGGGGTGAGCTCCCGTTGTTCGGTCCCAGCTCCTGCCCACCTAGCAGTTCAGGAGCACGTCAAAGTGCAAGTAGATAAATAGGTACTGCTCTGGCAGGAAGGTAAACGGCATTTCCGTGCGCTGCTCTGGTTCGCCAGAAGCGGCTTAGTCATGATGGCCACATGACCCAGAAGCTGTCTGCGGACAAACGCCGGCTCCCTCGGCCTATAGAGTGAGATGAGCGCGCAACCTCAGAGTCACCGCGACTGGGCCTAACGGTCAGGGGTCCCTTTACCTTTACCTTTACTGTAGTTTTTCTTCTTGTTAGACAGAGCACCCTCAACCCTGATGCTAGTAAACAGGGAGACAAATCAATTGAATAATAATAATTTTAGCTTGGCTCATGCGCACCAGCAGCAAGAAAGTCACTGTCTTTTGACCCCAAACAGTGTTGACTGCCCAGTAGGATTTCTTTCTTTTTTATGTAAATGGTTTGGGGACCTTTACTATTTAAAATTTTGACAACTTGTGTTTCTGGAATTTTTTTTTGTTTAACTTACTCTTGGATACTTTTTGTTTTTCTGAGTTGCCATGGGCCTTGAATACAGACAATAAAAACCTAGCATGCTAACCAACTGGCCCCAGCCAATGGAAGTCGGCACCAGGAAGAAACTTACTTCTGTTTTTTTGCTCTTCCCACCCCTTTCTTCTCCTTTAGGAAGTTGTAACTCTGGATGAAGAGACTTTAAACACGCCCTGCTACTGCCAGTTGGAACCTAAGTGCTGCCATGTTCTGCTAGACCAGCTTGGGACATACGTCCTTGTGGGAGAGTCCTACTCTCGGTCAGCCATCAAGAGACTCCAGCTCGCCATCTTTGCCCCCACCCTTTGTACTTCGCTGGAATACAGTGTCAAAGTATACTGCCTGGAAGACACACCGGATGCCCTGAAGGTAACATTGCTCAGTTTGCCCCTCTTGAATTTCTTTGCACTTGACTTGCACTCCTTTTCAAGCAGAAGGTCCCAGATGGCTCCAGGCAGAGCTTGGAGAGATCACTCTCTGAAACCCTAGAGATTTGCTGCTAGTCAGGGCATACAGTACTGAGCTAGATTAAATCAGTGGTCTGATTCGTATACGGCAGTTTCCTGTTTTACATTTTACCCCTAGATTTGCTCTGAACATCCTACGGTACCTTTTTAAAAAAAGCTGTCATAGGGATTAGTCTTTTCATGCATCTAACAACAGTCAGTTCTGAAACTAAGTTCACAATAAAAGTGTGTTCATCTTTAATTCTCTGTTGGAATTCCTTGCTGTCTTTGCTGCGGCAGACTAAAGCCTTATTCATTTGATTTCTCTGTGCCGACTATACACTTGGGGACACGTAACTGAACATGTGAACTGTATCCACTAAGAAGCGTTGCGTTTGAGGTGGTGTGAAAATTCTTTTCTTTGGTATCATAGTATCATCCTTGCATTCAAGTCATCACTAGGGCATTGAGGAACTAGACCTAACATGACTTACCTTTTTGGAATCTGCACCTCTTAAGTGTCTAGGAATAAATCTTCAGCTAACAGAAATGTCAGCCTCTTCGTTGTCCTGCTCTGGGACTATGCTTGGGGCCATACCTCAGAGAGGGTAGGGGAAAACTATGTGCGCGGAAGTTGCATGTTCAGCACTACTTGTCCAACTTCCCCATTTGTTGTTACTTTGGACTGCTGCTGCCCAAAATGGCCATGCTGGCAGTCAAAGGAGCGTGCGATGCAACTTGGAAAAGAGTTGCTCTGGGGAGCAAAACTGCCTGATGCAATGCCATGAAAAGTGACCTGCAGTTTGGTTTCAGTAATAGGTTCCCTTAACTCATTCCTCAGAGACCAGCCTCCTTGCTTTAAATGGAGGTCCCCGGAGGGAAAGAAAGGGTGTCTGAAGGAGACTGTTTTATGCCCTGTTTTGAAGATATAACACAAGGGCTTCCCCCCGCCCCCTACAATTGCTGCTATGGCAAATCTCTCTGCAGTATTAAACACTGAATACAGTGGGGCTTACTTCCAAGGAAGCCTTCATGCAATTGTGCTGCTAGCATGCTGTGCACATTCAGAGCCCTCCTCACCCACACAACCAGACAGGGGTGTGCAATATGCTCACACTCCCCGGTATAATTGGTAGGCAGTACAAAGCCTGCAGATTGGCCTGTCCGGTGTAGGTACTAGGATCTGGGCCTTTGGCCTTCACTTGGTCATCAGGACAGCATCTCTGGGTTCAGGCGTGGCATTGCCTGGCTCTGACAGTAGGTCAGGAATTGTGCAGACCTTAGAGGCTTACCAATTGTTTTTCATATGCAAGCTTGTCTTGTAATCAGAGTTAAAATATGTGGGATTAAAAGACCCACTGGAAAACTTCCTGCTTGCTCTCAATCTGAAAAAATACCTATTTTTCAGGTTATTTCCAAAGCCTATCAATAATTGTAGCACTGCTTTGCATGACTAATGAAAGCAACCCATCATTCTTAATGAAGTATAAATCTCCATCTGCCCTCATCCTACAAGAGTGATTAGTTCCAGTGATCAAGCTGGTGTTTCCGATCTTGCTGCATTGTGTGTTTTTAACCTTGATGTCATGGTTGGTGTCTAGCTTCTCTTCATACACTGAAAGAGCCAGAAGAGGACTCTAGAAATCATCTTTTTGAGGTTTTTATTTAGGATATGACCAGTGAATCATAGGGAAGAAAACTCTGCGTTTCTGCTTCTCACATTGTCATGTTTATTGTCAGGGTGGTGCAGGAAGTAGAGGGTTGTTGTTTTCCTCCAAGATGTCATTGTGAGGGCTGAAAGGATTGTTGAGCTGGTTTGTCTGCTGAAATACTGCAGAAAACTATACAGGGGAAAATGCTGGAATTCCAAAACAGAGATGAGTATATGACTTGAGTTATAAGAGTATGAGATTCCGGATGGGATTTTTTTCCTGGTTGATTGGCTTGAATTATTATAGCACCAATCAGTCACAACCTGTTATGACACTAGTCAAAGGAATAGCGGTACATTGGGTTGAATCACTGTTACATCTAATTTTGCATCCTTCCTACTGACAGTGTCTAGAGGGATGCAGAGGAGAAGTTCACAAGGAAAGCACGAGGTGCTTCCAGGCACCCAAGCCCAGATGCTGGCAAAGTCCAGCTACCATGGCCAGAAAGATACATCTGGGCTTGTGCCACAAATGACTGGTAAACTGCATTAGACCTATGAGTGCTTGAGCCACCAGCAAGCAGCCTGGAAACACAGAGAGCCTAGTAGCTTCCTTTCAGAATGAGTTGCCTGTGCTATTTAGTATTGCAGCTTAAAGTGTCTGTGGTTCCCCCCCCCCTCCATGACCAGCAGCCCTGGTGGCAGTTGATAGTGGTAAAGGTAAATGTCTGATCAAGAGCAATTCTGCTTCAGGAGCTGCTGTGCAAAATAGAGAGTTATCAGTGCCCCGTCTGGCAGCATATGACAATCTGTGAGCATGGGAGGTGCTCGCTGGTTAAATTGCCATCATTTGTCCTGGGGCCTCACAGTTGTCCTTCCTCTCCTCCCCTCCCCTCTTGTCTCACAGGAAGTACTTGAATTAGAAAGGACTCTTGGTGGCTACCTGCTGGAAGAACCCAAGCCCCTGCTGTTTAAGGACAGTTATCACAACTTGCGTCTCTCCATCCATGATATCCCTCATTCACTTTGGAGGAGCAAACTCCTGGCCAAGTACCAGGTGAGTGGCTGGGTTGCCAGCATACCAACAACAGAGAGAGTGCCTCGATGGGACCCCAAGCAAAACTGCTTTTGTTCATCACTGTTCTCTTCCAGAATATTCCAGCACACATACACTCATTGAAAGGCCAGCCCCATTTTTTATTTTATCCTTGGTGAAATGGTACCACAAGAGAATTATGTCACTGGCTTTTTGGGGAGATACATTTCATATACCGTAGCAAGACTTTGTGACTGCTCTGTCCTCTCCCACATCCTTACTTCATGATTTCCACCAGAAGGTTCAGCGTTCTTTCATTTCTCCAGTCTCCTGTGGTACCCAACTCACACAGGTGTGAGACCCAAATTATCCTATGAATGAAAGACCCTATATGGGCCCATCCCCTGGGTGTACTGTGCTTAGGAGTCCTACAAAAGATCTGAATAGCACCTATAGACCACAGTGCCTTCCACACACAAAAAAAATACATCTCAGCCAGACCTCTTTGCATAAACACACACACATCATTGTAACTAAGCGACAATGCTTTCCAGAACAGGCCTGAACATCTTAAGAGCATACCGTGTTTCCCCTTTTTTAAGACACCGTCTTACAACTTTTTTTTCTCAAAAAAACACAGGGTGTCTTATTTTCGGTGGGGTGTCTTTTTTTTTTAATTACCTGATGATGATAAGATATAGTTTGCATTTCTGTACATTACATTTCTGTACATTAATTAATGATGATGATAAGCTATAGTTTGCATTTCTGTACATTACAAAAAGAGAAGAAAAAAAGAAGAAAAACTGGCTTAGGCGGTCCGCCCGGCCCGGCAGGGCGCTCCAAGCGCTTGGCGCTGCGCCGGTTCTGGGCGGCGGGGAGGCAGGTCTCCTCGGCTGGGTCAGGCGGAGACCGCTGGCTCGGGCACTCCGCCCGGCCGACAGAGCGCTCCAAGCGCTTGGTCTTGCGGAGCGCTCAACGCGCTCCACGCTGCAGCCGCCGTATCTGGGCGGCAGGGAGTCAGGTCTCCATGGCCGGGCCAGGCGGAGGCCGCTGGCTCAGGCGCTCCGCCCGGCGCGACAGAGCGCTCCAAGCGCTTGGTCCTGCGGAGCGCCCGACGCTGCAGCCGCCGGATCTGGGCGGTGGGGAGGGAGGTCTCCACGGCCGGGCCAGGCGGAGGCCGCTGGCTCAGGCGCTCCGCCCGGCGCGACAGAGCGCTCCAAGCGCTCGGTCCTGCGGAGCGCCCGACGCTGTAGCCGCCGGATCTGGGCGGTGGGGAGGGAGGTCTCCATGGCCGGGCCAGGCGGAGGCCGCTGGCTCAGGCGCTCCGCCCGGCGCGACAGAGCGCCCGACGCTGCAGCCGCTGGATCTGAGCGGTGGGGAGGGAGGTCTCCACGGCTGGGCCAGGCGGAGGCCGCTGGCTCGGGCGCTCCGCCCGGCGCGACAGAGCGCTCCAAGCGCTCGGTCCTGCGGAGCGCCCGATGCTGCAGCCGCTGGATCTGGGCGGTGGGGAGGGAGGTCTCCACGGCTGGGCCAGGCGGAGGCCGCTGGCTCGGGCGCTCCGCCCGGCGCGACAGAGCGCTCCAAGCGCTCGGTCCTGCGGAGCGCCCGATGCTGCAGCCGCTGGATCTGGACGGTGGGGAGGGAAGTCTCCACGGCCGGGCCAGGCGGAGGCTGCTGGCTCGGGCACTCCGCCCGGCCGACAGAGCGCTCCAAGCGCTCGGTCTTGCAGAGCGCTCAATGCGCTCCACGCTGCAGCCGCCGGATCTGGGCGGTGGGGAGGCAGGTCTCCTCGGTCGGGCCAGGCGGAGGCAAGACCGCTGGCTCGGGTGCTCTGCGCGCTCGTCGCTGCAGCAGCTGGCTCCAGGCACCGAGCCGGCAGGCTTCCTCCTGCTGCTGCTGCAGCCAGCGTTCTGAGTCCCGCTGGCTGGTTGGGGCGCTTGGCGGTCTCTCTCCACATGGCATGGAGGTATGTCTTATTTTCGGGGTATGTCTTATGTTTAGCAAATGTTTAAAAATCCTGCCATGGCTTACTTTATGGCTACGCCTTAAAAAAGGGGAAACACGGTAGGAAGAGTCCTGCTATGCCAAACCAAAAGTCATGCTTCCATGAAACCCACAAGCAGGACTTGAAGGCAATAACTTAAGAACCATCAAGCCAAACATATTCAGCCCACCAGGAGCGCCTTAATCCATTTTCTCCCCACCAGCCTGGAACTGGTTTGTTGATGCATCAGTGCTTTGTTGAGGAACTGGCTGGTGGGCTGCGTTTGACTTGAAGGACCAAAAGGCGTGCATACCTGTTCTGGTTGTGTAGGCTTGTTCCATTGCCACAGTGACCCACTGGCACATTTCCATTGTGATGGCATCCCAGTGTGCTGACATGTCATATTATTATTATTATTATTATTATTATTATTATTATTATTATTATTATTTGCTGCAGGAAATCCCCTTCTATCACATCTGGAGTGGCAGCCAGCGGGCACTTCACTGCACCTTCACTCTGGAGAGACACAGCCCAGCTTCCACAGAACTTACCTGCAAGATTTGTGTTCGGCAAGTGGAAGGAGAAGGGCAGATATTTCAGCTGCACATTACCCTTGGAGAGGTGAGCCAAGGGGATCCAGGCTGCGGAAGCAAGCAGGCTGTGTGCTTGGTTGGTAGAAGACAAGTGGAGCAGAATAAAATTTAACAGGAATCCCAGTGGCCTCTCTGAGCTATTGGCTAGAATTAACTGGCCACACATTGTGAGCCATTGCTGACTCCTAGAACTTGCTAAAGAAGGCCACATTCTCTGACATGGATGTGGCACTGCATGGGATATGTAGTCTGCAGGGATATGTAGAGCAGAACCTATTATTGCATACATTTAAGTTCCCTACCTAGGAAAATGTAACCTTCCTTCCACTAGTGAGGAAGCCATATGGCATCAGCTGCTTATTGAACATTCATTTTGATTTGTTTGCAGGGAGGTTATACAGTGTTGCATTAAGCAGTCGTTATTCCATTTTCCAGTGCATTTTCCCATCACTTCCCTTACTACAGAAAGTTCAATTGTGGGGAGGGGGTCTTTTGCACAAGAGCACAAGACTGCCGAAACCATTTTAATTGCACAGTGTGATTTTGCCACTGAATCCCAGCCACAAAATAACAACGGTCTGCAAACAACCTAATTCTTCTGTCCTGGTTACATGCTCTGACTCTCCAAGACCCGCTATTGTTCAAGCATGCATGTTGATATCCGAAGGGTGATTTTTCTCTGGGTTCAGTGAAGCCGGAGAATGCGATGCCACTATGCAAGTCAATGATACATATTTTAAAGGCATGATATTTACCCTTCTCTCTCCCATTATTTCTATTTCTGACCATCCATGCATACCGGGTTGCCTAATGCATTTCAGTGCATTCTATTGGATTGTCCCTTTCTCAGAGTGCCTCTTTCGACCTGCTTTTGCCAGTAGGTTTGCAAAGAAATGCAGAAATCCTATCAAAGTTATGGGACTGAAATAAACAAAAAAGTGAATTGCATTGAAGTTTGTTTGTTTTTTTAAACCCACAAAGGTGAGATTAGTTCAGGTTTTACACGTGGAGCTCAAATTGCTTTTACAACTCTCTCCCGGTATTTTACTGGAAGCTGGTTGCTTTGTTCAGAAATCAGGAGAGAGGCATTTGTAATGTGAATACGACCATTAAAGAATATGAGCATTCCCACCAGTGTAAGAATCATAGGTGTCTTACAACCTATCTAAAGCAAGGGCTACATTAAGCCTCATGTGTGAAAACACTCAAGACCTGATTCAGAGGAAGAAAAATCACTTTTTGAGTTGTTGTTTTATAAGCCAGCCTATTAATTTGTCATGTACTAGCTACTAGCAAAACCCACCATGTGACAGATTGGCCATGGTAAGCTTCTATCCATAGATCAGATATATCAGATGGAGTTTTATCACATGCTCATCGCCCAAAGCCCCTGTATCAGGATCAGGGCCTTTTTAGTGGTGGCACTGCCCTTCTGGAACAAATCTTTAAAGTGTTTTTTATTTCAATTCACATTTTGCTGATTTTCCATGATAAGTTAATTACTACTGCTCAGTTTTAAAGGGGTGCAACGTAGTCTTAATATGATTATCTGTATGTAGTATATTTGCAATTTTGTTACAACACATTGGGGAGGGGAATTGGACCCTAAAAGGCAGCTTATAACTTATTTACTTAATTAGTAAAAATAAAAAATTGCCTCTAAATCTGACAGACGCCAGTGAGCCTACGCCCTTTTTTGTTTTCCAGAACTCCAACTCCTTTGATGCCTTGCGTTCCTATCCTGGCAGTGCCCTGACGACTCAGCTGGGGCCATATGCCTTCAAGATCCCTCTGTCGATACGACAGAAAATCTGCAACAGCCTTGATGCCCCCAACGCCAGAGGAAACGACTGGCGGCTCCTTGCTCAGAAACTTTCCATGGACCGGTGGGTTTTGTTTCAGCACTTTGCCGTCAGCCATCCTTGCAGGAAACACAAGAGCCGAAGGAGCTGCTTGTTTGCACTGATTTAATTCTTTATTCTGATATCTGTGGGCTGCCTCTTGGATCAAAATCCTTGCTCAAAACAATAAATAGTGCAATACACTAGAAGAGAGGGGGGGAAACCTCATAAAACAGCAAACATAAATAACATTAAACATGAACTTTCAGCCAACTATCAAATATCTGGGAACATTTTTACTGCCCTACTAAAAATATAGAAGAGTTTTCCAGCAGGCAGGATAGAAGAACATAAGAAGGGCCTGCTAGATCAGGCCAATGACCCATCTAGTCTAGCATCCTGTTCTCACAGTGGCCAACCAGATGCCTGAGGAATAACTGCAAGCGCAGGAGGAACTCTCCCCTGCTGTGGTTTCCAGCAACTGGCATTCAGAAACATTGCTGCCCCTAGCTGGGGAGGCAGCCACTCTCTTAGGAAAGCCACTCAGGTTGATTCATTCCTTTGTCTTAAGGCCCAGGTGCCCAGAGCAGAAATAAAATAAAATAGAACTTGTTATGTGCCCAAACAGTTGGGTGTTCTAAGCAGTTGCTGAAACATCATCATGGGTCATCAGGATGTATACTTCATTCAAAAAGTGAAAAGGGTGCCAGTTGGAGGTTCCCCAGACAGGGGCGTAGCCAGGATCAAAACTAGGGGGGGGCAAGCCATGGTCGTTCAGGGGCAGGGCCAAGGCACAGAAGGGGAGGGGCCACAAAGTGGGCGGGGCTAAAGGGCCAACGGGCCTGATGACATCGTGGCGGTGGCAGCAGCGGCCACCTTGTGCTTCTGGGGCTGGTAGCGTTGGCGGCTACCCTGCTTGGCTGGAGAGGACGGGAGGGTCGGGCAGGCGAGAGGGGGTGGCAGGGCGGGCGAGGGCGAGGCAAGACATGGCCGCAGCCACGACAGCTCCGAGGCGTTGCTGCATATCAGCATAATATTTCAACCATGGTTCAAGCCCCACCTTAGGAAAAAAATCCTGCATTGCAGCGGGTTGGACTAGATGACCCTTGTGGTCCCTTCCGACTACAATTCTACGATTCTATTGATATATTACCATACCATATGCATCGTTCTGCTTTCTTGAATTGTCCTACTCCTAGGCATAGCAGCCAACTCCTAGAGGCCTAGGTGCCTCTCCCCCCCCCCCAATTACTGGTGAATACCGTATTTGAAAGAGTCATCCCCCCATGTTGATGGGCTTTCTATGTGGGGCTTATCTGCCCCCCCCGTATTTTATTAAGGATGGAAGAGGGAGGGAAGGAAGGAAGAAATAGAGAGAGGGATAACTCATATTTGTGGGTGCCTCTGGGTGACGCTGGAACAGGAGCCTTGTAAGCAGCTTTCGCTCTGCTTGATTTACAGCAGGCACGTCCAACAGGTAGATTGTGATCTACCAGTAGATCACTGGATGTCTGTGGTAGATCACTGGTAGGTCACTGGCACCCCTAAAAAAAGCTCACCCAAAATTTTCCTCCTCCCTCAAAAAAGTTGAACTATGACCTGAAACCCTAAACAAAAATGGGCCTCCCTCCTAAAAGAAGCTCAACAAGTTTGACCTAAACCCCAAAAAACAGGGCTTCCCTTCCTTTAAAAAAAACTCAATAGCTTTGACCTGAACCCCCCAAAAGGGGGTAGATCACCCCCAGTTTTAAACTCTGAGTAGATCAGAGTCTCTTGGGAGGTGGCCACCCCTGATTTACAGTATACAGATGCAGGAGGAGGGGCAGACTAGAACACCAATGCTTTTTATAAACATCACTGTGTCTGTCAAAGCTACAGCCCCCCCTTTCTTATTCACTTCTTTTTAGCCTTGCAGAGCCACCTTATTCAAATTGAATCCTCTGAGTCTGCACCCTCATTAAATCGCCAATAGAACTCTTAATGCTCCTGAATGCTCATTAACAACTGCCACTTAAGAACAATAGGGTGAAATGGTCAGCTATCGAATCTTGCCTGGGGATATATGCTCCATTGTCTTAACTGCTTAACTACTGGTAGCCACTTTGCTTTATTTATTTGATGTGTTTTTGTTACTGCTGTGTCCCCCCCCCCCAGCAAGCGGAGACTTAGCTGCTCTTGCTAAAGCAAAGCCCTTTCCACTTCAGTTTTTGGAGGGGAAAAGTGCTGGTTATGGTCTGTAAAATACATTAATTTTTTTGCTTCTAGGGGGGGCAGCTGCCCCCTTCTGCCCCCCCTGCCTACGCCCATGTCCCCAGAATGAGATGTAGGAGCTGGGAAGCCACTGCCAAGCCAAGGGCTTCTATACCATGTAGCCTAGGTAAGGCACTTGGCTTCACCCTGGTCACTGTGAGCAGTAAGTTCCATACTGCTGTAACTTAGAGCATCCATTTTTTGTTAAAGCAGCAGCGTTCATTTGCTGAGTGACTTCCCTGTGGAGACTTTTGTCAGTGTGTCATTGGCCTTGGTTTAAAGATATCAGGGGCCCTTGGGGTACCATCCCAGAAAAAGGTCAAAGAAACTAGGTCAGCAAAAACCCTGGGCTCCTCTATGTCAGTAAAAATTTGTAGCAGATCTATTTTTTTCCCACCCTGCTGACCCCTGGTTTCCTCGTGTATATTCCAGGATCCTCTAAAAGTTTGCCTTTCGTTTTTATTTTAAAAAGTGTTGTACCTAATTTTGGAATCACAGAATCATAGAGTTGGAAGGGACCACGACCTGCAGTGCAGGAATTCCCCCCCCCCACCAACATGGGGCTTGAATCCACAACCCTGAGATTGAGTCTCATCCTCTACCAACTTAGCTATCCACTCAGGGGAAAAAATCATAATATCCCTCCTTCAGCAGTGTTCTGGCGAGTGTCCTTGGGTGAATGAAAATCTTGCCATGTTCTACTTTGCTCCAAACAGCTTTTTAAAAGTGGGAGTTATGTTTTAGACTTGGTAGGAGCTGCTTCACCAAAATCAGGCACTTCCATCTCTGTTTCCCCCTCAAGTCCTGTTCTGAATTTGTGTCCGTCCGTCCGTCCCCCATTGGTCATACGCAGTAATCACTAAAGGCCTAGCCCTTAGTTCAGGGATGGGGACCTGTGGCTCTCTAGATCAGGCATCCCCAAACTTCGGCCCTCCAGATGTTTTGGACTACAATCCCCATCTTCCCCGACCACTGGTCCTGTTAACTAGGGATCATGGGAGTTGTAGGCCAAAACATCTGGAGGGCCGCAGTTTGGGGGTGCCTGGTCTAGATGCTGATGGATTGCTGCTCTCATGGACCATGCTGGCTGGAGCTAATGGGAATCCCAACATCCTTGCCTTATGTGCTCTCATGGAATCTGTGTGGGAATACATCAATACGTTTTATTATTAGCCCCGTGATATCACAGAGGTCTAATGGGAAAACACTGATGCCAACCATCTCTCTCCTTCCCTTTCCCTCTCTCATTTGTTTTCTTTCCTGCACAGGTATCTGAATTTCTTTGCCACCAAAGCCAGCCCAACAGGAGTCATCCTGGACTTATGGGAAGCCCAGCACCAAGATGATGGGGATCTTAATACTCTGGCCAGTGCCTTGGAAGAGATGGGCAAGAGCGAGATGCTGGTTGTCATGGCAACAGAGGGGGACTGCTGATGCAGCTCTCGAGAAGACTTCTGGCAATGGCCGAGTGGAAGGATGGAGTGAGAGAGGGAGAGTAAATGGCGGGAGCAGCCCTTTTGGGAACTGATAGGGAAAGGGCTGCAAGGAAGAAGCAGAGCCGTAGCGTGACTCTGAAGAGATTGGAATGGGGTTCCTTCTCCCTTCTCGCACTCCTTCCTCCTCAAATCACAATCAGCCTTAGAGATCCATATTGCGCAGTTTACAAGCAATCCAAGTGTTAAAAGACTCCTTTCCTCCTTCTCCTCAAAGCCTTGGAAATGGGGCACAAAAGCAATGTATCATTGCTCTCCGTGACCGCAGCCTGTGGCAGTTGTGGTCTCCTCAGCTTCTGCTGCCTCGTGTGGCTTCTGAGGGCTGCTAAGAATCTGGGTTGGGGTTGTTGTTTTGTTTTGTTTTTCTTTTCCTGTCCTCTTCCCATTCCCTGCCTTGTTCTCCCTTTATTTCTTCTTTGCTGGCAATTTATGCTTTGAAGAGTCGAGTACAATCTAGAAAAGACTGCTTACTCCTGTCAAAAGCTTCAAACAGCTTTAAGACACATTTAAAAAATGGAAAAGGGAAAAAAAGGAAAACAGTTTCTTAGGAAACGCAAGTAATTTATTATCCAGATCTTTGGATGCATCCTTTTTTAAAAATTCAATAAGAATCTTTCATGTATGTGAGAGCAAGAGTATCATGGCACTCAGAGAAAGGGAGAGGGAGAGAGAAAACGCAATGATGTTTTAGTGAAAATTAAACAATATCAATTTATGTGGTAACCTTTGATCAGGTAGGATTGATGATTTGACCTGAGCCTCATATGTGTCTTAAAGGGAAAACTTTTTCTTCTCTTTATCATTTTGCTTGCATCTCTTTCTCTGACTATAGCAGAATGAATGGGAATAAGTCTGAAAATTCACTCACAGGAGAACTAACCTGTTTCTGGAAAAGAAGCTGAGAGAAATTTCTTGGGGAGCTTTCTTGAAAGACCAATACAGTACAAACCCTTCACACTCTTTCCGGCCCACCTCAGAATCTGGTGAAGTGCCCAGATATGCCCAGATGGTATTTTCCCCTGGTCTTGTCTCAATTACGTTTGGAGCCACTCTTGCTTTGCATAACCTACTTGTCCTTGTGTGGGCCATTCCAGTAGAACAAAGTCCAGTTAGTACAGGAACAAGTCTCAGGCCAGAATCAAGATAGCTCCATTGAGGAATGTGTAAAAGGTTTTCTTGTGCTCAGAATGACTTTTGGCCAAGGGGGGTTGGGATGAGACAAGGACTCCCCCCACCCCACTCTTGCTATGCTATGCAGCCCAGGAAGCTGGAGTTCAAAAATCCTAACTGAGATGGTGAAGGCTTAGCAATCAAGGGTGTGTCCAGTCTGTCACTAATTTTAGGTGGGATTCAACCACATGATGACAAATCCAGGTCATGAAATTATAGAATCATAGAATTGTAGAGTTGGAAGGGACCCCAAGGGTTATCTAGCCCAACCCGCTGCAGTGCAGGAATCTCAACTAAAGCATTCATGATGGAAATCCATCTCTGCTTAATCTCTAGAAATCCATCTCTGCTTAATCTCTGCTTAATAACCCCCAAGAAAGGAGAGTCCACCATCTTTCGAGGGAGTCCGCTCCACTGTCAAACAGCTCTTAGTGTGCACATGCACTTCCTCGGGGAATGTCAGCCATTGTTCTCATATGCCGCAGACAACTTGTGCGCTCGGAACCTCAACCTGTTCCTAATAGGAGGCACTTTATTTCCAGGTTTCTTCGTAGGAAAGATAGTATCTGTTTAAGGTAGTGCTAACTTCCCTGCAGTGTCTGACTAGGCATCAAGCAGATGACACCTGCTAGGTGAGATGAAGGTGTGCTACCGCTTCCACTCGTGGGTAAAGTTACCTGCAAGTGTGTGCATCACATCCATTTCAAGCAGTCTGAATTTTTGAAAGCATGAGCAAAACTCCCACTGTTTTTGAGTGATAGGATCCAGGACTGAACAAAGATACCCTTAATGTGTAGTTATTTGAGAGGAATAAGAAATGTTAATGGTGACACTTCGAACTGGAGGAGCAGAAACTTCCCACCAGTGTTGTTTCAAACTGTGTTTCAAGTGACTATATATATATAATGAGAAAAATGTTCCAGCCTTTATACAGGAGTATCTCAAAGACCTGGTTTGCACGCCGAATTCAGCCATAGTTGAATGTGAACAAGCCTACACTCCTGAAATTGTGGGCACTTAGTTCTACCGCTGCTGTTGCTGCTACCACCACCACCACACAGCCAAGAAACAAGCCACAGTCTGAATTTTGACATAGGAACCCAGGATCATGGTTTGCTTGCCCCCAAACAAGCCACAAAAGGTACACCAAGAACAAATCTTGGTTTCTGCCTGTGATTTGCTAGGAAGAAAACAAACCGTGGTCCCAGGTTTGGATGATACCGGTATGACAAGCCAGACAGTGGTTGGCTTGCTGGCAGTACAGCCAGAGCAGAAGAAGAGCAAAGTGCCAGCAATTTCAGCAGCGTGAGCACACTTTGGCTCATTTACATTAAACCATAGTTTAATGCACACCAGGCCACTCGAGTTTTAAGTTCTTCACACTTTTCTTTTTTGTTCCTAGACCTCATGATCGAAGGAGGGAACATTTGCTTGAAGATTAGAAGCCACAGTGTTGTATTATCATGTTGGAATAATGTTTGTGGTTAGCCCACGTGTGTGTGTGAGAGAGAGGGAGAGGGAGAGGGAGAGGGAGAGGGAGAGAGAGAGAGAGAGAGAGAGAGAGAGAGAGAGAGAGAGAGAGGGAGAGAGATTTGGAATCTCTGAGCTTGTTATAGGTGATTCTCATTCCAGACAGTTTAGCTGCAGAATTCCACAAGGACTCAAAGCTAATAATGGGTGGCATTGTGATAATTTTTGTTTCTATCGGTAATGCTTTGCAGTGCCTTACCTTTTTCTCTATATTGCAGGCGTCCAATAGAAGAGAAGTAAATTACACAACAAGAAAAACGTTAAATGAGTATTCGTGAACAGTGCAAATGGCTCCCTTGTATGTGATAGCTTACTAAAAAGAGGAAAGGATATTGTTTGAATCGCCCCAGATTGAAGTAAATTATTAATAAACTCAGCCACCAGGCATAATGATTTTAAAAAAAACATGTTAAATGTATGGCAACAAGATCTTAGGTGGAAATGCAGCAGAAGTTCATTTCCTCTTAGCAGGAAATATTTTTAAAGATTTGCAACTGCTGCACACACAGTGCCCAGTTCAGGTAGTTCTTCATACTTTCCTTTCAGTGAGGTTTCTAGCCCTCATTATCACAGGAGAAAGCAGCTAGACGTCTGCAGTGTACTTGGATATGAATTGCAACTAATTGGGAGCAGATTTTTGAGTTGGCAGTAGGACTGTAGGTCTCAGTTTTGCCATTGCTGCCTATTCTATTTTGCCAGATCTTTCCAGCATGAGAAAATTAGATTTGGTACAGAACCCAGATTAAGGGATACAAACCTTGCAGTATAAGGGTAGTTCCAGCAGTAAAATTCTAATGCAAATGCACCCGTATTACCTTACTTTCGTATATATTTATATATGTATATATTTCTATTTGCATTGGCCTTTGGTTATCCGTTATTCTTCAGGTTGTTGCAAGCACTGTGTAGTTGCAGGGTATTTTTTCTTATAGTCACTACCTCTTAAAAAGATTGTCTTCTTCCATAAAGCATAGCATGGCACCAAGAGCAGTACTGCCTCATCATACTGATCCTTTCATTTTTAACTCTTCCCCTTCCCACGAGGACACGTTCGTAGGCAATAACTTTAAAGACAAGGCATGACATAGCAAGTCTTGCACCAGAAGACCCTCGCAATTACCTCATTCTCCTTAAACGGTAGCATGCTCTTGGGGAAAGACAGGTGCTGAAGACAAACAAAAAATTGAATGGCACACCTACTCAGGGAGCGGGATTATGCGGCAGCTTGATAACCAGTAGTTCAAGGAAGGGGAAGCTGTGACCCCCCCAGATGTGGCTGGACTCTCATGGTCCCTGACCTTTACCTATCCTGGCACAGAGAGCCAAACAACATCTGGAGGCCGCAGCTTCCCCATCCCTGCAGTCGTTTCTCAGGATGCAATTTTTTATCTATGTGCCCAAAGAAGGCACCGAAAGCTAGTTGCTGCCTCGTGTTCCTGTAATGACAGTAAACATTTCATACAGGAACCCAGAGACTGAAAATAGTTTGCAGGCAATGCCTGCTTAACCAGAATATATAGCCCCATTGTTTAGAGGTCACTTACAGTGAGAAAACAAATAGAATGCTAAACGTGGACTCTTAATTCAAAAAGACATTTTTGTTGCTTGGAGCCTGGACATCAACACAGAAGGCAAATCCATGGGGGAGGGGGAGGTGTGTGTGTGTGTGTGTGTGTGTGTGTGTGTGTGTGTGTGTGTTTTGTTAAGTGCTGCAAACACAGAGCCTGTTTTCAAGGTGTGAAGTTTTCTTCACTCCTTCTCTTACTCAGGCAAAAAGTCGTTTTCGCTAGCTTTGCAGCCCTGTTCTCTAACCTTTTGGGGTGTTTTGTGAATTTGTGTCATTTGTAGGGTTCAGGTTCGCGGAACCTCCTAGTCCAAACTATACGCTTCTTCAAATTCTTTTGCACCAAAGCAACGTTCCTGTTGCAGCTCAGGTCTCTCAAGAGTATGGTGCAATCAATACAAGATAGAACATGTCAGTATTTGGGTTTTTTGATGGCGCTTCTGGTGACCATGGATTTGGAGACCTTGGGTATCTTTATCTGTACCTGACAAACATTTTTAAAGGACTAGACCTGCTAGATGCAGGGTCCGTAACTCTCTAGTCTGCATAGTTTATCTACCCATTGGCAGGGCATACTTTCTTCTTTCTCACATCGTAGTTGTTAGGGATCTCATATGCAATATACAAATCTGGGAAAATATCCAGATTTTTGGAACCAAATGATGAACTTTCTGAGAATTGCAGCTGGGTTTTGTGTGTGTGTGTGTGTGTGTGTGTGTGTTTTATAGCAAAGTTATTAGTGTTTGTTTCCTGTGTGGCAGCAAAAGAAAAGAAAATTAATCCTCAATCAAAAATAGATACTGTAATCATTTAACCACAAGGTATTTGGGGAGGGCTGCAGGCATTGCTTTCCTTCAACATGGCATCAGATGAGAGCACAATAGGGTTTTTTGTAACATTTTCAGCTAGCTGGAATATTATATATTATATGACTGAACTGCTTGCTGATAAATTGAACAGAAGAAATTCATCTACACATTCCATTTACAAAGGGAGATTGTATTAGGGGTTTGTGAGAAATTTAAAAAGAAGCCTCCAGTCTTTAACCTGATCTCTTGCTGTACGTCAGGGTGATTTGCTTTAGAATTGCATTTAGTCAATTAAGTTAAAGGTTCAGGCTGGAAACACAATTAGGCTTTGAAATGTTTAGCTAAGTAAGTGAACGTTACTACTTTCTATAGAAATGGGTTATGAGATTTAAAATTACCTGCCTTTAGATTCCAGGCGCAGAGCGTGTTAAAAGTGTGCGCATCTCTCTCTGTGCATCTCCACACCCCCACACCCAATATTGCTTCTCATGTTCTGTTGTTGTCCCTGTTTTTGCTTTGGTCACGTGGCCACATGGAATCCGTGAAGGTTTCCGCCCATTCACAATTTTCTCAGTCGCATGAGCAATCCCTGCAGTGATCCAGAGACCAGTTCATGCGAGAAGGCCACTTCCTCTATATGTCTGAATGTACCTTAAGACCTTTAACGTAAATCTGGGGTGAATGTGCTCAGCTCCTGCTTACTGTGTATCCTCCGCATGCTGATGCGATCGTGTGACTGTGGGATGGGTGGGTGGAGAAGCTGAAGATATATGAATCTCAGTAGTACACATAGTGGTGTAAATTCATATTGGCACTGACAGGCCTAAGACATTTTGGCACCTGAGACGAACCACAAAAAGGCACCCCCCTCCTTGCCAGGGAAGAAGGGGGTGGATGAAGATCTACATCAGGATCTGCTGCCCCTGTGGGTCTTACCGCCTGAAGCGGTCACCTCACCTTGTCTCGTGTGTGGGCCTGCCATATAAATTGAGGGAGCTGTTGGGGAGAGAGTGATCTGTTAAGAGGCCAACCTGCCTTAGTCTTTACTCACTGCATTTGTGTGAATTGGATACTGGATGTGCAGATATGTGCATTCAGTTATGTAAGAGAGAGAGAGAGGATTCAGAAGTAGAAATCTGGGGTGGGTGGGAGAGAGAGAGAGAGAGAGAGAGAGAGAGAGAGAGAGAGAGAGAGAGAGAGAGAGAGAGAGAGATCAGTACTATATAACAGATTAGGGGTGCATGGGTGTGCAATAGGGAGCAGCGTCAGGAAGTGTGCAGAGTTCACCCTCTTTCTCTTTGCTTCTTGTTCAGAAGAGTGTATGTTGACCAAGTAGGGAGCCCTTTTGCTTAGAAAGCACCCTCTGCTCACACAAAGGAGGGTTGTGCCTGTCTTTTTCCCTCCCCCACTGTCTCTTAAGGTGCTCTCTGTGGTCACACTGAGCTTTGTGACATGGGCAGCCTATGCCATCGTTTGGGTGAAAGCAAACCACGGTTTCCTTTCTCCCCTTAAGAGTGTCCTTCATTCTCTTGCTCTCCATTCTGTTTTCATATTTATACGTCCAGGTGGGGGTTTGTTTTGGTGGGGGGAGGGGTTCCGGAAGCATCCTCAAAACACGTGTCTGTTTATTCTGTAAACTAAGAACTGTAAATAAGGTTTAGCATTCCTATTGTAACAAATTAATTTTTATGCAATAAATTATATTTCCTAGTCTAATAAAAAGTTTAAAATTAAAACCAACTGTGTGTGACTCGTTAGTTTAGCTCCCTGTGGACAGAAAGCTGCCTGATAAATTAACATGTGCTATTAAGGTAAGACGGGGAATATGCAGGAGAAATGATTTTGAGGAGATATGGAAGGTGTCTGTAGAATTTGTTCCGCTAAAATGTAAAGGGGTCAAAACGATCGCAAGAGGTGTTGAAATTTTGGGAGGTTGGATAGTTACAATGGAATGGTCTCGGGGGTGGGGTGCATAGCTGCCAAGTTATCCCTTTTTTAAGGGAAATTCCCTTATGCTGAATAGGCTTCCTCGTGAGAAAAGGGAAAACTTGGCAGCTATGGTGGAGTGCACATTTGTATTGTATTTATTTTTAATACTTTGTCAAAATAAAAGAAAAAAGAAAGCTCCCTACTACACAGGTAAGATTTGGGACTTGGGTGGCACTTTTAGTGGTGACAGGTTGGCTGAGGGATCCAGGCCAGGAGCCATATGTTTAGGTAGAGGGCAATATTAGCACCTAAACAGCCTCAATGGTCATCTACCATATTGTTGGTGTTCAATATAATTATCGGCTAAGCCATAGTTATCCAAAAGCCAACATTCTCACATATAGTTTCAAATGAAGTCACCTCTGGTTTGCAGTGGTACTTCCTGAAGGCTGAAGTTTTTAAATAGTATTATTCGAACTGTTCTGAGTACTTTTCAATTTTGATTTTCCGGGAGGCAGGGAGAGACAAACTATGAATTCTGATAGTGTGGAAGTCCTCTCCCTCTCATGAAATCAGCTAGACTTCACAAATAGGAAACTTTCTAATAAACTCTGCTTGGACACATTGTTTTTCAGCAATGGTGAAATTGTTTGCTTTTTTAAAAAAAACGAGAAATTTCAGCTTAGCTCTAAATAAATAAAACTGGCTCAACTATTGAAATCCAACTAACTTTCCTTCTTTTCTCTCCTTTGGCATTCTCCATTTGCTTACTTATGCTTCAATCAAGGCAATTTAAAATTTCCTTTTCTGTTTTCTCATTAGTATTGTTGGACACGAATACTGTGCTACTGTATATCATCATCAGCTCCTATGGTGTTTCCCTTCTAATTCATAGAACAGGGAGGACCCAATTGAAACACTTTGCAGTTTGCCATTACGCAAGTGGTCCATAAGGTGGCAGCATTGCTCTTCCGCCACTGATCAGTTGCAGTGAGTTTATTATCCTAACTCCATCTCTCCTGCTTGATCAGAAGTCACAGCCATCGATCTATTAATCATTTATTATATTACCCAGCTGCTTAATACTTTGGCTAACATTAGGTGTGGTCTGACATTTCTTAACACAGGCTGAGAAGCATGTTTGCTTCCTTAATGTATCAGAGTTGGCCACAACTATTGCAATATTAAGTGCAATGATCTTGTGTTAAAGTTATCACAGCAAGCTCTTTGGGAAAGCTCAAATTAGCTCCCTGGGAATGGTGGTTCAAGAAGGTTATTGTCTTCTTGAGCAACCATTATGTTTTCCAGAACAATGTAAGCCTCTTCCCCCCCCCCCCCCACTGCACCGGCAGCTTAGGGGCAGCTCCGTTACAGAGTCTGCATTTGGAGCAGGGGCTACTGGTTCACAACCCCTGAGCCACAAGTTGCTATAGGCACTTCGTTTAACTACTAGCACTGAGGGCAGGATCCTGGGGAATATCTGAACCATTACCCAGCACCTGCCTTGCCATTCAGCAGAGTAGGGCAGCTGCCTCAGGCGGCAGATACTGGGAAGGCATCAAGCTGCAGCATACCAAGTCAGACCCATTGGTCCATCCAGAATGGTACTGTCTATACTGACTGGCTGCAGCTTAGGAGTCTCCTCCAGTCCCTTTTGGAGATGCCAGAGATTGAACCTGGGCCTTCTGCATGTAGGCGACTACAAAATTGCTGAGGCCCAGACCCTGAGCCTCGGGGGGGGGGCCTGGACCACAAACAATAAATTGCCAAATAAATTTTGGTATCCCAATGTTTTAAGGCAGGCATCCCCAAACTTTGGCCCTCCAGATGTTTTGGACTACAATTCCCATCTTCCCCGACCACTGGTCCTGTTAGCTAGGGATCATGGGAGTTGTAGGCCAAAACATCTGGAGGGCCACAGTTTGGGGATGCCTGTTTTAAGGGACCACAGTGTGGCTAAAAATGTCAGTGGCTCAATCTTCAGCAATACCCGAATGTCCCGTAAGCACCAGTACTTAATGATACAATTCAAACATGGCAAAGTGTGACATATACCTTGAGACCAGAACTACTAGGCCGCAGTTCAATTTGCACAACTACTAGGCCCCAGTGCACATTTGCTCAGCAAGTATTACCTACATATTTCTCTTCAGTGAAGGATAAATCAGTGACTATAGATTAAGGGAAAGCTAAGTTTGTGCCACCTCTTCTTGTCTGGTCTGTGGCTAGACAATGTTTGAACACGTATACAGGAGCTTCAGCAATGTTTCAGAGTGAAATTTGTGGAGTACGAATACAAGTCTGGAGGACAGAAGAGAAAAGTGAGGAAAATTAGGATAAGGGCTGCAGCAGAATGCAAAGGTGAGAGAGTCTTTCACAACTTCACATTCCTTATGGCCCTCAAGATCAACCCTATTAATTTCAAATACCTCATGATATAAAGAAGGCTGATCGCCGAAGAATTGATGCTTTTGAATTATGGTGCTGGAGGAGACTCTTGAGAGTCCCATGGACTGCAAGAAGATCAAACCTATCCATTCTGAAGGAAATCAGCCCTGAGTGCTCACTGGAAGGACAGATCCTGAAGCTGAGGCTCCAATACTTTGGCCACCTCATGAGAAGAGAAGAATCCCTGGAAAAGACCTTGATGTTGGGAAAGATTGAGGGCAAAAGAAGGGGACGACAGAGGACGAGATGGTTGGACAGTGTTCTCGAAGCTACGAACATGAGTTTGACCAAACTGCGGGAGGCAGTGCAAGACAGGAGTGCCTGGCGTTCTATGGTCCATGGGGTCACGAGGAGTCGGACACAACTAAACGACTAAACAACAACAACCTCATGATCTTTGTTTTCCTTCCCTTTACTACGAACTATATGGTGGACACAACATTTTATGTAGACCTAAGCAGGAAGAGAGAAGATTGTCCGCTTTTGATGAATGGTACCTAATGAATTAAGCTTGATTGAACTATTAGACCCAATAGCCAAATTCCATTTGCAATAATGGATATCATTTGCCTGTTTTCTTCTTCTGGCAGAGAACTGGGTGTGCAGTAGTGGGCTTTGGCAGTTAACTAAAGTCCTTGGGCAAAAGGGAAGGAAACAAGTCTCTGATGCATGCTGGAGTGCCATTTTAGATTCCAGGGAGGGAGTTCAAACACCTCTTCATTGATGCATTTGACAGTAACCATGAGTGGTTTCCTTTGTATGCCTCCTAACAGGTACAGCAAGGTCATTCACACATGACACGTCCTGTTTCTGTTATTTAAAATGAAGCAGCCGATTTTGTACTACTCTTCCCTAGGCCACACCCCTTCTCTCTAGGCCACGCCCCTCACTGGCCCTGCTATGTATCTCAAGAATTTTTGCTTGGCTGGAATTTGTCTTTAAGACCTGATAACACCTTTTGCTTGTTTGAATGAAAGGCAGGGATGGGCAGGGTGTAGAAATGTACGGTAGAAATGTAGAATTTGCAATGGTTGCCCTGCCCACTTTTGTCTCTGGCCTTGTTCACCACAAGGGAATGCAGC
Organism: Zootoca vivipara; assembly: GCF_965207765.1. Lineage (NCBI taxonomy): Eukaryota > Metazoa > Chordata > Lepidosauria > Squamata > Lacertidae > Zootoca > Zootoca vivipara. The sequence continues at coordinate 27,653,389 of NC_142588.1, read as the reverse complement.
TCTCAGAAGAAACACAAGTTACCTGATTTGGAGTAAGTCCTACTAATCTAAATAGGGTTTGCTAAAGAAACATTACTCTGTGTGCAGAACCTTAGCACAGATTACTGAACCTCTGTATGGGCTTCAGCCTTATAATGTGTGTGATCTGCTGAAAGGGAAACCAGGAAGTTTTGGTTTTTCTGTTTTGTTTTTTCAAAGTAGCCCAAAATGAATTAAAATCAGTAGTAAGACTGAAAAGACTCTGACGCTTTGTGAACAGTGGCCATAGCTGGCTAAGGAAAAGAATGTGAGGGAAACCAAAGCAAATTATCAGTGAGAAAATACATATTACAAGTGTATGAAAGCCTGCAAAAGCTGTTACAGGCCACCAGACAAATCTGTACAGTATTACTGATTGAATACATCCAGCTTTTGGCTTTCTAAGCAGTTTTTAATGGGTAATATTTTCTTGATGGACCAGAACAGCTTGGGCTAAATGCAGGTTTCCCCCGCTACCCACCCTAATTGTATTGTTTACCCTGGCAGGCTGTCACAGTCTCTTGTGCTAATCTGATCTGAGGCGCTTTTTCAACAGTGCCTTTTCTGACATGATCGACCACAGCAGCTTGGAAATATCAAGCTCGTCCCTTCTGAGCTGATGGCTTACAGGCCAAGACAGGCTGAGCAATCTCTTCCTCGGGTGCTCTGGTGGCCTGGGTTGGCCATGCCGTTGAAAGCCACTGTGCTCTTATGGATTTCTTCTAATTTTACACATGTCTCCATTTGGTAACCTGCTTTAGGGGCATGCAGAAGTTTCTCTTTTGTCTGTTTTATGGAAAACAAAAACCATTTGCAGCCTTGCTGAGTTATTTTTGTTAGCTCTGGAGGCCAATCATTCTGATATCTCTTCAACCAAGAAGGAGGCGTCTAAGGGCAAGTTATACCCTTTCTACACAGGTACTGATCAGAGGATGTTGGTATTTGTGGTTCACAGATGCTTTCAGTGTTAGAATCTACCCCCCCCCCCACACACACACTTTTTAAAAATAAGATTTTATTAAAGCTATTTCACAATGCAGTAAGTTAAAAGAAACTAATCTAAATGAAAACAAAACACAGAAAGAGAAAATGCAGAGTCCTCTCTCAAAGGTAACCCTTGTCTCACACAGAAAGTGGTGGACCTTCACAGCTCTCACCTGGGAGCTTTCCTTTTTTTCTCCCCCAGTATCTCACCCTGGTGTCCTCCGGATAGGAAAAAGAAGATACGAAGCTACCTTATACTGAATCCATCTAATCAGTACTCGCTATACCAAGTGGTAGCAGCTGTCAGGCCTAGGGAATGAACATGGAACCTTTGGCACACAGATGTGCTCCACCACTGAGCTATGGTCCCCACTCCTTGCTTTGGGCTACAACTCCTGTTAGCTCCAGTCAGCATGTAGAATGACCAGACATGACGGGAGTTGTAGTCCACAACATCTGGAGGGTCACCATATTGGCTACCCAACATGCAAGCTCCAGGTGTTAGAAGGACACAGTGACACACTACCTAATTATCAATGAAAAACAATAATAACCATGACACAGATATATCTGAACCTATTTAGATATAGTTGGCTTCAGGGAATTCCAAAAGAACAGTGCATTTATATACAGTATATGTTGTTGTTGTTGTTTAGTCGTGTCCGACTCTTCGTGACCCCATGGACCACAGCACGCCAGGCACTCCTGTCTTCCACTGCCTCCCGCAGTTTGGTCAGACTCATGTTGGTAGCTTCGAGAACACTGTCCAACCATCTTGGCCTCTGTCATCTCCTTCTCCTAGTGCCCTCCATCTTTCCTAACATCAGGGTCTTTTCCAGGGAGTCTTCTCTTCTCATGAGGTGGCCAAAATACTGGAGCCTCAGCTTCAGGATCTGTCCTTCCAGTGAGCACTCAGGGCTGATTTCCTTCAGAATGGATAGGTTTGATCTTCTTGCAGTCCATAGGACTCTCAAGAGTCTCATCCAGCACCATAATTAAAAAGCATCAATTCTTCGGCGATCAGCCTTCTTTATGGTCCAGCTCTCACTTCCATACATCACTACTGGGAAAACCATAGCTTTAACTATACGGACCTTTGTTGGCAAGGTCCAACCTGGAGCAGGAACCGGCAAGCCACTCCAGTATCCCTGCCAAGAAAACTCCATGGACAAAGACAACAGGCATACAGTATATACAGAGCATTTATATACAGTATATTGGTTTCCAAGCTGTGCCGTTTGTATGTATAATCATCTCATACAAAAATATGCTGTCAATCGCAATCGAACTTTGTGTGTGCCTTTATCGACCTTAAGTCTGCTTTCATATCTGAAACTTAAAATGGGAAATTTTCACCATCATTGCATCTCCATGCAATGAAATTTCACTCATTTTCAGTGCTATCTCATGGAAGATTAGGGGGTGCCCAAGTCCATTTAAACCAGTAGGTTTAAGCATATGTCAGGTTTGTACCCTTAATTTCTGTCTGTCAAGAATCTGGAGTCAGTCTCGTTACATCAGAACTTATTTCCAAGTGAACTGCCTAAGGAGTGTTTGCAGGCAAGACACAAGTCACAATCTTCCTCTTATTGGCTGTGGCCAACACCACCAATACCCAACGATTTAAACAAAACCTCTTTTTGTACCATCAGAGAGCCTCATCAACCCACAGCTGGGCAACCCATCTAGAACAAATATTAATACTGTACCTCCTGACAATGCTGATTTAGATCATTTGACCAGCAGAGGGGAAATTATCCTAAAGAGGAAGAGAAACAGCTATTTTTAAAAAAAGTGTGGACTGAAGCCTAATTCTCACAGAGCAAACCTATCTGGGTTGTACCATATCAGACTGCAGGCACAGCATTTTTTAAAAAAATCCTCTCTAGACAGAAAATTGGATTTAAGGAAGGAAGGTTCTAGTCCAACCTTTCCCTTGAGATGCTAACATTTCTTCTTAACATCTATAACCCCATTTCGGCTCAGTGTAAGAGTATGTGTAAAGAATTACCCTACACAGCAGGTTGTCTAGAAATTATTAAGATCCTTACCACATTAAAGAGGAAGGAGTTGGGGAAGGCCGGACATGAATTACCTGTACTGGAAGAGTCCATTGATTGTTGTAAATGGCAACACTAAGGCTATCTACACATTAGTGGCCCAAAGCGCAGGGAGCTTATTTTCTACTGCTGCATTTCAAGTCACATTTAGTCTTGTAGGTCATCATCTCCCTCTGCCCTTCTGCCTGGTAGAAAAACAAGCTCAGCCTGCCAGTGCTGATTAAACCCCCGTCCCCAACACCCAAGAATCTAGAGGGCACCAGGCATCTGGTGGACCCGTTCCATTTTTTTTTTATTATTATTATTATTATTATTATTATTATTATTATTATTATTATTATTATTATTATTATTATATCGTCCTATAGTCGGAGGTCTCACTGTAAATACATGGGATTCCTGAACTGAGTGTTAGGTACAGCGAGGGCAAGAAGTGAGGAAGGGGCTTTGGAAATGAATCAGGGGTGCCAATTTGAATAAAATATTCGGGGAGGGGTAGGTATGATCACATGACACAGCGCACGCACGCCATTTGAATGGCGATGTCACGCCCATCAATTTTGCGGTCCCCTGAAATATTTTAGGGGGATCTGCTCTGATATACTTAGAATTAGATAGATCCAGATAGAGATTCCTGAATCGGGCAGCAGTCGTGACCCGTGCCCATGGCGCACAAAAGGAATGGTTATTATTATTAGTATTGTTATAAATATTTTTTAGCCTATTTCCAAGAAGGGCTAAGGAACACCTTCCGGGAGAGATGGAGGATGAAAGGAGCAGCGCTAGCTTGACCCTCGCAGAAGACCCCGCGGAGGAGGAGGAGGAGGAGGCGGTGCTGCGCGGCGGAGGCGGAGGCGGCGGGCGTGGCTTTGGCGCGAGGGCCGGCGGAGCCTGTGTTTGGGGAAGGCCCAGCTCAGCAGATGGGGAGGCGCGCAGGGCCGGCGACAGTAAGTGGCGCCTTCTTCTTCCGCGGGGCTCTCAGCCCACGGGGACCTTTCCGCCGGGGGTTTTGCGGCTGCTCCCCTCTTCGGCTTTGCTCTCTACCTGCGACTCCCTTTCCGCCTGCTGCTTCTCCTCCTCTTCCTCCCGGCCCTTGCTCCTCCTCCTCCCGCCGCACTTTGTTTTGGCCTCGGTCTCGGAAACTCGCCGTGAAATCCGAGGTTGGGGTGTTTGCAGGCGCATGTGCAGAGTGCATTTCCTGGAATGAAGGGCCCGGGCAGCTTCTCGTTCGCAAGATGCAGCTTTTCAGTCGAGACAAAGGCCGGGGGGGGGAGCCAGGATTTTTCCCACGGAGTGGCTTCACCGAGACTCTTTTTTTTTACTTTTGGCTTTCTTATTGTTGCCTATCGGGGTCTGTGAGGCTTGAGGGGGACCCAACATGCATTTTGTGGGTCCCCCTCAAAGCCAGGCTTCAAAACGTGTTTTCTGAGAGAACAGCAAATAGCCTCTTCCTCCGCTGCCCAGTATCCAAGGCTGGTCAAGGGCGCTGAGGACCCAAATGGTTTGGGCAGCGTATTAATGATACTTATATCATTTCTTATCCACCCTTCACCATAAGGTCCCAAGGCAGGTGACAGCAATTTAAAAATACAGTATTTAAAACGTTTTAAAGCAAATTGTGGTGGCAAGAATAGAGTGGGGCCTAAAAAAAAATAAGTTTCTCAAGTGTCAA